>NW_027361826.1:11805000-12245000 GCF_039654945.1 Dendrobates tinctorius
AGGCATCAACATAGAGTTTACAGGAGAAAAAAAGAGGCATTCAAAGAAAAGAACACGGTCCTTACAGTCAAACATGGTGGAGGTTCCCTGATGTTTTGGGGTTGCTTTGCTGCCTCTGGCACTGGACTGCTTGACCGTGTGCATGGCATTATGAAGTCTGAAGACTACCAACAAATTTTGCAGCAAAATGTAGGGCCCAGTGTGAGAAAGCTGGGTCTCCCTCAGAGGGCATGGGTCTTCCAGCAGGACAATGACCCAAAACACACTTCAAAAAGCACTAGAAAATGGTTTGAGAGAAAGCACTGGAGACTTCTAAGGTGACCAGCAATGAGTCCAGACCTGAATCCCATAGAACACCTGTGGAGAGATCTAAAAATGGCAGTTTGGAGAAGGCACCCTTCAAATATCAGGGACCTGGAGCAGTTTGCCAAAGAAGAATGGTCTAAAATTCCAGCAGAGCATTGTAAGAAACTTATTGATGGTTACCGGAAGTGGTTGGTCGCAGTTATTTTGGCTAAAGGTTGTGCAACCAAGTATTAGGCTGAGGGTGCCAATACTTTTGTCTGGCCCATTTTTGGAGTTTTGTGTGAAATGATCAATGTTTTGCTTCATTCTCTTTTGTGTTTTTTCATTTAAGACAAATTAAATGAAGATAATAATACCAAAGAATTTGTGTTTGCAATCATTTTCAGGAAGTAACTGAGTATTATCTGACAGAATTGCAGGGGTGTCAATACTTTTGGCCACAACTGTATGTGTACTGGATGTACTGAGCGGAGCAAAGTGTGTACGAGGCAAAGTGGGCTTTCCCTCGGACACAGGAGTACACTGCAGAGCCCCGAGGAGCACTTTAAAACTCGCACATGACGTTCCACTGGAAGTGATGTGCTGGAAGCTGACCGGAAATGAGGTAATTTCATGAGGAGATTGTGATGGAACCAGAAATGCTTCAGTTCCATCACCATGTCCTCCTCCGACAGCAGGATCGCCTTGGAATCAGGGATGCCGGCCATGTGAGCGGATCATGATATGTCCTGCACAGGGAGGCTCAGGTGGGCATTACAATGGGAGCCGGGCTGCTATAGTATCTTTATAGAATCTCTCTCTTTCTCTCTGTTTCTTTCTCATTCTCTGTTCTGTCTTTCCCTCTCTTTTTCTTTCTCTCTCTAATCTTTCTTTTTTCTTTCTCTCTCTCTGTTCTTTCTTTCTCTGTTCTTTCTCTCCCTTCTTTCTTTCTCTCTGTTCTTTCTTTCCCCTTTCTTTCGCTCTGTTCTTTCTTTCCCTTTCTTTTTCTCTCTGTTCTTTCTTTCCCCTCTTTCTTTTGCTCTCCCTATGTTCTTTTTTCTGTCCCCTCTTTCTTTCTCTCTCTGTTCTTTCTTTCCCCTCTTTCTTTCTCTGTTCTTTCTTTCTTTCTCTCTCTCTGTTTTTTTCTGTCCCCACTTTCTTTGTGTTCTTTTTCTCTGTTCTTTCTTTATTTCCCCTCTTTATTTTTCTCTGTTCTTTCTTTTTCTCACTCTCTGTTCTTTCTTTTGCTCGCTGTTCTTTCTTTCCCCTCTTTCTTTCTCTGTTCTTTCATTTGCTCTCTGTTCTTTCTTTCCCCTCTTTCTTTCTTCTTTCTCTCTCTGTTCTTTCTCTCTCGCTCTCCTTTCTTTTTCTCTTTCTTTCTTTTACTTAGTATTAGTCAGTGTGCCCACAGTACCAGCCACTGTGCCCATAATGCCAGCCACTATGCCCCTAATAGCAATCAGTGTGATCAGCAGTGCTAAATGGGTGTGGCTGGGCGTGGACATGGGTGTGACTAGTCGTGAAATGGGTGTGGTCGGGCGTGGCCTAAAACTTGCGCCGCAGCCTTTGTCCCTCTTTCCCTTCTTAAAAGTTAGGAGGTATGCTAATTATTTACCTATTCAAATGTATCATGTGGGGCGCCGTGGAGCCGAGGCGCAAGGAGGAGAGCAACGCTGCGGGAGGCACGCGAGAGCGGGTCCTGAGAGTGCGAGCGCCAGTGCAGATGAGCCAGCCCTGAGGTGAGATTAGCGTCAGTGCTGTGCTGCGCCGCCACTGTGGGGGAGGAGAGGAGACAGACTGACTGTCACTCACTGTGTGTGTGGCACCGGCCGGCCGGTGGCTGCAGCCGCAGCGCCAGCATCAGTGTGTGTCTGTGAAGTCACTGTGTGCCATGCCCCATAACTAAATGCTGCAGCTCAGGAATGTGCGGACAGTGGATGGATCCTCTTGGTCTGGCCTGCCCTGCCTGCTCCAGGTAAGAGTACCAGAGCTGAGCAGGACTGAGGGACTGGGACCGAGGCAGGCATGATTTGGGGGGCTCCTGGGGGTGAACTGAAGCATGGCAGGCATGATTTTTGGGGGGCTCCGTCCTGCGGGAGAACTGAAGCATGGCCTGGCTGCTCATGAATGGGGGGCCTCTGGCCTGGGGAGAACTTGAAGCATGGCCTGGCTGCTCATGAATTGGGGCCCCTGGCCTGGGGAGAAGCATGGCCTTGGCTGCTCATGAATGGGGGTGCCGCTGGGGAGAAGTATGGCTGCTCATGAATGGGGGGGCCCTGGGGGAGATGCTTGGCTGCTCATGAATGGGGCGGCTCATGGGGGGAGAAGAAACATCAATCGGGCGGCCCACATAGGGGGAGAAGCAGCATAAACTGGGGGGGCACATGGGGAGAAGCAGCATAATCTGGGGGGCCACATAGGGTGAGAAGCACTATGCCAAAAATAGACCGCATATGGGAGAGAGCATTATGAAACAAAGGGAAACGGGGTTTGCCTATATATTACCTGGAGGCTGTCTTGGGCTATATATGTTATTTAGAGGCTGTGGTGGGCTGTATATATTACCTGAAGGCTGTGCTGGGCTGTATATATTAACTGGAGGCTGTGCTGGGCTGTATATATTACCTGGAGTGGAGGCTATGCTGGGCTGTATATATCACCTGGAGGCTGTGGTGGGCTGTATATATTACCTGAAGGCTGTGCTGGGGTGTATGTATTAACTGGAGGCTGTGCTGGGCTGTATATATTAACTAGAGGCTGTGCTGGGCTGTATATATTAACTAGAGGCTGTGCTGGGCTGTATATATTACCTGGAGTCTGTGCTGGGCGCTGTATATATTACCTGAAGGCTGTTGCTGGACTGTATATATTAACTGGAGGCTATGTTGGGCTGTATATGTTATTTGGAGGCTGTGCTGGGATGTATTTATTACCTGGAGTGGAGGCTATGCTGGGCTGTATATATCACCTGGAGGCTGGGTGGGCTGTATATATTACCTGAAGGCTATGCTGGGGTGTATATATTAACTGGAGGCTATGCTGTGCTGTATATATTAACTGGAGGCTGTGCTGGGCTGTATATATTACCTGGAGTCTGTGCTGGACACTGTATATATTACCTGAAGGCTGTTGCTGGACTGTATATATTAACTGGAGGCTATGTTGGGCTGTATATGTTATTTGGATGCTGTGCTGGGCTGTATATATTAACTGAAGGTTATGCTGGGCTGTATACCATATTTTATTTGGAGGCTGTGCTGGCCTGTATATATTAACAACTAGAGGCAATGCTGGGCTAGTGGGCTATATATGTTATTTGGAGGCTGCAACTGGCAAATAATAAATACAGCCCAGCAGCACCCTACAGATATTATATCCAGCCCTGCATAGCCTCAATATTAGATAACAACAAATAACTTTGTTGCCCTATGAAGGGCGGGGGGGCCCAAAAAAATTCTTGCACAGGGGTCCACTACAGTCTGTGTCCACCCCTGACATGCACATATACACACATTTATTAAAAAAACATATGAGCATACAGAGTGGTACTCTGCGGTAGGCAGTAATGTTGTGCCTAAGTGTGTCCAATAAGATTGTGTATACGCAGATGAATTCCCAGACCTAACAGTGTGCTACTTTTATTTGTGGGGCCACTGGAAGGGTGAGGTTTATTAAACTAATCCGTAGACCATGCCCAAACTAAAACTGAAATTTCAAATTGTCTGGAATATGGAAGGTGCCGTGGTGAGAAGGTGCTCCTAGATTTAAATTAGCACAACAAGCAGAAACCACTTCCAGCATCTCCTGTAACTTTTATGTCATCCTTTCATTCTCATGAAGAAACCACACAAGAGAAACAAGGTTCTTTTTGTAGACGACCCTGCAGTTCCTTATGTTAAGGCCCCCATACACACTAGACTAATGCTGGCCGATATCGACGAGTTTGGCCAATGTGTATGGAGGCCTTATGACTCTTCCCCGACAGTTGCTATCAGGGGAGGAAATGATCTGTCATGTCCTATTTTGAATTACCAATTTTTTTTAGTTCTGTAAGAGATAAACTGTCACCAGAGATTTTTGGTAGTGGCTCTCGCAGAGAGAACGCAGGAGCGCTCAACAGCGCAAGCAATTCTGTGTATGGGAAAGCTTGAAAAGAAAGCTGCCAGCCGAACCATCGTTTGACCAACAGCTATCCAAAGTGTATGAAGGAGCTTTACTCCTACCTGCCTTGCACATTGTCTTTCTCCAGGTACAGAGGTGATAGCAGGCACTGTACAGCAGCATTCATTGATCCTAACTTGGTGGGATTGAGCATTATGACAGAGTGTTAATTCTGCACTGAATTAATGGTCACATTGCAGTATCACTATGAAATAGTATGGATCCAAAGGGTTTTTTTTGCAATGTAATGAACAATTCATGAGAAGCAAGTCATTGTTGCTCAAGTGTAAAGAGAGCTTGCCAGACGATACATGTTGGCCAATCCATAGGCAGCATGAGACTGGCTCCGTTATTTCGGTCATTTCACTCTGAAGTTTCAGAGAAAACGTCACATCTTTTAAAATTCCGACCAAGTACAAATTCATGTGACTAGGATGACTAGTAGAGTTGGTGCAAATCGATTTTCAGGACCCTGTTCATCAGCCATGTCAGTGATCTGTGTCCATCAGACAGGAGGCCTGAGAACCGCTTCTTGAGAGCATCCCATCTCCTCTTTTGATCAGTTGGTGTGCTGCCATGTCATCACTGCATTGTGACGTTCATGTGATGTTGTGAAAGCCATCTTAGAAAGAAGAGCCACGGATGGTGTCAGGATGGAGGCAGCTATCAGGGCTCCCATCCAATGCCACAGACTACTGACATGGCCAATGGACAAAGTCCTGCAAATTGATTCTCACAAACACCAATGACTAACACCAAGAGGACAGAACCCATTGGCTTCTCCCTACCCGGCTCACCTAGATTGGTAAGTCTCTTCCTATACACACATAGGGAAAGACTTGCCAGTCTAAGGGTTTATTCAGATGTCAGTTTTTCTCGTACGAGTACTCAGTGCTTTTCATAGATAGCACTTGTACCTATGATAGTCTATATTGTTCACGTCAGAATTTTTCCTTGGACCAAGTGGTTCTCACAGAAGCACGGAGTCTTGTTCAATATTGATCCGAGTGTTGGATCAAACTCGCCCATGCAACTGTATGAATCCATGAAAAATCGGACAGCACTCTCCTTGGATGCCATCGGTGTGCTGTCCATTTTTCATGCACTGTTTGATATGAGAAGCTTAAGAAACTTCCTTCAGGTTTTTTTTTCATCTGTGAGCAGCTGATGAAACTCTTACCAAAAATAATTATAAAACTCGGACCAATTTTTGAGTACGAGAATAATCACTGATGACTGAATGAGTGGAGAGTGGGAGAAGTTGTCAGGGACCTGCCTGTTGGACTAATCATCCTAGACTCATCGTCTTGTACATATACGGCTGCAATAACAGAATCGGTTTCCGATTCATGCTGCACATGATTCGGAAAGAATCAGTCAGCTGGTCCACCTTTAACCCCTTTCTGACATCAGACGTACTATCCCGTCCACGGTACCCGGGCCCGTATGACCGGGGACGGGATAGTACGTCAGTGCGATCAGCGGCACCCCCGGGGGTGCATTATGCGTCAAGGGTGGTCACGGACTGCCCCCTGCACATTAACCCCTGGCACACTGCGATCAAACATGATCGCTGTGTACCGGGGGATTAGGGAAGCATGGGGCAGGGAGGGGGCTCGCTGCGAGCTTCCCTGAGACCCCCGAAGGAGCGTGATGAGCTGCGCTGCTCCTGGGGTCTCCTTCTCTGCAAGATCCAAGATGGCCACGGGGACCTTCGGGGGCCTGCAGGGAGGCATCTTCCTCATGGCCTGCTGAGAGCAGGCTCTGAGAAAGAATGCAGCAGCGCCTGTCAGATCGCTGATCTGACACAGCGCTGTGCAAAGTGTCAAATAAGCGATCCAACACTAGACAGTGATGTCCCCCCGGGACATTAAAATAAAGTAAAAAAAAAAAACGTGTAAAAATAATTTATAAAAAATCCCTAAATAAATTAAAAAAAAAAATTCCCTATTAAATTAATTTTTTGGAAATAAAAAAAAACAAAACAATAAAAGTACACATATTTAGTATCGCCGTGTCCGTATCGACCCGCCCTATAAAACTGTCCCACTAGCTAACCCCTTTAGTTAACCCCTTAAAAAATAAAAAACAAAGCAAAAAACAATGCTTTAACATCATACCGCCGAACAAAAAGTGCAATAACACGAGATCAAAAATACGTATATAAATAATCATGGTACTGCTGAAAATGTCATCTTGTCCCGCAAAAAACGAGCCTCCATACAGCATCATCAGCGAAAAAATAAAAAAAAGTTATAGCTCACAGAATAAAGCAATGCAAAAATAATTATTTATAGAAAAGACATAAATGAGGTATCGCTGTAACCGTACTGACCTGAAGAATAAAACCGCTTTATCAATTTTACCGCACGCAGAACGGTGTAAACGCCCCCCCAAAAGAAATTCATGATGAATTGCTGGTTTTTGTTCATTCTGATTCCCAAAAATCAGAATAAAAAGCGATCAAAAAATGTCACGTGCCCGAAAATGGTGCCAATATAAACATCAACTAGTCCCGCAAAAAATAAGACCTCACCTGACTCGGTGGGTCAAAATATGGAAAAATTACAGCTCTCAAAATGTGAAGATGCAAAAACTATTTTTTACAATAAAAAGCGTCTTTTAGTGTATGACAGCTGCCAAACATAAAAACCCGCTAAAAAATAGTAAATCAAACCCCCTTTATCACCCCCTTAGTTAGGGAAAAATAATAAAATTAAAAAAAAGGATTTATTTCCATTTTCCCATTAGGGTTAGGGGTGTGTTGGGGTTAGGGTTGCAGTTAGAATTGGGGGTTTCCATTGTTTAGGCACATCAGGGGCTCTCCAAACGCAACATGGCGTCTGATCTCAATTCCAGCCAATTCTGCGTTGAAAAAGTCAAACGGTGCTCCTTCCCTTCCAAGCTCTGCCATGCGCCCAAAACAGTGGTTTTCCCCCATATATGGGGTATCAGCCTACTCAGGACAAATTGCACAACAACTATTGGGGACCAATTTCTCCTGTTACCCTTGGGAAAATAAAAAATTGGGGGCAAAAATATCATTTTTGTGTAAAAAAATATGATTTTTTTATGGCTCTACGTTATAAACTTGTGTGAAGCACTTGGGGGTTCAAAGTGCTCACCACACATCTAGATAAGTTCCTTGGGGGGGTCTAGTTTCCAAACTGGGGTCACTTATGGGTGGTTTCAACAGTTTAGGCACATCAGGGGCTCTCCAAAGGCAACATGACACCCGCAGACCATTCAATCAAAGTCTGCATTCCAAAACGTCACTACTTCCCTTCCAAGCCCTGACGTGTGCCCATACAGTAGTTTTCTCCCACGTATGGGATATCAGCGTACTCAGGACAAATTGGACAACAACTTTTGGGGTCCAATTTCTCCTTGTACCCTTGGGAAAATAAAAAAATTGGGGACTACAAGATCATGCTTGTGGAAAAGATGATTTTTTTACTTTCACGCCCGAGCGTTATAAACTTCTGTGAAGCCCTTGGGGGTTCAAAGTTCTCACCACACATCTAGATAAGTTCCTTGGGGGGTCTGGTTTCCAAAATGGTGTCATTTGTGGGGGTTTCTACTGCTTTGGCACATCAGGGGCTTTCCAAACGCGGCATGGCGTCCAATCTTAATTCCAGCCAAAAAAGTCAAATGGCGCCGCTTCCCTTCCGAGCTCTGCCATGCACACAAATATTGGTTTACCCCCACATTTTGGGTATCCGCATACTCAGGACAAATTGCACAATAACTTTTTGGGTCCTGTTACCCATGGGAAACTAAAAAATTGGGGTGTAAAGATCATTTTTGTGGAAAAAATATGATTTTTTTAATTGTACGGCTGTACGTTATAAACTTCTGTGAAGCCCTTGAGGGGTTCACAGTTCTCACCACACATCTAGATAATTTCCTTGGGGGGGTCTAGTTTCCAAAATCGGGTCACTTGTGGGGGTTTCCACTGTTTAGGCACATCAGGGGCTCTCCAAACGTAACATGGCGTCTGATCTCAATTCCAGCCAATTTTGTGTTGAAAAAGTCAAACAGCGCTCCTTCCCTTCTGAGCTCTGCCATGCTCCGAAACAGTGGTTCCCCCCCACATACTAGGTATCAGCGTACTCAGGACAAATTGCACAATAAGTTTTGCAGTCCAATTTCTCCTGTTACCCTTGGTAAAATAAACAAAAATTGGACCTGAAGTAGTTTTTTGTGGAAAAAAGTTAAATGTTCATTATTTTTTAAACATTCAAAAAATTCCTGTGAAGCACCTGAAGGGTTAATAAACTTCTTGAATGTGGTTTTGAGCACCTTGAGGGGTGCAGTTTTTAGAATGGTGTCACTTTTGGGTATTTTCTATCATGTAGACCCCTCAAAGTGACTTCAAATGTGATGTGATCCGTAAAAATAAAATGGTGTTGTAAAAATGAGAAATCGCTGGTGAACTTTTAACCCTTATAACTTCCTAAAAAAAAAATTTGGGTTCCAAATTGTGCTGATGTAAAGTAAATATGTGGGAAATGTTACTTATTAAGTTTTTGTGTGCCGTATCTCTGTGATTTAAGGGCATAAAAATTCTAAGTTGCAAAATTTTCAAAATTTTCGCCAAATTTCCTTTTTTTTTCACAAATAAACGCAAGTTATATGAATGAAATTTTACCACTAACATGAAGTACAATATGTCTTGAGAAAACAAAGTCAGAATCACCAGGATCCATGGAAGCATTCCAGAGATAATACATCATAAAGGGACAGTGGTCAGAATTGTAAAAATTGGCCTGGTCATTAACGTGCAAACCACCCTTGGGGGTAAAGGGGTTAAAGGGAACCTGTAATGTAAAAAAGAAATGCTATTAACCTGCCGATATGGGGTTAATCTGCAGGTTAATAGCATTCTGATGTTGCCCTGCACCTGCACTGTTAGCCCCGTGGCCAGGAGGAAAGAAGTCTGTGCCAGGGCATGGTTACATCTGCCACTCACTATGCAATAAGTAGTGACTAAAGTCATGCCAGTCGCACCTCTATGACTGAAAGCTGGTGGGAGGAAATAAGTTCCTTTCCTCCTGGCAGCGGGGCTCTCAGTGCCGGTGTCAGGCAGCTTCAGAACTCTATTAAGGCCGGTTTCACATTTGCGGTTGTGTCCGCAGTGTTCCTGATGCATATATCCGCATGCATCGTGTTTTCTTATCTTTAACGTTGTGGACGCAGGTACATGCGTTTGTATGTGTTCAACCGCGTTTGCTTACGCATGCGTCGTTTCGGGTTGTGTGGCGTGGCGAACGCAACATGTTGCAATTTTTGAGGCGGCAAACCACAAATGTGATCCTAGCCTAAGCTGCAGACTAACCCCATACCTGTAGATTAATAGTATTTTTTACATGACAGCGTATTTTCAAAGCGTATTTTAAAAAAGTGAATCTCACCCCTGAATAGACTCTTCTAATCACAGTATATACAGTGTATATGAACACCAACTACTATCATGAGTATTGCTCCTCATATACACATCACAATTATCGATAAACCTCTGGCCAAACTGTTCTAAATGACAGGAGGAATGTAAGATGAAAAGCACACAAAGTATATGCCACAATAAAGTCCTATGGTTTTCAGTGCAACAAAGATGGGTGATACATAGAACCCAGCAGAACCTCATGTCCGCATACAGATGTGGTGAAACAGGGGCTGGGATGTGCCTCACTGTCAGATGACTGAAATGCACACAATCATGACTGTGTTTGCCGCTGCTGTCAGATGATTTGGGTATTTGTGTCAGATGACTGTGGCTGATTCTGTCAGATGATTATGTGCCTGTGCGTTACACAGTAACAATAGGACATGGATCCGACGCCTGTGTGCTTCCAAAACAAGCCGATCAGTCTCACATATTCAAAATGCTGAATGCTGACAAGTTCAAGGAGTCCTACAAGGTCCTCACTGTATCCCCTAACCAAGTCTAGCCTAACAATGGGGGACAAATGGTACAACTACCCTAACAGGATGGAATCAACTTTATGCAAACTACTTGCTAAATAGCCACCCGATACATCTACATAAGAGAATACCCTCACATACAAGTACATAATACATTACCTATTATATACCTATCTATATATCTATCTTATCATCTATCAGTTATCTATTATCTACATACTGTATATAAACTCGTCTGAAATCCCCAAGCACTCAGTCAGGAGCGATACAGGGTACTCAGTAAAAGCACAACCACAACAAAATTATAGAAAATCAATAACCAATCTTTATTATAGACATAATACCATTAAATAATAAACTAATAAAAAGATATTATGGCTAATAAGAACCCCATTAAACATCAATTGCCAAAACCATAATAGCAGAAGGTAGGTAATTACAGCTCATAATAGCTTTAGTAGAAAGCCTATTTTCAAAGGGCACCAAATGCTGTCAATAATAAAGTGCATGTGCAAAAATCTCTATATATAAATCTGAATGTGTGTGTATCACCAACCAATCACGAAGCAGCAGAGTGGGACGAGGTTGGAAAGCAGGGCTGAGGACGGATACAGCAGGAAAGTGCATGGAGAGTGGGGATGTGAGGAAGACAGTCTTCAGGACAGGGGCCGAATAGTGTAGGCACCCTCCCAGCCCTGTCCCGGCTCAGTCGGTGCTCCCCGTCGCCAACTGCGCTATCCCCCCTCTCCCCTGCTGCTTCCCGGCCTAAATTTAGTCCCCGGCTTCTACTGTGGCCTACTACAGCGCTAGGCCACCCCCCCGCAGGCCGCCCAATCGCACCTGCTGCAGCTCCGCCCACCACATTAGGCCACGCCCCGCAAGTCACCCAATCACATGCGCTGCAGCTTCACTCTAGCTCCGCCCACTCAGCCGAACGAACAATATGCGCACCTCTCTCCTGGTCTCGGCATCACCGCATGTGGTGCATGGAGAGTGGAGCTGTGGAGGAAGGAAGACAGCGGGGCTGTAGAGTTAGAGAGCAGGGCTGTGAACGAAGAGACCGGGGCTGTGGAAGAAGAGAGCGGGGCTGTGGAGGGACACCAGGACATGGATGTAGAGCGCGGCTGCGGAGGGATAGAATGGGACGGCGGGTGGAGAGCGGGGATGTTAAGGAAGACAGCGGGACTGTCAGATAGGTACTATGCCCGGGCAACACCGGGCTCTTCAGCCAGTAAGATATAAACTGAAGCAAAAAAAACAACAAAATCAATCATCTAGTTGTCTATTATCTATCTACATACTGTATCTATCTCATATCTATCTATAATTTATCTATCTATATTATCTATTTATCTATATAGCTATTATCTATCTACATACTGTATCTATTATCTATATATCTAATATCTATTATCTATATATATTTTATCTATCTATATATCATCTATTATCTATCTCATATCTATAGGCCCCGTCACACATAGCGATCTCGCTAGCGAGATCGCTGCTGAGTCACAAGTTTTGTGACACAACAGCGATCTCACCAGCGAGATCACTGTGTGTGACAGCGATCAGCGACCGGCCCCCCTGCTGGTATCGCTGATCGCTGTAGGAAAGCCCAGGACTTTTCTTTGCAAATAAAGTCCGTGGAGCCTCATTGAAGAGTCTCAAACACGGGACTAGCAGATCTTCCTCCAGGGAAGGACCCAGCCAAGGGGTGGCTCATTTCGGAAACCACCATTACCACCATATTAAGTGGCCCTTTAAGTCAATATCCAGCTCTTTACGAGTTTACAGATATTACAAGGGAAATACCAAGGCCAGGTATCCATCCACAGACAGCTGTTTCAGGGTGTTGCCCCTCATCAGTGTGGAGTAGGATTCTGGCTAGGTGGGAGCAATACACCTAGGATTTCACTGATTGAGCGCCTTTGCCGGCTGCCGCAGTGTTTTCTTTGACTGGTCTCCCTGAGGTCAGTGATTTTTTCATGATGCAGGACTTTTCTTTGGTCGCTGTTCTCCCGCTGGCCAGCACGCATCGCTGCGTGACAGGCGGGAGACCAGCGATCAGGTGGTAACTAACGTACACATCGGGTATCCAAGGGACGTGCGTCCCTTAAAACCCGATGTGTACATTAGTTACCAGCTCCCTGCATCAGCGCGCTGGTAACTAACGAACACAGCGACGCCGCACGCTGGGCGTCGCTGTGCTGATCGCTGGTGAAGGTGTCTGTGTGACAGCTCACCAGCGATCACATAGCGACTTACCAGCGATCCTGACACCTTGATATCGTTGTCGGGATCACTGGTGAGTCGCTATGTGTGACGGGGCCTTATCTATTACCTATATATCTATTATCTATCATCTATCAATCTAATAACTATTATCTATATAACTTCTCTCTCATATTTATCTATTACTTATCTATTATTTATCTATCTATAGCTATGTGGAGCTGTTCTAGAGGAATTATCATTACAGAAAGACAAGAAAACCCACAAAGGATCTGTGCTAATATCCATGGAGAACCGCCTGTAATGGATCAGTGTACCCATCATATGACACTAGGCCATAATAAGCAAATTGTATCCATGCCTCATATAAACAGTCAGATGACTATATATACTTAACCCTTGCTTGAAGATGTTGCTGTCTATTACACGGAAAAGTATTAAATAGATTTTGCTTTCTAACCTCGCCTTTCCAACTTTTTTTTATAAAAGAATTAAAGCAAAAGTGGTTATTACAATTGTGCTTTCTGTTATGTTAAAACCCATTATGTGGTAGATGCTAGGATTTAGTATTAAGAGTGAAAGAGGAGCTGTAGCTTTGGGATATAGGGCAGGCGGCATTTGGTGAAATATGCCACAAAGGGGATTTTACCCCCCATCATGTTGCGGATTGCCTACAAGAGCCTGAAACTGACAAAGGCATCTAATAGCTGTCATCATGGATCCCTAACAGAATGGTTCTCAGAGCATCTCATCCATTTGCCCCCTGTGAAAGTAAAAATTGTGTAAATTTATCCAAACTTTTATTATACTCATATTGGTAAAAAGTGCTAACAAGGGTAGATAAAGTATAATAAACCATAACCTTTAATAAATTACACTTGGAAAAGCCTCCTGGCTATAACTAGACAGACACAAAGTTAAGCAAAATACCACTATACAACCTACTATAATGTATTAGACCATTTTTTGCAAGTGCCAAAACAGCAAACCAAACATGCAACAAGACTTGAGATAAGTGGAACAATCTAGTCATAGGTCCAGGTGGTGTCTAAGTAAAAAAAAAATATATATGTATTGTAAAAATATTTGTTTTAAATCACAAAATAGTTTAAAAAGATACAAATATATTGTACCCATAGATAAATACTTTTATAAAAAAAAAAGTTGCACATATTTGGTATCGCCACATCTGGAACGGTCAGACCTATAAAACTGTCACACTAGTTAACCCCTTCACTAAACACCATATAAAAAAATTAAAATGAGGCAAAATGACGAGGTATTTTCATCAAACAAAAAAGGAATAAAACTCGATCAAAATGGTGAATGTAAGAAAAAAGGATATTGCTAAAAATGTCATCTTGACCCGCAACAAGCAAACCACCATACAGCTCCTCAGTGGAAAAATAAAAAGTTATAGCGCTCAGAATAAAGTGATGCAAAAGAATTCTT
The DNA here is from genome assembly GCF_039654945.1 of Dendrobates tinctorius. Classification (NCBI taxonomy): domain Eukaryota; kingdom Metazoa; phylum Chordata; class Amphibia; order Anura; family Dendrobatidae; genus Dendrobates; species Dendrobates tinctorius. The sequence goes on from NW_027361826.1 coordinate 11,819,059, forward strand.
TTTTCTATAAAATAGTTTTTCTTGTGTAAAAACACCAAAAGACTAAAAAAAAAAAAAAAAGATATGAATGTGGTATCGCTGTAATCGCACTGACCTGAAGAATAAAGCTTCCTATCAGTTTCTCCACACGCAGAATTGCATTTTAAAAGAAAACCAATAAACTCCTGATTTGCTAGTTTTTGTTTATTCTGCCTCCCAAAAATCAGAATAAAAAGCAATCAAAAAATTTCATTTGCCCAAAAATGGTACCAATAAAAACATCAACTCTTCCTGCAAAAAACAAGCCCTCACATGACTGTCAGCAAAAATATGGAAAAATTATAGCTCTTAAAATATAGCAATGCAAAAACATTTTTCTGCAAAAACAAGCGTCTTTTAGTGTGTGACAGCAGCCAAACATAATAAAAAACTGTCCCGAAGCATAAAGTCATCTATTCACTTATTTCACACGAGGAACAGAATAAGAAATAAATAAAACTAATTCTTCACCTGTTGTAGATTTATTCTTTGAACCTCCCAAAGATCGCAGTAAGGCTCGGCGAACATTTATCCTGCACTCTGCGCTGAGCGCTTACACCGGAGTTTCCGTGTAAATTTCTGAAATACATGATTCAGTTGAAACCCCCGGGTGAAGATTCCCTATAATAAGGCAGATGGAGGCACTGTGGATGCCATCTGGCCTATGTCCATCTTTTTAGGCATGAATAAAATTGCGGCCATCCACCGTTTTGTGCACCTTTTAACAGAGGCCTGACGGGGTACAGAATATCTCTGCTGCCTCATTATAGTGAATGGATCCCTCAGGGGTTTCATATGAATCACGTAATTCGGAGATTAGATGGAAGATCAGCTCACTCGGTTGCACATAGAGGAAGGCACAAGGAAAATTTCTCTTTAAATCTTCCACTAGTTTATTAAGAGTACTGTATAATCCAGAGCAACAATAGCAAAACACACACAACATTCCTGGCCTAATAGGAAAACAAAAACATAATGCATGGCACAGTCCTTTGTTGCTACGGGAATCTGTCTGCTTCAGGAACAACACAAGGTTCAGCTGTCCTTAACATGAAAACTCAGCTCCAGAGCTTGTACGTGCAGCCCACCCAACCAACACACAATGTTCTAGAAGGCTGGGTATTTATCCTCTATACTTCTCCTACTCTACAACTGTTCAATCAATCTAGCACCAAACATGGCCAATCAAGCCCTCTCAGCACTTAGCATGCTAGATTTTTTTCCTAGGTTTATGTTACTGGAGCTAGTATGCTGATGCTTTTTTCCTAGGTTTATGTTACTGGAGCTAACAACCTCAGTGTTACATATCTCCCCTCCACTACTTTGCCAGTGACTTTGTCACATATCCCCTCTTCTGCCCAAAGCATTGGGTTTTGGCACCTTCAGTCACCAAACAGGGAAGTCTAGACAGGGCATCTGTGTTACCATGCAGCTCCACAGGCCTCTGTTCCACATGAAAGTTGAAGTCCTGTATCCCCGAGTTTCATCTCTTGGAATGCGATCTCAGCTTCAAGAGACTGGCCGTCAATATTTTTGTGCACTTAAGATCAGTCAGGAGTGCGGGTATCATGGCAAAATTTGGGATACACCGCTGATAGTATCCTACCATTCCTAGAAATGCCCGAACCTGTTTCTTGAAGACCAGTTTCAGCCAATTTTGGATTGCCTCCACCTTATTTGTTGCTTTACTTCACCTCAAGCAAAGTATTTTCCCTTTTTCCCCAAGGCACACTGGGGTTAATACCCCCTTTCTCAGTGCATGCAGCACGGCCTGGACCTGCTGCAGATGACTTCCCCAGCCCCGGATGGGCTGAATATCACAATATTGTTATGGTAAGCTGCAGCGTACTTTTTGTGAGGGGCTAAGATCTGGTCTATGGCCCTCTGGCAGGTAGCTGGGGCTCCTTGCAGCCCAAACAGCTTTCTGGTATACTGGAAGCAACCGGCAGGTGTAGAAGAGGCCATCTTCTCCCTTGCACGTTGAAAGAAGAGGATTTTCCAGTACCCTTTCGTTAGGTCCAAGGCGGTCATGTATCTGGCTGACAATAGCTTCTCTCTGAGTCCATCCTGGCAACTCAGAAAACAGATCCTGTTTACACTGAAGCAGTTCTCTCACTGTTGTTTCTGGGCTGGTGACTGGGTCGCTGCCACTGTGATATCCTCAGTGTCGCCTTCTGGCCTGTCCAGCCAACATGGAGTTTCAACAAGATCCCTCTGTTGCCCTGCCTTGATGGGTAACGGCACAAGAGGATCTTGGGAGGGTTTTAGGTGGTAGCAGTTAATTGACAGGTAGGACAGAACTTGCAATAACTTAGGATTTCCCAGTGACATCTGAGCCATCAGAACCTCTACATGACCCGTTGTTGAGTTTTGTCCACCCCATATGGCCACCCAAAAACATGTAAATGGGCCCTGTCCAACACCCTTTGTCTATAGGCTCCTGGTACTAACAATTGATCCACTATTTCCTCCTTCACCTTAGTAACCCGGTACAATAAGTCCCCACTCAACATGAAATAGGGAAACCTGGTGTCAAGTCCCCGACTCCTTTGTTATGCCATTTATAACAGTTACCTTACTGAACGCTTCTTTTAGAGTTAGCCCCCTATGGTGTGTGAACCCCAAATTTTCTCTAATCACCACTCTCTCTAGAATGTCTGCCTCAGGGAATACTATCTTCCTCTATCAATAAATAAGAAGGGAAACCCTTCAGACTCTAGGTTGGTGAGACCTTTTTAGGGCCAACCCATTTCTTACCCGAGCAATCAAAATCTCAGAAGTCCCAAAACAACACAAAGTCCCAGCTCATGATAATTAGGTACAACAAATCCTGGACCATGCCGACCTTATTGGACTCAGTATCTTGAGCCATCTCAATGACCACCGAATAGTCTTTAGCATCCCCGTGAATGCAGAGGACGCCCACCTTCTTCTCAAGGATCAATTGGAGGAGAGTAGCCCTCATAAGGATCAGAAAACTCCCTGAATCTAGTAGTCCAGTCATTTGCAGACCATTCACTTTTACAGGACAATCTTGGGGCCCCTTGCCAGGAGGACAGTCCACACTGCAAGCTGGATATGCGTAGAATGGGGACAATGGGCAGCTATATGACCTGGGCTGTGTCATCTACAGCAAATGACATCCCTCGATGAGGCCCTCGGCATGACCTCTTTCGCCCCCTTGAACTTTGAACGCCTAACCCCCTTTTTAACCTCCGCTCCCTAGTATGGAGTGGGTTGCCGTTCCAAGGACTTGTCAACCCACTGATACCTTTCAACCAGTCCAACCAAGTCATTGGCGTTTCAAGGATCTCCATGGGCAATCCAAGTCTGCATCGGGCTCGGAAGGGAGTGCAAGAACAACTCGCTCCACCATCTGCGTTGGTGTAGAGGACTCCGACTGTAACCACTTTTGGACGAGGTGCAGCAGATCAAATATTTGGGAGCGAGCAGGTTTGTCATGGTGATATTCCCAAGGGTGGAACCACTGTGCTCCAACATTGTCACCCCCAAGAGGTCCAAAATTTCTGTTTTAAATTTTGCGTATTCTTTGGCGTCCTCTAAGGCCAAATAATAGTAGGCCTTTTGTGGCTCCCCCATTAAGGTGATCGCACTTCAGCCCACTGCTCTGGCGGGAGTTTCTCCTTATCGGCGACCCTTTCAAAACAGTTAAAAAGGTCTCTGTCGTCACCTGGGGCAAATTTCTGCAAGGCTCTCGTCACAGCTTTCCGGACAGAGAAATCAGCTGACATTGAGGCTGAAGTTGCCGCCGTGCCACAAATCGCCTCTGTTAGTAACTCAATCTGCAGTTGCTGTTGTTGGTATTGTTGCATCAGCAGCTTGTTTCCTGTTGTTCCAGCTGTTGCTGCTGCAGCTGATGCTAGTGCTGCTGCTGGCTTTGGACCAGATGCTTGATCAGCTCTTCCATTTTGTCTGACCACTGTTCTATCCTCAAATCCTCACAACCGCCTTCACCCAGGACATGCAGTTTTGCTCGCACTTCTAGCACCAACTGTGGTAGATTGGTTTACTCATTTACATAAAAGAGGTAGACACAGAAACTGTCTATTTAAATCTTCCACTGGTTTATTAGGAGTCCTGCATAACCCAGTGTAATGCTAGCAAAACAAACACAGCCTTCCCAGCCTCACAGGAAAACAAAAACATAACATACCAGGGGAAGAGTCTTGAGGAGATCATTTTCATATTCCCAGTGCCTTCTGGGATAAGTGAAGAGTCTCCGCAAGCTCAACGATCACTGGGTTTTGGCCGTTGCAGCTGAAAAGAGGAAATCGGAAAACCAGGGGAAGAGTCTTGAGGAGATCATTTGCATATTCCCAGTGCCTTCTGGGATAAGTGAAGAGTCTCCGCAAGCTCAACGATCACTGGGTTTTGGCCGTTGCAGCTGAAAAGAGGAAATCGGAAAACCAGGGGAAGAGTCTTGAGGAGATCATTTGCATATTCCCAGTGCCTTCTGGGATAAGTGAAGAGTCTCCACAAGCTCAACGATCACTGGGTTTTGGCCGTTGCAGCTGAAAAGAGGAAATCGGAAAACCAGGGGAAGAGTCTTGAGGAGATCATTTGCATATTCCCAGTGCCTTCTGGGATAAGTGAAGAGTCTCCGCAAGCTCAACGATCACTGGGTTTTGGCCGTTGCAGCTGAAAAGAGGAAATCGGAAAACCAGGGGAAGAGTTTTTAAGAAATCTCAAGATGGAAGAGGCCAGGAGCCATTTGGTGAGCTGCATTTCTTGCTACATGTTCACAGACTTACCAGTGGAAAAGCCAAACTTCACATGCCACAAATGCAAGCTTGTGTCCCTGTTGGAGGAAAAGTTGCAAAATCTCGAAGAGAGGTTAGCTACGTTGAAGAGCATTAAGGAAGGTGAAGAGTTCTTGGACAGAGCAGAATTATCTCTTCATGTTACAGAAAGAGAAGAAATTCCAAGTGCACCTGAAGAAACAGAGGAATTGGAGACATGTGACCCAGAGAAGCAGGAGGATCAGGAGGCAGTCAGCACCCATACTGCTCAGAAACCAGTACCAGGCTCTCACGCAGGAAAACGATGAAGAAATACATCAGGATAAGACTTTGCCAACAAACAGCAACCTTGTACGCCTTCAGAGTCCTCCTGGATGGAGAAAGAAAAATGTTGTGAAGAAGAAACGGAGAGTGGTAGTCATGTGGGATTCCCTGTTGAGAGGAACAGAGGCCGCTATCTGCAGACCGGATATAACTTCAAGAGAAATGTGCTGTCTTCCAGGTGCAAAAATTAAAGATGTGTCTGACAGGATATCAGGACTCTTCAGACCTACAGATGACTACCCACTCCTGCTACTACATGTGGGGACAAATGACACCGCAAGAAATGACCTGGAAACCATCTGCAGAGACTTTGAAGACTTAGGCAAGAAAGTGAAAGAACTGGGAGCGCAGGTGGTCTTCTCTTCCATCCTCCCAGTGGATGGCCATGGAACAAGGAGGTGGAATAAGATTATGCAGGTGAACAACTGGCTATGTCGATGGTGCCGTCAGCAACGATTTGGATTTCTGGATCACGGAGTGAATTACTTATACGATGGACTACTTGCTAGAGATGGGGTGCACCTTACGAAGACTGGAAAGCATGAATTCGGAAGTCGCCTCGCTACACTTGTAAGGAGAGCTTTAAACTAGAACAACATGGGAAGGGAAGCAAAAGACCAGAAAAAGCCATACACCTGACAAATGCTATTGAGAACTCTGCTATTAGAAGTGGAAAGGAAGAACAAAGACAAAAGAATCTAATTAATAAAAATATTGGAGAAAGAGAAACAAATCACAAACTAAAATGTTTCTATACTAATGCACAAAGCATGGGCAACAAACAAGGAGAATTGGAACTACTAACACAGGAAAAGAAATATGATGTCATTGGAATCACTGAAACTTGGTGGGACAATACACATGATTGGAATACAAGACAAGAAGGATACAACTTATTTGCAAGAAACAGACTTTATAAACGAGGAGGGGGTGTCGCATTGTATGTTAGAAACGCGTATATCTGCACAGAGATTGAAGCTTCAGAGACTGGGAGTTCTGTGGAAACTGTTTGGGTAAGAATACAAGGACAGAACAATGGAAAGGACACCATTGTAGGCATTTACTACAGGCCGCCTGTGCAAGCTGAAGATATGGATGAACTCTTTATGCAAATGGCCAAGTTCTCAAAAAAATATGACATAGTTGTCATGGGAGATTTCAACTATCCAGACATTTGTTGGGAATCTCTCTCAGGCAAAACTAACAGGTCAAGGAAATTCTTATCCTCTCTTGCTGACAACTTTATCTTCCAAAAGGTAGGGGAGAAAACAAGGGGAACTGCTACCTTGGATCTAATCCTTATAAACAGGGAGGAAATGGTTGAGGAGGTAAAAGTGGCTGGGACCCTAGGAGGTAGCGACCATGCTATATTAGAATTTTGGATAACTAGAGGCGGAAGACCTGTGAAGACTCAGACGTCAAGGTTAGATTTCAGAAAGGCAGATTTTCAGGGATTCAGAAAGAGAATTGGAGGGATCCAATGGCTGGATATCCTTAAAGACAAAAATGTCCAGGAAGGATGGGAAATCTTGAAAAATGAAATTCTCAAAGCACAGTTGTTAACAATTCCGAAAAGAGGGAAGAATAGGAAGCATTTAAGGAAACCAGGATGGATGAACACAGAACTTAAGCACATGCTAAAAAGGAAGAAAAAAATGTTTATAAAATGGAAAGAGGGAGGCATATCTAAAGAAGAATATCATGCTGTCTGCAGAACCTGCAGGGCACAAATCAGATTATCTAAAGCTGAAAATGAATTGAGGCTTGCAAGAGATGTCAAAAGCAATAATAAAGGATTTTGGGGATATGTCAAAAGTAAAAGAAAAGTCAAAGATGCTATAGGATTTTTACAGGATGAAAATGATGAAATGGTAAGACAGGATGTTGAGAAGGCCGAACTTTTAAATTCCTATTTTGCATCTGTTTTCTCTCAGAAAGGAAATGTAACATCAACTGTTCTTCACTGTCCTATTAAGGGAATAGAAGAATCCAGGATATCTATAAACAGAAAGATAGTGAGGAAACACTTAGCTAACCTAAATGAATTCAAGTCTCCAGGTCCAGATGAATTACACCCCAGAGTATTGAAGGAGATAGCAGAAGAAATTTTTGAACCCCTCTCCATAATCTTTGAAAATTCTTGGAGAACAGGAGAAGTGCCAGAAGACTGGAGAAGAGCAAATGTTGTTCCTATCTTCAAAAAGGGGAAGAAGGTGGACCCAGGCAACTATAGGCCGGTGAGTCTGACTTCTATACCAGGAAAGATCTTTGAACAAATTATTAAACAACATGTATGTCAATACCTGGATAAGAATGAAGTGATTAAACAGAGTCAGCATGGGTTTGTAACTAATAAGTCATGTCAGACTAACTTAATTTCCTTCTATGACGGTATCACTGATTGGGTGGATCAAGGAAATGCTGTAGATATAGTATATCTTGACTTCAGCAAAGCATTTGACAAAGTCTCTCATACAATCCTTATTGAAAAAATGACTAAGTATGGAATGGACAAGGCAACTGTTAGGTGGATTCATAACTGGCTTATGATCGGACCCAAAGAGTGGTCGTAAATGGCTGCACATCCAGTTGGAAGAATGTTTCAAGTGGGGTACCACAGGGCTCTGTCCTGGGCCCTGTATTGTTCAACATCTTTATCAACGATTTAGAAGAAGGAATTGAGGGTAAACTAATTAAATTTGCTGATGACACAAAGCTAGGAGGGATAGCTAATACTAGAGAAGAGAGAGAGGATTCAAAAAGATTTACATAAACTGGAGGAGTGGGCAGCAACTAACAGAATGGTTTTTAACAGGGAGAAAAGCCGGATTACTTACCGGTAATGCTCTTTTAATGAGTCCACGACAGCACCCACTGGAGGTATCGGATCCGCCCATTTGGAACAGGAAACCCTACAGGAAAGATAAAAGGGGCGGTCCGCCTTTCCTCCTCAGTTTTACGTTTCAGAGTACCAGAAGGACCGCCAAGGATTAGGCAATGTTCTCTTATTTTAACATCTTTCTTATCCATTATTTGGTAATACTTTAACTATTGATATATTTAGGGGGGGGAAGTGAACGGGTGCTGTCGTGGACTCATTAAAAGAGCATTACCGGTAAGTAATCCGGCTTTTTACTCTTCGCCACGACAGCACCCACTGGAGAGATTCCAGAGACCATCACCTGGGTGGGACCACCGTGCCAAGGATAGTCCTGCCAAAGCTTAAGTCAGAGGTTGATGAAAGATCAAGTCTGTAGTGGTTATAGAAGGTAGAAGGGGATGACCAAACTGCCGCCTTACATATAGTTTCAATCGGAACATCTCCCTTTTCCGCCCAAGAGGTTGCCATTGCCCTGGTGGAATGCGCCCTGATGTTCCCTGGAGGATCTTCGTTTTTTGCGGAGTAGGCTAAACGAATGGCCTCTCTGATCCACCGGGAAATGGTGCTCTTCGTGACTCCATACCCCTTCTTACAGCCCTGAAATGAAACAAATAGGGCCCTACTCTGCCTCCAACTGTTGGACCTCTCAATACATTTTAGGACAGTTCTTTTGACGTCCAGAGTATGGAACCTCTGCTCTTCCGGAGTAGAGGGATTTTTATAGAAGGTTGGGAGGAGTATCTCCTGAGATCTATGGTATTTTGTTGCCACTTTTGGCAGGTAGGCAGGGTCTGGTTTTAATACCAATCTGTCTTGGTATTCTTGAAAAAAGGGTGGATCTATTGACAAGGCCTGAATATCACCCACTCTTCTAGCTGAGGTTAGTGATACTAAGAGGGCCATTTTAAGTGCTAAGTATTTGAAGGGTATTGTGTCGATCGGCTCAAAGGGGTCTACCGTTAGGGCGTCTAAGACCAGATTTAGATCCCATGTAGGGACGGAGGGTATGTGGATTGGAGTTATTCGTTCACATGCTGTAATAAAACGAGTTATCCATTTGTTGCCTGCTATATTATGGCCATATAGTGCTCCTAATGCCGATATTTGTACTTTCAGTGTATTTACTGCTAAGCCTAAGTCTTTCCCCTTCTGCAGAAATTCCAAGATTGGGATTATCGGAACTTCTGTTGTATGAGGTACTGTATGGAATTGAAGAAATTTTTTCCATATTCTAATGTAAATCTGGGTCGTGGACTGTTTTCTACTTTGTAGTAGTGTAGCAATTAAGGACTCCGAGAATCCTCTTGTCCTCAATAACTGCCTCTCAAATTCCACGCCGTCAAGTGCAAGCTGAGCACTTGAGGGTGGAAAAAGGGGCCTTGGGAGAGTAGATTGGCAGTCGGAAGGACCCAAGGATCTGTTATCGACATAATCTGCAGCCACGAAAACCACGGTCTTTTTGGCCAGAACGGTGCTATTAAGATTATTCTTGCTTTGTCGTCTCTGATCTTCCGAATTACTTGAGGTAGGAGGATCAATGGAGGGAACGCATATGCTAGGTTGAAATTCCATGGAACTAGAAAGGCGTCCAGTATGTTTGGGTGATCTGACGGAGATAGGGAGGCAAAGGTTTTTATCTGCCTGTTCTCCCTTGTGGCAAAAAGATCCACCTCGGGTTGTCCCCATGCGGCTACTATGTCCCTGAAGACCTTCCGATTGAGGCACCACTCTCCTTGTCGTAGAGTGTGACGGCTTAGGAAGTCTGCCTTTTGATTGCTCTCGCCTCTTATATGAAGGGCCGAGAGGGACAAAAAATAGTTTTCTGCTAAGTTTAAAATTTTTGCCGCTGAAGACATCAGAGTCTCTGATCGAGTTCCTCCTTGTCTGTTTATATATGCTACTGTGGTGGTATTGTCCGACAGGATCCTTACATGCTTCTGTTGGAGCTGTGGAAGGAAGTTGTATAGAGCATAGAACACTGCAGTCAGTTCTTTTAAATTAGATGAGTAATCACATTCCTCTTTACTCCACCTTCCCTGATAAAACCCATTCTCCATGTGGGCTCCCCAGCCCTGGGGACTGGCATCGGTGGTTACAATACAGGATGGAACTATAACCCATGGGACTCCTGAACATAAATGGTCATCGTCTAACCACCACTCTAGGGAAGTCAAGACTTCTTGTGACAGGGTTATTTTACTCTGTAAACGACCACTATGTTGCTTATCCTCCTGGAGGATCTGGTGTTGTAGTGTACGGACATGGTACTGGGCCCACCGGACTGCCGGGGTGCAAGAATTTAGTGATCCTAATAGTGACATTGCTCCTCTTAAGGATACACGTGGTTTATCTATAGCTGCTTGTATTTTTTGTTTTGTGAGGATGATTTTTACCTGGGGTAGTAGACATCTCTGGGTCAAGGAATCTAGTTGAAATCCTAGAAATGTCTGGAGAGATTGCGGATCGAGTCTGGACTTTTGGATATTGATGATCCAGCCAAGGCTCTGAAAAGAGGAGACTGCGTCAGTCACACGTTCAGTACATTGTTTGACTGAATTCCCAATTACTAGGAAGTCGTCTAGATATGGTACAATTAGTGTGTCCTTTTGGCGAAGGTAGGCCATCACTTCTGCCATCACCTTGGTAAATATTCTTGGTGCCGTGGAAAGCCCGAAGGGCATGGCCGCGTATTGGAAATGACGAATCCTGCCCTCGACTTCCACTGCGACTCTTAGGTATTTCTGGAATCTGTTGTGTATAGGGAGATGATAATAAGCATCTTTTAAATCAATCCCTGCCATTACGCAATTTGGGAAAAGAAGCTTTATAGTGGATCTAATCGATTCCATTTTGAACTTATAATTTTTTATAAATGAATTTAGCTTCTTTAAATTAATAATGGTTCTAAATGTACCGTCTGGTTTAGACACCAAAAACAGGGGAGAGTAAAAGCCTCTACCCTGTTGTTCCTCAGGGACGTCAACTAAAACTTTTTTAGCTAGCAGGACTCGAATCTCGTCTTCGAGAGCCTTTTGCTGAAGTGAGGAATTAAGGCGAGTTATAACAAAGAACTCATAGGGGATTCGAAGGAATTCAATCTTTATTCCTTCCCTGATTATATTCAAAATCCATGGGTTTAACGTAATTTGTTCCCATTTGGTAAAAAAAAATTTTAATCTGCCCCCAACCGGTGGGTCTAAACTTTTAATTTTTTTCTCTCCTATATGTTGGCCCTCTGAAGATGGTACCCTTCTGCTTTTCGTCTTTCGTGGCCCATCTCGTTCTGTCCGATTGTCTTCTTCTCCCGAATGGCCGTCTTTTAAAGGTTTTCCTATAAAACGGAATGGGAGAATCACTGAAGGCCTTTTTCCTTTCTTTTGCCTTGGCGAGAATTTCGTCTAAGGCTTTTCCGAAGAGGAACTCACCCTCGCATGGGGTTGCACTAATTTTGGATTTTGATTGTGCATCCCCTTTCCAGCTTTTTATCCAAAGCGCGCGTCTGGCGTTATTCACCAGGGCTGCCGACCTTGCTGCAAGTCTTAGGGTGTCCGCTGAAGCGTCTGCCATAAAGGCAGCTGCCCCTCTTATCAACGGGATGGCTGCACGCAGTTTCTCCCTTGACACTCTTTGCTCAATCTGCTGGTCTAATTGATCTAGCCATACCAGCATTGACCTAGCAGTACATGTGCTGGCTATTGCGGGTTTGAATACCCCGGTGGTGGACTCCCAGGACCTTTTGAGCGAGGATTCAGCCTTTCGGTCCAATGGGTCTGCTAACAATCCTGCGTCCTCGACCGGGATCGAGGTTTGTTTGGAAGTGGAGGATATGACAGCGTCCACCTTTGGTATTTTAGACCATTTTAATAGATCTTCATCAGTGAACGGGTACTTCCGTTTTGAAGCGGATGGGAGAAAACCCCTCTGGTCGTGTTTTTCCCATTCCCTTTTGATGAGATCTTTAATTGCCGGTATTACTGGAAATGATCTCCTCTTTTTTTCTGCCAATCCCGCAAACATAATGTCCTGCGCGGTCTGGGCTCCCCTTTCCTCTTCACACCCCATAGTATTCCTAACCGCTTTTACCAGGTTATCTACGCTGTCCAGAGGAAAACATGCGCGTCCTTCCGCCTCCGAGGATGATGATGAGGACGTGGATGCGGAGCCTGAGTTTAACCCCTGTTCTTCCTCTGACTCTGAACTGACAATAACCTGTTTTCTATGCCTGGACTCTGCGGGAGTGCTGGCGCGGTTGATGGCTTGTATTTCCTCCCTAATTATGGCTCGGATATCCTGAGAAGAAAGACCCTGCCTGGTCTCTTTCATGCATTGTTTGCAGAGTTTTTTGGGGTAGGAGTCAGGGAGAGGCTCTGAACATAATGCACATTCTTTATGTTTTGTTTTTCCTTTTTTCTTTGACTGAAACGGGAGGTCAAAGGTAAAGAGAGGGGGGAGGGGGGGGGGAGGAGAGGAGGTTAGCTTAATAGGTAGAGCATCTGCTTTGCACACTCACCCAGTGAAGCTTAATACCGGTTCAGATGGCTGAGACGGTTTGGATCGGGTTTCTGCTGCCTCGCTCCTGCGGGCGGTCTCCGTCCTGGCGCTGCGGTCCCTGGTGGAGTTGCCCCCAGCTGAATCCCCTGCTGGGGTTTGCGACTCTGCGGGGGACGACATGTTCCAATGTTGCAGCGCTGCAGCGCTGCAGCGCTGTTTTACCTGTATCGTTGCCCCGGAAGTCGCCCTGTCACAGGGCGCATGCGCCGCGTCATCGCCATCTTACCCCGGAAGTTCAACCATTACTTCCGGGGTATGGGAGCGTCGGGCGCCGGCCTGCTCCCGCGCCACCGCTATTAACACGCGGCTCGCGCGCACATGGCCTCACCATCCACGCTATACCCCCACCGATGGGAATGGGGGGGGGAAAATCTCCCGGATGCCAGACCGGCGCGCTCCCTGGTAAGACCGGGCGGCCCTCCCCGGACCCGGCCATTACCACTGTGCCACCAGACGAGGGGGGAGCCGTCAAACGGAGTCTCCCCCGACGCTGCATCCGGACCGCAGCCCCTGCCGTTCCCGAAGAGACCGCACAGGCGGATGCATGGCCCAGGTAAGATCCTGCAGGATCCTGCTCCATTTGGAACAGGAAACCAAAACTGAGGAGGAAAGGCGGACCGCCCCTTTTATCTTTCCTGTAGGGTTTCCTGTTCCAAATGGGCGGATCCGATACCTCCAGTGGGTGCTGTCGTGGCGAAGAGTAAAATGCAAAGTACTACATCTGGGCAATAAAAATGAAAAAAGCATATACAGAATGGGAGGAATAGGGCTAAGTGACAGCACATGTGAAAAAGACTTGGGTATACTAATAGATCACAGACTGAATATGAGTCAACAGCGTGATGCAGCAGCAAAAAAGGCAAATGCAATTCTAGGATGTATTAACAGAAGCATACAGTCTAGATCACGTGAAGTCATTATTTCCCTCTACTCCTCTTTGGTCAGACCTCATCTGGAATATTGTGTCCAGTTTTGAGCACCACATTTTATAAAAGACATCAACAAACTGGAGCAAGTCCAGAAAAGAGCGACCAGAATGGTGACCAGTCTGCAAACCCTGTCTTATGAGGAAAGGTTGCAGAATTTGGGAATGTTTAGTTTGCAAAAGAGAAGACTGAGAGGAGACTTAATAGCTGTCTACAAATATCTAAAGGGCTGTCACATTGTAGAAGGATCAACTTTATTCTCATTTGCACAAGGAAAGACTAGAAGCAATGGGATGAAACTGAATGGGAGGAGACACAGATTAGATATTAGAAAAAACTTTTTGACAGTTAGAGTGATCAATGAGTGGAACAGGCTGCCACGAGAAGTGGTGAATTCTCCTTCAATGGAAGTCTTCAAACAGAGGCTGGACAGACATCTGACTGGGATGATTTAGGGAATCCTGCTTTGAGCAGGGGGTTGGACCAGATGGCCCAGGAGGTCCCTTCCAACTCTACAATTCTATGATTCTATATGGCACAGTACTTGTTGGTATGGGAATCTGTCCGCTTCATGAACAAACCACACAAGGTTCAGGTTTCCTTAACATGAAAACACAGCTCCAGAGCTTGTACCTGAGCCCACCCAACACCGAATGCTCTAGAAGGCTGGGTATTTATCCTCTAGACTCCTCCTACTCTACAACTGTTCAATCAACTTAGCACTAAACATTACCGATTAACGCCTCTTAGCAATTAGTTTGCTGGAGCTTTTTCCTTGGTTTATATTACTGGAGCAAACAACCTCAGTGCTAAATATCTTCCCCTCCAGTACTTTTGCCAGGGACTTTGTCACACCCGATATAAGTGATCAGCGTAGAGCACCGGATAAATGGAATACCAAACATTATGTAAAATGTTCCCAATAATAGCTTCAACTCAATCCACAAAAAACCAAGTCCCCACTCAGGTCTGTCATCTGTTAACAGAAATATAGGGGGCTTACACCTTACTGGTAGCACAAACGCTCTGGAAAAGCACTATGGTTCTTTGCCCCCCAAAAGAAATTCAGTGAATTTTGTGCTCCCAAATCCCTTCTGAGCCTCAGTTTGTCTAAACCACATTTAGCATCTACATTTGGCATTTCTGTAGCGATGAGAGCCCGCTTAATTTACTGATGCATGTCTCCAAATAGCGCTCCATCTCTCTCGAGTCTCGCCATGTGGCTAAGCAGTACTGTACAGACACAGGTGTAGTTTGTAAAACAGGCTCATTTCTGGGGGGGTTCTGCTGTTCTCTTAGTGGATCAAACTATAACAGTAAAATCTGCACTATATTATGGTGCTCCTTCCCTTCTAAGTTTTGCACTGTCGCTCAAAATTAGTTCCCGATTACACGTATGGTATTGATGTACTCAGGAGAAATTGCACAACAAACTGAAAAGGTCCATTTTTTCATATTAGCAAGTATAAAAATTTGGGGCTAAAACAACATTTTAGCAGTAAAAATGTAACTATTCTTTCTTCACCGCCCAAAGGTATAAATTTCTAAGAGGCACATGTGGTGTCAACATGCTCATTGCACCCTTAGATGTAGATGAATTCATTGAGAGGCATAGTTTGTAAAATGGCATCACTTACCGGGGGTTTCTGCTGTTCTGACACCTCAGGGGCCTTACCAGTATGACATGGCATCCTCAAACTATTCCAGCAAAATATGAACTCCAATATGGCAAATCTTCCCTTCTGAGCTTTGCACCGTGCCTCAGTAGTTTTTGACCATATATTGGG
Organism: Dendrobates tinctorius; assembly: GCF_039654945.1. Lineage (NCBI taxonomy): Eukaryota > Metazoa > Chordata > Amphibia > Anura > Dendrobatidae > Dendrobates > Dendrobates tinctorius. The sequence continues at coordinate 11,834,306 of NW_027361826.1, forward strand.
TATTGGTGTACTCAGGAGAAATTTCACAACAAATTATATGTTGCAATTTGTACTATTTTCCTTGTGAAAATTAAGAAATTAGGGCTAAAATAACATGAATTTTTTATTTTTACAGTTCAACGTTATAAACTTCTGTGAAGCACTTGGGGGTTCAAGGTGCTCACCACACATCTAAATACATTCCTTGAGGGGTCTAGTTTCCAAAACACGGTCACTTGTGGTGAGTTTCCACTGTTTAGGCACTTCAGGGGTTCTCTAAATGTGCCATGGCGTCCACTAATGATTCCAGCAAATTTTGGTTTCAGTCAAATGGCACTTCTTCCCATCCAAACCCTGCCGTGCACACAAAAAATAGTTTTCCTCCACATATTGGATATCAGCATACTCATGAGAAATTGCACAACAAATTGTATGGTGCATTTTCTCCAGTTAGCCTTGTGGAAAAAATATGATTTTTTATTTTCACAGCTCAGCATTATACATTTCTGTGAAGTACCTGGGGGTTCAAGGTGCTCACCACACATCTGGATAAGTTCTTTGAAGGGTCTAGTTTCCAAAATTGCATCACTTGTACGGGGCTTCCACTGTTTAGGTACAGCAGGGGCTCACCAAACGTGACACGGCGTCCGATCTCAATTCCAGCCAATTTTGCGCTGAAAAAGTCAAACGGCGCTCCTCCCCTTCTGAGCTCTGCCATTCACCCAAATAGTGGTTCCTCCCCACATATCAGGTATCAGCGTACTCAGGACAAATTGCACAATAACTTTTGCTGTCCAATTTCTCCTGTTACCCTTGGTAAAATAAAAAAAAAAATGGACCTGAAGTAATTTTTTTGTGAGAAAAAGTTAAATGTTCATTTTTTTTTTTAAACATTCAAAAAAATTTGTGAAGCACTTGAAGGGTTAATAAACTTCTTTATTGTGGTTTTGAGCACCTTGAGGGGTGCAGTTTTTAGAATTGTGCCACTTTTGGGTATTTTCTATCACATAGTGCCCTCAAAGTGACTTTAAATGTGATGTGATCCCTAAAAATAAAATGGTGTTGTAAAAATGAGAAATCGCTGGTCAACTTTTAACTTCCTAACAAAAAAAAAATGTTGGTTCCAAAATTGTGCTGATGTAAAGTAAACAAGAGGGAAATGCTACTTATTAAGTATTTTGTGTGCCATATCTTTGTGATTTAAGGGCATGAAAATTCAAATTTGGAAAATTGCGAAATTTTCAACAAATTTCCATTTTTTTCAAAAATAAACGCAAGTTATATCAAAGAAATTTTACCAATAACATGAAGTACAAATTAGCCCTGTCATTAACGTGCAAACCACCCTTTTGGGTAACAGGGTTAAAGATTCCCTTAAAACTGATGATTGTGGATAGGTCATGAATGTTTTTTGAAAGAAGAACCTCTTTCTAGGGGAATTTATCACTGTTTATTTTTTGGTGTTGTTTGAGCATTTTTTTGGTCTTTCTTTGCATTTTTCTGAGATTTCCATTGAATATATTATTTGTAAAATTATCCGCGCAAAAGCCCTCTACGTCAACAACGGCGTAAAAAATCTACTGTAGAACGTGAAGAATTTAGCATTAGCGTCATTTTTCTGTGCTCTATTACTATCATGATGTGCCCAAATATAAATTTGTTGCAAAACTATCTTCAAAATAAAAAAAAAAAAATTGAAAATCACATAGCAGCAACAACAAAAAAAAAAAGTATCATGGTAAATTCCCCTTTTTGCATTTTAAGTGCTAAATAAAATATGCCTGAAGTTGTAGTGGAAAACGTTCTTCCTTAGATCTGCCTGCTACAACTTGCAGCCTGGCATTTCAATCTGTAGCTACGCTGACAATATGTGAATGTAGCACAGGAATCAGAGCTAACCTGTCTCCCAGGTGTGACAGGAACGCAGGAGCAACAGACTACGGATCTGAGCGAAACAAAGAGTGGGATTCATCCAGCTTTCTGATACTCCTGAGAAATGTGTCCCCACCTTGGCCATTTCCATAGTTACAGGTGCAGCGGTAGAGGCACACAATGACTTCTCTGTTTGGAGGAGGACTAGGCAGGTTTTACAGCTAAACATTTTTTTTAACTAGGTCTTCAGGGAGCCAAAAGGTTTCTCGATTGCCAATATGTGAGTTCTGAATGTATAGACCACAGGTGGTAACAACAAGTTGAATCCCTGCACAATGCAAAAAAAAGTGCATATACAGTTGTGCTCAAAAGTTTACATACCCCGGCAGAATTTTTGCTTTCTTGGCCTTTTTTTCAGAGAATATGAATGATAACACCAAAACTTTTTCTCCACTCATGGTTAGTGGTTGGGTGAAGCCATTTATTGTCAAACTACTGTTTTCTCTTTTTAAATAATAATGACAACCCAAAACATCCAAATGACCCTGATTGAAAGTTCACATACCCTGGTGATTTTGGCCTGATAACATGCACAGACGTTGACACAAATGGGTTTGAATGGCTACTAAAGGTAACATCCTCACCTGTGACCTGTTTGCTTGTAATCAGTGTGTATGCGTAAAAGCTGAGTGAGTTTCTGAGATCCAGACAGACTCTTGCATCTTTCATCCAGCCACTGACATTTCTGGATTGTGAGTGATGTTGAAAGCAAAAGAATTCTCAACGGATCTACGGGAAAAGTTAGTTGAACTGTATAAAACAGGAAAGAGATACAAAAATGTATCCATGAAATTGATGTCAGTCAGCTGTGTTCAAACTGTGATTAACACATGGAAAATCAGGGGCCCTGTAAAAACAAAACCACGGTCAGGCAGACCAACAAAAATTTTGTCCAAAACTGCCAGGAAAATTGTTTGGGGTGCAAAGAAAAACCCACAAATATCATCAGCTGAAATACTGGACTCTGAAAACTGGCGGTGTGGCTGTTTCAAAATGCACAATAAGGAGGTACTGCATGGTCGAGTCACCAGAAGAAAGCCATTACTGAGCAAATGCCACAAAGTATCTCACCTACAATATGCAAAACAGCACAGAGACAAGCCTCAGAACTTCTGGAACAAGGTAATTTGGAGTGATGAGACCAAAATTGAACTTTACGGCCACAACCATAAACGCTGCATTTGGAGAGAGGTCAACAAGGCCTATGATGAAAGGAACACCATTCCTACTGTAAAGAACGGAGGTGGATTGCTGATGTTTTGGGGATGTGTGAGCTACAAAGGCACCGGAAACTTGATCAAAGTTGAAGGAACGATGAATGCAGCATGTCATCAGCAAATACTGGAGGCAAATTTGCAATCATCAGCCCGGAAGCTGCGCTTGGGACGTACTTAGATGTTCCAACAAGACAACGATCGAAAACACATGGCAAAGTCGATCTTTCCTTGGCTACAGCAGGACAAAGTAGAACATATAAGGAAATAAGAAAAACACTGACAAAATTGTCATAACCTGGTATAACCACTAAAGAGATAAACCATAAAGAAGATCCAGTGCAATAAAGCATAAGAACATATATAGACAAATGCACATACTTTAGAGAACCAAAGAAGTAACAAAATAATGTTTATTACAAAATATTAAAACAGTGTTAAAAAATGTACTAGAATCCAGAGCAGACAAAATGGGTGAACAGACAATAAAGCACCCAAAGATTGGAACCACAGGTCTGAGGCAATATCATAAATCCAAGATTCCACAGTAAACCATAGACTATTCACATAGTATTAAATTGTTCTTGGAAATAAGCATAAGACCAAAGTCAGTATTGTATTGAAGAGGGAGCCAGGGAAACCAAGAGTATTAGTGAGTTTACCTCAGATCGGCGGTGCCACAGCCCCTGGAAGAAGGCACAAAGCCGAAACGCACGTAACAAAAAAAAAAAAAAAACAAAGGCAAAAACCTAATGATTAAAAACCCTGCAGTAAATAAACCGCATAGTGCATGAAAATACACGGTACTTACCGTATATACTTGAGTATAAGCCGACCCCCTTAATTTTGCCACTAAAAACGAGGAAAACTTATTGACTCGAGTATAAGCCTAGGGTGGAAAATGCAGCAGCTACTGGTAAATTTAAAAAATAAAAATAGATACCAATAAAAGTAAAATTGAGACATCAGTAGGTTAAATGTTTTTGAATATCCATATTGAATCAGGAGCCCCACATAATGCTCCATACAGTTCACGATAGCCCCATAAGATGCTCCATACAAAATACGCCCCATATAATGCTGCACAAAGGTTAATAATGGCCCCATAAGATGCTCCATAGAATAATATGCCCCATATAATGCTCCATAAAGGTTATGGCCCCATAAGATGTTCCATAGATTATACCCCATATGCTGCCCCATAGAATGTTCCATAGAATAGGCCCCCATATGCTGTCCCCATAAGATGCTCCATAGATTATGCCCCCATATGCTGCCCCCATAAGATGCTCCATAGATTATGCCCCTATATGATGCTCCATAGATTATGCCCCCATGTGCTGCCGCTGCATTTAAAAATTAAAAAATGACATACCTCTCCATCGCTGTGGCCAGGTGCCGGTGTCACTGCTGGCACCCGAGATATTCACCTGTCCCCCAGTAGATCGCTGCTTGCTGCTGTCTGGCACATCATGTCAGTGACGTTCAGACTGCAGGGGGCACGGCGCGCACTAAACACGTCACCATGCCCTCTGCTGTCTGAATGTCACTGACAGCTGACGTGCCAGACAGCAACAAGCAGCGATGGACCCCAGACAGGCGAGTATCGCTATACTTACCCGAGTCATATACACCAGGGGGGTCGGAAGGGGACGGGGGTGTCAGGACATACTTACCCGTCCTGGCACGGTCTCTGCAGCCCCCAGCTTCTCCGCGATCTCCCTTCCTTCAGCGGTCATGTGGTACCGCTCATTAAACTCATGAATATGCGCGTACCATGTGACCGCTGAAGGGAGATCGCGGAGAAGCTGGGGGCTGCAGAGACCGTGCCAGGACGGGCAAGTATGACCCGACACCCCCGCCCCCCCTCGTGTATATGACTCGAATATAAGCTGAGATGGTGACTTTCAACCCAAAAAAATGGGCTGAAAATCTCGACTTATATTTGAGTATATACGGTAGTTAACATGTTCTTTTATTTAAAAAAAATGCAAAAGCCATCCTACCACTTGACGGTGACCGTAATTGGGACCGTCCCAACTCTAATATTAAAAACCTTACCGTTTGTCAAGTGACATGCATGTGGATATGGGCTGAAAAGGACTGGGCCCACCTAGTGAACGCACAGCCGAGGGAGACATTATAATGCCCAGCTCAAGGAAAGGCAGGCCAGAAGTATTGTTGTTAATCTTGTTGTTAAGAAATCATCTTTTATCTCTTTATATAAATGACCTTCCAGGCTCTAGGGAGGATGTTGCCTGAAAGATAACTCCACACCTATGCTGTGAGCTACAATTTCACCCTGTCACCATTCACAGTATGCAGCTGCGAGCGATGACAGAGGTCTGGGATGCAACGAGAGGTGAGCAGTGGTCGGACCTTCTACTGTCTGGCTACCAAGCTGTTCTCATTGCTGGAAGAAGTCACCGTTGCAGGACTGCACCGAGTGGGGATGTAGCGCCGCATCTCTGCTTGCAGGCCCTCTCTCCCTGCAGAGACATCAGCGTACTCACCGCCAAGGTTCCCATTCTGCGCCTTCCGGGTCTGCTGCTGCCCGGGACGCACGCACTCCTAGTAGGTCTCCAAGCACTGTGCATAGAGTGTGCGCACACACTTCCTCTTTATTAATGGGGCCGCGTGCATTCCTCTAAAGTGTCCCCAGCCAATAGCTGGAGGTCTCTATTTAAATCACCTCCTGCAACATGGAGGTGCCTGTGCAATGTTGTGAGTTTGTTCCTAACACACTTGACAGTTCCTCAGGTCCCAGTACTTGCACCCGAAAACATGAAAAAGACCATCCTGTTGTCGAAACGTTGTACTGATGGCAGAATAAAAGTTTTGGAGTTTTTTCACCCGGATTGGATGCTGCCCGTTTTCATGTTTTCGCTTAAGCTTTTGGTCCATTTGGGTCCTTGGACTTTGGAGGGTGCATCCTACTGTGTCTGTTGTGCTGTCAGCTGCTTCTACATGTCTCAGTACTCGCACCCGAGTCTGCTGCACCCGCCAGTGCTTCCTTCAAAAGGTAGCCAAGTCTGCTGCACCCATCAGTGCTTCCTTCAACAGCTGCACCCGCCAGTGCTCACCTCAACAGCAGCCGAACCAGCTGCACCCACCGGTGCTCTTCTCTCCGCCAGACTGTCCTTTCTGCACCTGCGGTTCCTGTCATCTTCACTGCCTGGCATCTGTTGGACATTCTTCCGGGCCATTCCAGCTATCTCCTCCTAGAGGTTAGCTGCCATCTACCCAAAGTCAGTCCTGAAGTAGCACCTGCATTACCTCCCTTGTCCTTCCACGGACTCAAAGAATAGCAGAGAACAGTTCAGTAGCCTTGTATTAGTAGTATAAGACCAAGCTGCTGACCTGTGCTCATCGCCGCTGTTGGTGCTGCAGTCTTAAGACCACAGCAGTGTAATCATCCTGCTGCTGTGCTATGAACACTGACTGAGCTGTTACATCAGTGTAAGGCTAGTTTCACATTAGCGCTTACAGCCGCGTCGGGCTGCGCAGGCCGCCGCTAAGCCCTGCCCCCTGCCGCGCCTCCACCAGTAGCTCCGCCTACAGACGCATGACGCTGCATGCGTCCTGCGTCCCCTATCTTTAGCACTGGGGACGCAGGCCGTGCGCAGTATGCCTTTGGCGGCGCATGCGTCCTTTTGACGCTGCGCCGACCAGCGCCAAACACAACAGGTTGCAATTTGGTGCGCTCGGTGCAGCGTCAAAAGGACGCATGCGCCGCCAAACGAATACTGCACACGGCCTACGTCCCCAGTGCTAAAGATAGGGGACGCAGGACGCATGCAGCGTCATGCGTCCGTAGGCGGAGCTACCGGCGGAGGGGCAGCAGGGGGCGGGGCTTAGCTGCGGCCGTGCGCAGCCCGACGCTGCAGCCGTAAACGCTAATGTGAAACTAGCCTTAGACTAAGGGCTCAAAACCATCCACGTAAATAAAATCACTTCGCTGTTGTTCCTGAAAAGTAGGACGAGTGTCATGCGAGTACAATGCAATTTGTCTCATCCCATCCGTATGTCATCTGTATAACATCCATATGCAATGCCTTTTTAATATCAGTAATACAATAATTTTCTGTCATTTCAAGCTAGTTTACTAATAAAACAATCTAATATACAGATATAAATATAGAATTATGGCAGTGAGATATATAATCTGTGCTTTGCATTTGTTTTCTGTACTTTTATTTAGCCAATAAATCAATAAAAAAATGGCATGGGGTCCCCTCTATTTTTATTAACCAGCTAATGGAAAGCAGACAGCTGGTCTTAATAGTCGAGAAAGGGGGCAATAAATATTGAGCTTCCCAGGCTATTAATATCAGCTCAGAGATGTCTACTTAGCCTTTAATCACTATTAAAAAAAGTGGGTACCCCCCAACAAAACTTACGTGGGGTCCTATTTTTAATAACCAGCAAAGATCAAGTAGAAAGCTGTGGGCTGATATTAATAGGCTGGGAAGGGGCCATGGATATTGTCCCCCTCCCAGACTAATAACACCAGCGCTCAGCTGCCCCAGAAATGGCACATGACAGTGTGTTCCAACTGGCGTGCTGAGCGGTTACATTACTCATCACCACTCAACACACCATCCAAATGTAGCAGAGTTGGGGATGTGGGAGAAAACCGCTGTTTGGGTGCACAGCAGGGCTCAGAAGGGAAGGAGCGGTAATTGGCTTTTTGGATGTAAAATTTCCTGGAATAATGAGCGAACGCCATGTTGCCTTTGGAGAGCCCCTGATATGCCTAAACAGTGGAAATCCCCCACAAGTGACACCATTTTGGAAACTAGACCCCTCAGGGAACTTATCTAGATGTGTATTGAGCACCTTGAACCCTCAAGGTGCTTCACAGAAGTTTATAATGTAGAGCTGTGAAAATTTAAAAAAAAAAAAAAAAAACATTTCCCAGATAATCTTTTTTAGCTCCAAATTTTGCATTTTCATAAGGCTAGGTTCCCATTACGTTAAGCAGCCCGTTCAAACGCATAGCGTTGACGGGCTGCGTTAAAGGTATAGCATAACGCGATCGCGTTATGCTATACCCTCTAGCGCAGATGAATAATGTGCGCTAGCGGTGACTGAGCCTCAGACGCTGCAGCCCGCCTCCGAGGCTCCGTCAGTGAATGACGGTACATCGCGAACGCGTGCCGCTTTACGGCATGCGTCACTATGTGCCCAACAATGGGGCTGAATGGCAGCGTTAACGTCTAATGGACTGCCTAAACGTAATGTGAACCCAGCCTAAGCGTAGCAGGAGAAATTTCTCCATACAATTTGTTGTGCAATTTCTCCTGAGTGCGCAGATAACCAATATGTGGAAGAAAACAAATGGTTGGGTGCACAGCAGGGCTTGGAAGGGAAGGAGCGCCATTTGACTTTTTGAATGTAAAATTTGCTGGAATAATTAGCAGACACCATTGTGGCATTTGGAGAGCCCCTAATGTGGCTAAAAAGTCTAAACCTCCCCACAAGTGACACCATTTTGGAAATAGACCCCTCAGGGAACCTATCTAGATGTGTAATGAGCATCATGAAACCCCAGGTGCTTCACAGTTTATAACGTTGAGTCGTGAAAAATAAAAATCCCTTTTTCCCCACAAAATATTTTCACATTACAGTAATGGATTCCCAATATACGCTACTGAATCAAATTACAAAAGTCAGCAGCTCAGCGATCAGGGCTGTGAGGCAGGAGTGACGTATGCATGAAATGCCACTTACTCACTGATCACTTTCTTACTAAGTGCAGTAATTGTACAGTCACACATCAATGGGAAATGTCTGTGTGCTTTATCGCTTTCTAATAAGTATAAACTATAACATGTCCTAAATATATCGCTTATTATACAGCAAATAATAAATGGACTCCCCAGCAAAATCAGCGAACCTGCATAAGAAGGTGGTGAACTCGCTCCCTTTACCAATGCAAGAAGTAAATTCATCAGTAAAGAAAGTCTGGACAAAAATTATTTTTGGCCGCTTTCATAAATTCTAGTTAAAAGGGTTGTCAACTTCCAGAAAACTTCCTGCTGTAGGTTGCAGTCGCAAAAAATAAAACCCCTGCGTATTCCCTTCATCAGGTCCTGTGCCAGCTCTAGGCCACTGTCTCTGCCTGGTTGCAGTGCCATTGACTTAACATCCGTGCTTCAGACACAGATTAGGGTAGCGGCGGAGAGCAAGGCAAGTAAATTGTCTTTTCCATGACTAACAGCTTATAACAGAACATTTTAAGAAGTGAACAGCCCCCTTCAAATATTTAGGACCACAGACACCATAATGTATACATTGATCCTCTGTATAACACATCCGGTGGGCAACATGTTACTTTGGATAGATGGAGCCAGGTTTGATGCAGGTCACACAACAAGTGTTATGTCTCTTATTTTATTAAATAAAGCTATTTTACATGTTTTATAAAAAATTTTATATACAACGTACTGTTGGGCAAACAAAAAACAAATCCATGGGTGGTTGAAAAATTCTCAGTCGGTAATGATGAGCTCATCCACCCCCCAGTCTTCATAGCTGCCATCAGGGAGGTAGCGTCTGATGATTATCGGAATCTTCCTGGCTCTGTGGTAACAAAAAAAAAAAAGTTGATAAATGAAAATGATAGTTTAGCTTTTTTTTGTTTTTGGTTTTAGGAACTTTTCCAGAGCAACTACATTTTGGCTGCTCACCTCATGTTATTACATGGTCAGCAGCATTGACAACCTCACTTAGAGATTAGATAGAAGTGAAGGAATTGCTTTATCTACTATACTATTCAGAGAAGAGCCATCAATAGAAACCGAAACCTTGAGATGCTGAGGAAGATTGGGGTATCTGTACTTTAGATATAGGTACATAGGTTGTAAACAGACACCTGTCCATCAAGCTCAAATGTTCACCGCCAGTTATACATTCTCCATCACTAGATTATTTATATCCAATAATGCCATCTGGCACTTTTATAATAAACACTGTCATAATATCTAACATTACTACATCTTAATTGTAGTGTATTCCATAGTCTGACCGCTCTAACTGTAAAGAACCCTTTCATATTTAGCTGTTGTAATCAGAGCCCACTGGTCCTTAGCATTGCATTTGTAAGAAATTATGTACCAGTACTTTGTATTAACCACACGTCTTTATAGATATGAGATCACCTCCTGGCCTCTTTTTTCTCAGTTAAACAAGTCCCACCGTCATCACATGACAGCCCTTCTTTCCCATATAATCTGACTTTCCACCTGTGAACCAACTAGTTATCCAATACTTATTACTGGATCCATATTCTACAGTGGGTACAGAAAGTATTCAGACCCCTTTAATTTTTTCACTTTGTTTCATTGCAGCCATTTGGTAAATTCAAAAAAGTTCATTTTTTTTTCCTCATTAATGTACACTCTGCACCCCATCTTGACTGAAAAAAAACAAATGTAAACATTTTTGCAAATTTATTAAAAAAGAAAAACTGAAATATCACATGGTCATAAATATTCAGACCCTTTGCTCAGATGCTCATATTTAAGTCACATGCTGGCCATTTCCTTGTGATCATCCTTGAGATGGTTCTACTCCTTCATTGGAGTCCAGCTGTGTTTAATTAAACTGATAGGACTTGATTTGTAAAGGCACACCCCTGTCTATATAAGACCTCACAGCTCACAGTGCATGTCAGACCAAATGAGAATCATGAGGTCAAAGGAACTAGCCAAGGAGCTCAGAGACAGAATTGTGGCAAGGCACAGATCTGGCCAAGGTTACAAAAGAATTTCTGCAGTACTCAAGGTTCCTAAGAGCACAGTGGCCTCCATAATCCTTAAATGGACGAAGTTTGGGACCACCAGATGTCTTCCTAGACCTGGCCATCCAGCCAAACTGACCAATCGTGGGTGAAGAGCCTTGGTGAGAGAGGTAAAGAAGAACCCCAAGATCACTGTAGCTGAGCTCCAGAGAAGCAGTAGGGACATGGGAAAAAGTTCCACAAAGTCAACTATCACTGCAGCTCTCCACCAGTCGGGCCTTTGTGGCAGAGTGGTCCGACAGAAGCCTCTCCTCAGTGCCAGGACAAAACCGTTGGCACAACCCTATAATGTTTTGGTGGCGCACAAGTAGGATCCCAATCCGTGACTAGTTGTATACAAAAACTTGGCACACACTTGTGAATTCTAATGCAGAAACGTGATTTGTTTAATAAAATACAGTACATACATACAGACGTTTCGGTCTATGACCTTCATCAGTGTACGTAAGGTTGTACTGTGAGCTCAAATTAAGCTGGGCATAGAACTAGAAATCCGATATATGAGGAGGCACAGAGGGCCGTCTCTCGTTATGTGAATATAGCAAGTGGACGCGGTATCCGCCGCGAATCAATAGCGCTATTGATTCGCGGCGGATACCGCGTCCACTTGCTATATTCACATAACGAGAGACGGCCCTCTGTGCCTCCTCATATATCGGATTTCTAGTTCTATGCCCAGCTTAATTTGAGCTCACAGTACAACCTTACGTACACTGATGGTCATAGACCGAAACGTCTGTATGTATGTACTGTATTTTATTAAACAAATCACGTTTCTGCATTAGAATTCACAAGTGTGTGCCAAGTTTTTGTATACATCTCCTCAGTGCCAGACATATGAAAGCCCGCATAGTTTGCTAAAAAACACATGAAGGACTCCCAGACTATTAGAAATAAGATTCTCTGGTCTGATTAGATGAAGATAGAACTTTTTGGTGATAATTCTAAGCGTTAAGTGTGGAGAAAACCAGGCACTGCTCATCACCTGCCCAATACAATCCCAACAGTGAAACATGGTGGTGGCAGCATCATGCTATGGGGGTGTTTTTCAGCTGCAGGGACAGGACGACTGGTTGCAACTGAAGGAAACATGAATGTGGCCAAGTACAGAGATATCCTGGATTAAAACCTCTCCCAGAGAGCTCTGGACCTCAGACTGGGCCAAAGGTTCATCTTCCAACAAGATAATGACCCTAAGTACACAGCTAAAACAACAATGGAGTGGCTTCAGAACAACTCTGACCATTCTTGACTGGCCCAGCCAGAGCCCTGACCTAAACCCAATTGAGCATCTCTGGAGAGACCTGAAAATGGCTGTCCACCAACATTCACCATCCAATCTGACAGAACTGGAGAGGATCTTCAAAGAAGAAAGGGAGAGAATCCCCAAATCCAGGTGTGAAAAACTTTATTGCATCATTCCCAAGAAGACTCATGGCTGTACTAGCTCACAAGGTGCTTCTACTTAATACGGAGCAAAGGGTCTGAATACTTATGACCATGTGATATTTTAGTTTTTCTTTTTTAATAATTTTTTTTTTTTTAATTCGTTTTAAGTCATAAACAGGTATACAATATACATACTGGTAAATAATGTTAAACATAATACAAAATATATATATGTTCATACGATATGAAAATAAAGCAATGTGCGTACCAGTTGTATACAGAATAAAACAAAATATAATGTCATTTAAAATCACAATGGTCTTGTGTTATTACTTGAATAATGAGATCTGCCTGACTTTAATACCGCATCTACAAAAAACATAAACCTAAACTAAACTATTCCGCAGCCTACTTCCACACCATTAATCCTTTATTATGTGACATCTCCACTCTGCAAAGTAAGGTGAGAGGAATTCCACCTCTCCCAGATCTTTTCAAATTTACCCGGGCACCCTCTATTTTGATATAGTGTGCGTTCATATGGGATGATCGAGTTCACTAAATTTACCCTGGACCCAAGAGACGGGGATGAGCCTCCCATCCACCGCAATACCAGTACCTTTCGCGCCATAAACAATGTCTCCCGAAGAAAAATCCCAACATATTGATCCCATGTCTCCTCATCCCAGACTCCAAACAGACAGATCAGCGGTTCAAGGGGAACAGGAATTTGTACCAAGGATGTTAATGATGTCACCTCCTTCCAATATTGGGCAACAGGACAGCACCAGACCATATGAATAAAGTCTGCATCTATTGAATGGCATCTCAAACATTCCCATGATTGGCATCGGCCCATCTTAAAGAGTCGAGTCAGAGTTAAATATGATTGATTTATAATATATAATTGTATCATCCTATTATTAACAGATGGAGACACCTTAATTGAGGACTCTAATATTTCTTCCCACTCCTCTCCTTGCGCATTCGGGATGAGCCTCTCCCCATTTTTTCTTAACAGAGTCTATAGCAGGTCCTGTCCCCAGCGACAGCATATATGTGTACAGAGAGGAGATGAGACCTTGGGGGCCCTGGGACGTAAGGATCCCTATCAAGGGTAGAGACTAAATAACAGTGTCTGTACCTACAGATCTTATATGCGATTGAATAGCTGACCTCAGTTGTAGATACCGAAAAAACTGGGATCTTGGGACATTGCGATTAACTTGCAGTTGTTCAAAAGATACCAGAGTTCCACGATCATAGAGATCGCCTATCATGTAAACATTATATTGAGCACAAAACTCAGCAGATGGGTGTTCGAGTAACGCTGGAAGGCAACCATTATTCCACAGAGGCATCTCAGCTATGATATCTTCAAATCCAACCACCCTTTTAATGTTTCCACACCAACCGTGCCAGACGAAGCAGGGGCAACAACCGTGGGACATTTATTTTCCTCATTTCCAAAAAACCTAACGGGCAATCAAACTGTACAGTATGAAGTAGATGACCCTCAGAATTAGGAAGGTGACCTCCGGGCATCCATGTGCTTATGGCTTTGGCCTGTCCGGCCAAATAATACAGAGAGAAATCGGGTAACGCTGCCCCCCCTCCCTTCTTAGGTCTCTGGAAAGTGGATAGTTTAAGTTTGGGCCTGGTCTTCCCCATATAAAGGATGTGATCTGGGAATTCAGATTAGCGAAAAAGGATCTGGGCACCACTACAGCACTATGTTGGAGAAAGTAGTTAAGCTTGGGGAGTAATATCATTTTAATTAAATTAATACGTCCAGCCACAGACAACAGAAGTTTACCCCAGATCATGAATTTGGCCTTAACCATCTCCAGCAATGGATGTATATTAAGTTGCAGATCGAACTTACTGTCTTGGGAAATATGGACACCCAAATACTTGAACCTGGTTACAATGGGCAGTGGTAAGAGAGTTTCAAGTTGTGGCATTGGAGCGTGGGAAAGAGGCATCAAAGCAGATTTCTCCCAATTTATATATAGGCCAGAATATTTACCGAATTTATTTATAGTAGTGATCACTCTCGCCAGGGTTTCCTCAGCTTTGTCCATAAATATTACCATATCTTCCGCATATAGGCCTATGGTATCAATTCGACCCGCTATTTCTATCCCAGCAATATTAGGGGTTGATCTAATACGAATTGCCAGTGCTTCGATTGCCAGAGCAAAAAGGACTGGAGAAAGGGGACACCCCTGGCGAGTTCCCCTATGCAATGAAAAGGATTCAGATATGGAGCAATTCACGATGAATCGGGCCCTAGGCTTCATGTATAATATACTGACCCATTTTTTTAAATTTAGCACCGAATCCATATCTCTGCAAACATGCATGAAGAAAAGGCCATTCAAGAGAGTCAAAGGCCTTGGCCGCATCCAGCAATGCCCATTCATTGTCCTGCACCAGAGAGCTATATTGGACCACTGACTGGACTCGTCTAATGTTGATGGAGGTGCTCTTACCAGGCATAAAGCCAGTTTGGTCAGAGTGTATGAGATCTAATATGACTGAATTCAACCTGTTGGCCAAGATTTTCGTAAAGATCTTATAATCTACATTTACTAATGATATAGGTCGGTAAGATCCACAATCCAGAGGGTCCTTTCCCTCCTTTTTCATAACTATTATATTGGCCTCATAAAAGGATTCCAGCATGCATCCCCCCTCCCAAATCCAACGAAACACTTTCAGTAGAAGAGGCGCTAGTATCTCCCGATACTTCCTATACAGTTCGACAGTAAATCCATCCGGCCCAGGGGCCTTCCCAGAGGCCATATCCTTCATGGCATCCTCTACCTCCTCCAGAGTAAACTCAGCATCTATAAAGGCCCGTTGGGAAGGATTTAATGTGGGAAACTCTATATCAGATAGGTAGTCTAAACACCCCATCAACATCAGACTTAGAATTGTACAGCGAACTATAATAGTCATAAAAGCACTTCAATATTTCCTCAGTTGTAGAGGCCAGAGAACCATCAGAGCTGCGAATCTGTAGAATTGTGTTGGTTGTATTATGCTGCCGCACTAGATAAGCCAAAAATTTGCTTGCCTGATTCCCCATCTCAAAATGATTATCGGGCAAAAAATAATTTACGTTTAGTTTTAGTGTCAACATATTGAGTATATAACCTTTGAGCCGTCAACCACTCCACCCTATTGTTATTAGTTTGGTCAGATATGTAGGTGGCTTCCAAATCTTTCAAACGTCGCTCCATCTCATCATCCTCCCCCGATGTTACTCGTTTAATATATGAAATTGTGGAGGATAAACAACCCCTCAGGTAAGCTTTAAGAGTGTCCCAAAATAAATTAATATTTCAGGGTGGGACGAGATGAAGCAATGCAGCCGATCGTCTTATCAGGTGGGTTTTATCAATTTCAGCCAGAAAGGGTTTAATTTCCATATTATCCTGTTATTCAGCGGTCTGTACCCAAGTTTAACCCCTTAATGTCCAATGACGGACACAGTCCGTCATCAGACATCTCCCCTGCTTTGATGAGGGCTCAGACGCTGAGCCCGCATCAAAGCCGGGACATGTCAGCTGTTTTGAACAGCTGACATGTGCCCGCAATAGGCGTGAGCAAAGTCGCAGTCCGCCCGCGCCTATTAACTAGTTAAACCCCGCTGTCAAAGCTCAATAGCACTTCCGGCCGCCGGGCCGGAAGTGAGCTCATCGCCGACCCCCGTCACGTGATCGTGAGTTGGTGTCACGTTGCCTGGACAACCAGAGGTCTCAGAGACCTCTATGGTTGTTCCAGGCTGATGGCTTTCAGCGCCGCCCTTTGGTCGGCGCTGAAAGCACAGGAGTAAATCTGCTACATATGGGCGATCTGCTCATCGCCCATATGTAGCAGAGCCGATCGAGTTGTGCATGCTTCAAGCCTCCTATGAAGGCTATTGAAGCATGCCAAAAGTAGTAAAAAAAAAAGACCTGCGGTTTTACCTGCGGATTGCTCTGCGGTTTTGCCCTGCGGTTTATGATCTCCTCAATAGAGGAGATGGCAAACTGCAGGAGAATCCGCAGAAAGAATTGACATGTCAATTCTTTCTGCGGATTGAAAACCGCAGATAATCCGCGCGGAAAATTCCGCACCGTCTGCACTGCGGTTTTTGATTCCCATAGGGAATCATGGTACTGTACACCGCAGCAGAAACTGCTGCGGGTCCGCAGCGGCCGGAACCGCAGCAAAATCCGCAGCGTGTGCACACAGCCTAAAAGTTCAAATCACCCCCCTTTCGCCCCAATCAAAATGAAAAACAGTAAAAAAAAAATCCCACATACACATATTAACATATTAGGTATCGCTGCGTTCAGAATCGCCCGATCAATAACAAAAAAAAAAAAAGTATTAACCCGATCGCTAAACGGCATAGCGAGAAAAAAAGTCAAAACCCCAGAATTACGTTTTTTTGATCTCTGTGACAATGCATTAAAATGCAATAACAGGCGATCAAAAGAGCGTGTCTGCATAAATGTGGTATCATTAAAAACGTCAGCTCGGCACGCAAAAAATAAGCCCTCACCCGACCCCAGATCACGAAAAATGGAGACGCTACGGGTCTCGGAAAATGGTGCTTTTTTTTTTTTTTTTTTTTTTAGCAAACTTTGGATTTTTTTTTCACCACTTAGATAAAAAAGAACCTAGACATGTTTGGTGTCTATGAACTCGTAATGAAGGAGGATGATGAATGAACTCATGGAGATCAACATCCGACACTGCGGAGACACCATCACGTGTTTCTCAACGCAGTGATTCTAGAGCACTGCCCCCATCCCTTATGGGAAATATGTAAAACATGCAAAACAGAAGCCGCGGAGACACCATCACATGTTTCTCAATGCAAGCAATGACCAGCCAGGTCTTTGTCCGGGAAGGAACAACCACGGGAAGGGCAGTCTCCAATGAAGGAAACCACCTATGCCAAAACATGGTATCCATCCACATACAGCTGTTTCGGGGTATTGCTCCTCATCAGTGTGGAGAGGAGGATGAATGAACTCATGGAGATCAACATCCGACACTGCGGAGACACCTGCGTTGAGAAACACGTGATGGTGTCTCCGCAGTGTCGGATGTTGATCTCCATGAGTTCATTCATCCTCCTCTTCATAGTCTTTTTACTAGGCATTGCTCCTACCAGCCAGTATCCTACTCCACACTGATAAGGGGCAATACCCCGAAACAGCTGTATGTGGATGGATACCATGTTTAGGCATAGGTGGTTTCCTTCATTGGAGACTGCCCTTCCCGTGGTTGTTCCATCCCGGACAAAGACCTGGCTGGTCATTGCTTGCGTTGAGAAACACGTGATGGTGTCTCCGCGGCTTCTGTTTTGCATGTTTTACATATTTCCCATAAGGGATGGGGCAGTGCTCTAGAATCACTGCGTTGAGAAACACGTGATGGTGTCTCCGCATTGTCGGATGTTGATCTCCATGAGTTCATTCATCCTCCTCTTCATAGTCTTTTTACTAGGCATTGCTCCTACCAGCCAGTTTCCTACTCCACACTGATGAGGGGCAATACCCCGAAACAGCTGTATGTGGATGGATACCATGTTTTGGCATAGGTGGTTTCCTTCATTGGAGACTGCCCTTCCCGTGGTTGTTCCTTCCCGGACAAAGACCTGGCTGGTCATTGCTTGCGTTGAGAAACACGTGATGGTGTCTCCGCGGCTTCTGTTTTGTATGAACTCGTAATGACCTGGCAAATCATAATGGTGGGTCAGTTTTAGCATTTAGTGAACCTAGCAAAAAAGCCAAGCAAAAAACAAGTGTGGGATTGCACTTTTTTTGCAATTTCACCCAGGGCTGTGGAGTCGGAGTCGTGGAGTCGGTGCTCATTTTGGTGGAGTCGGAGTTGGAGTCGGTATAAAATGGACCGACTCCGACTCCTAAAATGTATAATAAATTGGGTACAGTAATTCAATGCAGGATGTGCTGAATATTTTTTCATAGGAGTTTGGGAAAGTTATGAAATGTCCTATAAATGGCTGTTATATTCCTGATCTAAGGCTACATTCACACACAACGTTTTTCCTGTGTTTTTTGAGGATACGTTTTTCAGCTGCAAAAGCTGATCATCTTTTTAAAAAACTGCATCACCTGAAAGGTTTTTGAGCTCATAGATAATGTTTTCAATAGCAAAAGCAGATTAGAAATCTGCTCTATCTATCCATTTATCCATATCTGTCTATCCATATCGTATCTGTACCAAAAAGAATGAAAACCGGGTAGTACACCAATATATATTCTGTTCTATCTAAATATCTTGATTATTGGATCATAAAAATGATTAAATGTCTGAGGTTCACATTGCACTACAATAAATTTTTCACTTAAATATAAGCAATATGTGTGGGAGTCGGAGTCAGAGTCGTGGAGTCGGTGTAAGGGAAATTGAGGAGTCGGAGTCGCAGGTTTGGCTTACCGACTCCACAGCCCTGATTTCACCGCACTTGGAATTTTTTTCCCCATTTTGTAGTACACGACATGGTAAAATCAATGGTGTTGTTCAAAAGTACAACTCGTCCCGCAAAAAATAAGCCCTCACATGGCCATATTGACGGAAAAATAAAAAAAAGTTATGGCTCTGGGAAGAAAGGGAGCGAAAAACAAAACCGCAAAAACGAAAATAACCCCAGTCGTTATGGGGTTAAGCACAACCGGACTATGGTCTGAAATCCCCCTACTGCCATGTTCAATATCATCCACCCGTCGCTAGGCTGCTGGATCCAAAGATATAATCTATACGAGACAGGGAGCGTTTAGTGGAGGAATGGCAAGTATATTCCCTTGTCTCTGGATGGCGCAATCTCCATAAATCCAGCCACCCGCTACCCGCAATAAATTGAGACAGTTGGGATGTGCCCGGGGAGGGGACTCCACTCTGTACTCCATCACCCAATCTCAGTTTATCAAGATGATTATTCATGACTAGATTAAAGTCACCCATACAAATGACATGTGCATCTGGGTAATTTAGGGCAAAGCTCAGTGCCTTCTGGATAATTGACATATTGGCTGGAGGGGGGTTGTAAATACACAGAATAACATTTCTGAGAGTTGATCAACGCATGTACGAACACAAACCGTCCCTCAGGATCTTTCCGGGCCTCCCTGGTCTCCCATCGAACATCTTTATGGATTAACAATGAAACCCCTCTTGAATAGCTGGTATGAAAAGCATGTATAAACCATTGTACCCACGGCTTTTGCACCCACCGAACTGTATCCCTGGTCAGGTGCGACTCCACCAAAGCCACAATGTGAGGACGATATTGCCTAATTTGTGAGAACACCTTAATTTTCTTCCGGGGGGGTTTTATACCTCTTACATTCCAGGTCATGCATATGAATTCAGAACCCATTTCCGCCCATCCATATATGTTGCATAGCGGTGCCCGAGCAGTATGCAGAGACATCACCTAGATAGTAGCATTGGCATCGGCTGCGGCATTTACCTAAATAACCAGAAAAACAAAAACTTTTGAAAAAGAGAAAACAGAACAAGAACCTAACAATATAGGAGCACAGTCTCACGCCCCCATCAAAAAATAGGCAAGGGGATACCATCACTGAGCACAGTGTCCGGTATTGTTGGTAACCAGATACCCACCAAGAAAGTGCCAATTAGACCTTTAAATAAAAAGGATCTAAATTAACAGCCATCACATCAGGATTCCTTTGCAGGGGATCCCCCATGGGACCGCAGCCATTCAGTCGCCCCCGCCGGATCCGTGAAGAACACGGAGGTACCTCCGTGAACAACCCGAAGTCGGGCCGGATATATCATGGAGTACATAATGTTTCTTTCCCTGAGCCCTTTCTTGACCTCAATGAATTGTGCTCGCTGCTTCTGCAGTTCCATGGAAAAGTCCGGGAAGATGGAGATCACAGCATTATTGAACTTAATGGGACTTTTTGCCTTGCAAGACGCAGAATGGTATCTCTGCCCTTACAATTGAGGAGGCGTGCCAGGAAGGGCCGAGGTGGGGCCCCTGGAGGCAGAGGTTTTGTAGGGACCCTATGAGCCCTTTCAACAGCGAACACTGATGACAAATCATCTCCCAGGGAGGTCTTAAGCCAATCTTCCAGAAACTTCTCAGGATGCTGACCTTCCAGGTAGTTATCTTCGCTGCCCGAGCAGCAGTGCAGCAGTGCCAGCGACGTCGCAGCTCTGTATTAGAGCCACGCGCCCAAGATGGTCGCGGCCTCGTGGGGAAGCAGCCGCCCGCTCCAGTCTCCCGCTGATAGAAGACCGCTCCCGTCCTCCTACGATGGTCCAGAGGGGGTCCAGCTGTCCACAGGGGTCCGTGCCGCTCCAAGTATGCCAGGCAGAAAGGGTCTAAATCTCAGGATACTACAGGATCATGAGGAGCTTTCTCGGTACGCGTCCTCTCCTGTTCACTCCATAGCCACGCCCCCTTTTTTAATAAATTTGCAAAAATGTCTACATTTCTGTTTTTTTCAGTCAAGATGGGGTGCAGTGTGTTCATTAATGTGAAAAAAATTAACTTTTTTTGAATTTACCAAATGGCTGCAATGAAAGAAAGAGTGAAAAATTTAAAGGCGTCTCAATACTTTCCGCACCCACTGTAGATGTGGGCTTGAAAGTGATTTATAGAGGGATAACACTAGATTGTGATTTTCTCCCTTTTATGCACCCTAAAATAACATTTGCTGTAGCTTGACATTTAGTACTACTGCTCAGCTTATTTGTCAGAAAAATAGCCAAATCCTTCTCCTGTTCTGTAAAACCTAGTTCATTTCCATGTAACCTCTTTCTGAAAATGGACGCTACTGTAAATGCAAACTGTAAGGAATTTGCTACCATTGGTTGTACATTTGTGACTCAGGGATGACATGGGCATAGAGATGTGCCATTCACAGCTAAGCATCTCCTGTGTGTGCTGGGACTGGATTTCGCTCCGATCCCAGCACTTTGATGCCCCTATAGTTACACTGGCATGCGAGGAGTTAAGCAGAGGAAGAGCACTTGGTTTGCCAGCCCGTCAGCACACCCGCTGCGTGAGCACGAAGAGCCGATGGGTTTCTATAGCAAACGGAGACCTAACAATGACATCAACATCCAGCAGGTGGGGCCACGCAATACTGCTGGGAAATCCGCAGCCGCAGAGTGACTGCAGCCGTGGAAGGCAAGGAGGTGGCTGCAGCCATCAGGTGATGCGCCCTCCCACTGGATGTTGAGGACAGCAGTCTGGCGGGAAGATTTGTGAGCTAAGGAGCGGCGCTCCTCGGAGGCAATTACAACGTTTTTATTTGCTTGGCTTTTTCTTATTTTATTGCAACCCTTCAGCCAACTGAACACGCAGGTGAAAATGTAGTTGAAAACTTTAAATTTTCTATTTTGACACATCAGGCTTTTACAGATAAATATCGAACATTTTTCTTTTCAACTGGAAAATGGGATGGTAACATGAGCTTTATATTTTGGAAAATTTCATTTTAGTCCCATTTTGGGACTTATTCTATATACACTGCAATACTACAGAAAAAGGAAAATGACTGATCTCCAAGTTGCCACAGTAGCCCATCAAGTTTCCAACAATTTTGTCAAAAGGGCGTAGGAACGACTGCCACATGTTTGGGCCATTTAATCTACCAGTTCTCTGAACGATGAGCCCTGTATAACGCCACCCACATCACTATACACTCTGCATAGGCAGAAAGCTGTCAGTTTTAGGATTATACATAGTTCATGAATATGGAGGATTAAATGTCCTGCAGTGAATCTCCTACTGATGGTGTTTTTATCAAAACTACAGCAAGCAGCTCAATAGGTGATGCGTTGCTGGAATCGGGATATCTATACCTACATTATGCTGCTCTCAGAGTAGGTGGCCTTTCTACCCATTCTCCAGATTGTATATTACAGAACAATCAAGTTGATATCATACAAATTTGTGTGTCATCAGGAAAAACTGAGACTTACTTTCAATCCTTTCCTTATTTTTTGCGGGACAAGTTGTACTTTTGAACGATATCATTGGTTTTTAGCATGTCATGTACTCGAAAACGGGAAGAAAATTCCAAGTGAGGTGAAATTGCAAAAAAAAGTGCACTTTCACACTTGTTTTTTGTTTACCTTTTTTACTAGGTTCACTAAATGCTAAAACTGACCTGCCATTATGATTCTCCTGGTCATTACGAGTCATTTAACTAGTTAATAGGCGCGGGTGGATCATGATTCCACCTGCGCCTATTGTGGGCAAATGTCAGCTGTTCAAAACAGCTGACATGTCCCGGCTTTGATGCAAGCTCACCGCCGGAGCCCTCATCAAAGCGGGGGATCTGACCTTGGATGTACTATTGCGTCCAAGGTCAGAAAGGGGTTAATGGAACCAAAATGGCTCTTAGCCAACATGGCACACTACATATTACCCCGTGACTGACTGTTGGTCAGCATTTTACATCTTTGCCCTCTACTCAAATTGTCATTACGCTATTGGGAAGTGGCATTTTAGGCCGCCTTGTATTAGCAAGAATGGTCCCCTTTTGGACATATTAGCACGAAAGATGATAAATTGTGCTAGAATTGCTCTTTTATACCAAAACATACTGTTCCCCAATCAATACATAGGACATAAAACCTTAACACTTACTTGAGCTCCTTCATAGCGATTAGAAGAGGGTCCGTCTCTCCTTCCAGCTCCACCATAACAGGAGCACACATTCTAAAAAGAAAAAAAAAAAAAAAACACGTCAGGAACCATTGATGAACGTATTTGTATGTGGACACTGCGCAGGGCTCACTCTACAATAAGCAGGTATCGTGTAGTGCCTCACCATTTTTAAATGTTGCCGTATTAACGACTATTGTCCAATTAATGCTAATTTACAGGGTTTGTCTCATTTTCGGTTTTCAGGAGGAGCAGCACTCACCATCCTCTTGCCTGTGCCAGTGGGAAGAGGGGTCTGGTTCAGGGAGCTCCTGATTATCAGTCTACACCTTTGACCTGAACATCTGACAAAGCGTTACATGCTGCTCGAAGATGCAGCTTTGCCTCTGCACTATCGGATCTGTGCAGGAGCAATGAAGAACAGCACTTGCTGTAAGTGCTGAGCTACTTGTCTAGGAGACCTGCCAGTAGCTTTGACAAGCTTTGACCTCTCTGACCTTTCCCGGCGCCTGCGCACTGCAGTACTTTACTCTGCCCTCAACAGGGCAGATATGGTACGCCTGCGCAGGAGCCCCCGCCCCCCTGGTGAGTATAATCTAAAGCCCCCATCACACATAGCGATCTCACTAGCGAGATCGCTGCTGAGACACAAGTTTTGTGACACAACAGCGATCTCACCAGTGAGATCGCTGTGTGTGACACTGACCAGTGACCGGCCCCCCTGCCGGTTATCGCTGATTGTCCTGGAATAGTCAGGATATTTTTTTGATCACTGGTCTCCCGCTGGCCAGCACACATTGCTGCGTGTGACAGGCGGGAGACCAGCGCGCTGGTAACTAAGGTAAACGCAGGGTTTCTAAGCACTGGGCGGTGCTTAGAAACCCTCTGTGTACCTTAGTTACCAGCGCGCTGATGCAGGGAGCTGATAACCAAGGTACACATTGGGTTTCTAAGTGACGCACGCCCCTTAGAAACCCGATGTGTACCTTAGCTAGCAGCTCTTTGCATCAGCGCACTGGTAACTCAAGTACACAGCGATGCTGCACGCTCAGCGTTGCTGGTGCTGATCGCTGGTGAAGCTGCCTGTTTGACAGCTCACCAGCGATCATGTAGCGACTCACCAGCGATCCTGACAAGTTGATATCGTTGTCGGGATCACTGGTGAGTCGCTATGTGTGACGGGGCCCTAACTCTTTTTTCTTCTTTCAGGTTACATCGGGGGTTTATCTACAGCATTACAGAATGCTATAGATAAGGCCCTGATGGCGGTGGCCGTAGCTTATTGGCCTAAAATGGGGTGACAGATTCCCTTTAATATTAGAAAGTGTAGGACCATCCTGAACAGGGTGACTTGCTGATTATAGGATGGCTTACGCTATTTTTTTTTTTTTTTTTTTTAAATTAAGAACAATTTTTACTGAGAACCTTATGTTATACAAATGCACTTTGGATTTTTCACTTAGTTACAGCAATATATTATATAGTTTTGTTTTTTGTAGGCTTTGTCTGTACTACAGCTAGGTGGCTCACAGGGTAGATAAGAGGCAGGGCATCATTTTTTGGGCTTTATTAAAGCAACACTCCAGCATTTTTTTCTTCCTTATGGTACCGCTGGAGAGGTGTCACTAGTATAAGTTCCCTGCCCCATGTAATATACTTCCTAGCTGTCATCTTCATATTTTATTAAGAGTCGCTCCAGTCGTCTTCTGGAGATTGTAACCTACCTGACAGCTCCAGCGTTTGCTGAGCGAGCCAGAGGTCACACCTCAATGTAAGCCTATGAGAGCCAGAACGAGGTTCCCATAGACTTACACTTAGAGCTTGTGACCGTCATCTCTGACTTCCGGTCACAAGATGGTGGATTGGGACTGGAGCGGCGCCAGGAACAGATGACGGTGGCTGGCGAGTATACTACTAGGAGCAGTGAATTTAGATTAACGGCATCACTCCAGTGCTGGGAAAAAAAAAAATGCCGTAGTGGTGCTTTCTAAAAACATACTTACGCTATCTGCAGTGCTCTAGTTCCCAGCACTCGGGCCCGTTCATACTTGGTCATGTAATTCGTCGTTATGCGCTTCTGGTTCGCTTGCTGCCCTTCACCGGCAGGTAAAATGGCTACATTCTCCTGATCTTCCTCTTCGGCATTGTCCAAGTCATCGAGACCCTCATCCTCTTCAACATCATCAAAATCATCTCCATCAAAACTATAGAAAAGAAAATAATGGGTTACTTCATGTTACCTTTACCAGAAAATTACACAACGTGTCCAACATAATTCACTCACACATTAGATTTAGCCGATGATTCAATTAACGGATGTGTAATCTCATTGTGGGAGGACGCATGCGGATACAAGTGTAAAATTATCAGACATCCATTCTGACAACTGCTGGCACTTTAGCCACAAGATGAAAGCAATGGCAGGATCCCTCCTGAGTCCCATGTGTTCCCATGATGCTGGCAATTACAATGCATCAGGGTCCTGCTCACCCTGACGGCACAGAACAGTCAGCATGTGATCATTGCTGTCAGGGCTGTGGAGTCGGTAAGCCAAACCTGCGACTCCGACTCCTCAATTTCCCTTACACCGACTCCCACATATATTGCTTATATTTAAGTGAAAAATGTATTGTAGTACAATGTGAACATCAGACATTTAATCATTTCTATGATCCAATAATCAAGATATTTAGATAGAACATAATATCTATTTATTGGAATACAACTTTAGAACACAAAAAACTAATAAATTGTAAATATGTAATACACTATGTAATATCGATTACATACATATACGGTACAGACCAAAGTTTGGACACACCTTCTCATTCAAAGAGTTTTCTTTATTTTCATGACTATGAAAATTGTAGATTCACTCTGAAGGCAACAAAACTATGAATTAACACATGTGGAATTATATAATTAACAAAAAAGTGTGAAACTGAAAAAACAACTGCGTTGCACACTCTTGGCATTCTCTTGATGAGCTTCAAGAGGTAGTCACCAGAAATGGTCTTCCAACAGTCTTGAAGGAGCTCCCAGAGATGCTTAGCACTTGTTGGCCCTTTTACCTTCAATCTGCGGTCCAGCTCACCCCAAACCATCTCGATTGGGTTCAGGTCTGGTGACTGTGGAGGCCAGATCATCTGGCGTAGCACCCCATCACTCTCCTTCTTGGTCAGATAGCCCTTACACAGCCTGGAGGTGTGTTTGAGGCCATTGTCCTGTTGAAAAATAAATGATGGTCCAACTAAACACAAACCGGATGGAAAAGCATGCCGCTGCAAGATGCTGTGGTAGCCATGCAGGTTCAGTATGAATTTAATTTTGAATAAATCCCCAACAGTGTCACCAGCAAAGCCCCCCCACACCATCACACCTCCTCCTCCATGCTTCACGGTGGGAACCAGGCATGTAGAGTCCATCCGTTCACCTTTTCTGCGTCGCACAAAGACATGGTGGTTGGAACCAAAGATCTCAAATTTGAACTCATCAGACCAAAGCACAGATTTCCACTGGTCTAATGTCCATTCCTTGTGTTCTTTAGCCCTTCTGCTTGTGGCCTGTCCTTAGCAGTGGTTTGCTAGCAGCTATTTTACCATGAAGGCCTGCTGCACAAAGTCTCCTCTTAACAGTTGTTGTAGAGATGTGTCTGCAGCTAGAACTCTGTGTGGCATTGACCTGGTCTCTAATCGGAGCTGCTGTTAACCTGCGATTTCTGAGGCTGGTGACTCGGATGAACTTATCCTCCGCAGCAGAGGTGACTCTTGGTCTTCCTTTCCTGGGGCGGTCCTCATGTGAGCCAGTTTCTTTGTAGCGCTTGATGGTTTTTGCCACTGCACTTGGGGACACTTTCAAAGTTTTCCCAATTTTTCGGACTGACTGACCTTCATTTCTTAAAGTAATGATGGCCACTCGTTTTTCTTTACTCAGCTGCTTTTTTCTTGCCATAATACAAATTCTAACAGTCTATTCAGTTATTACCTGTGTATCCACCAGACTTCTGCACAACACAACTGATGGTCCCAACCTCATTTATAAGGCAAGAAATCCCACTTATTAAACCTGACAGGGCACACCTGTGAAGTGAAAACCATTTCCGGTGACTACCTCTTGAAGCTCATCAAGAGAATGCCAAGAGTGTGCAAAGCAGAAATCAAAGCAAAAGGTGGCTACTTTGAAGAACCTAGAATATAAGACATATTTTCAGTCGTTTCACACTTTTTTGTTAATTATATAATTCCACATGTGCTAATTCATAGTTTTGATGCCTTCAGAGGGAATCTACAATTTTCATAGTCATGAAAATAAAGAAAACGCTTTGATTGAGAAGGTGTGTCCAAACTTTTGGCCTGTACTGTATGTGTGTATATATATATATATATATATATATATATATATATATATATATATATATACACACACATACACAATATGACTTATCTCGGCTAAGATAAAGCCTAGATCCTCAGGCTACATTCACACTATGGGCGTAGCCAGGATCAAACCTGGGGGGGGGGGGGGGGGGCAGAACCTCATACTGTTCCGCAGAATTTCATACTGCACACCTCAGCTGCTGCAGAACCTCATACTTCACACCCCTACACTTGAAAATAAAGCCTGCACCTTAAGAAGATGTGGTGATGAATGCAGTCTATTTATTCCAACTATCAGTTGATGTTACTGAAGACGAGCAATGCCTGTCCTGGGCGTCCTTTTGGGCAGCTATGAGGTGTCCCTGACTGGTGCTAAAAAAAGGAGTGTTAGTCTGTGTGCTATCCGGCTTTCATTCTTTTTGGTACAGATAAGATATGGATAGACAGATATGGATAAATGGATATATAGATAGAGCAGATTTCTAATCTGCTTTTGCTATTGAAAACATTATCTATGAGCTCAAAAACCTTTCAGGTGATGCCGTTTTTTAAAAAGCTGATCTGCTTTTGCATCTGAAAAACGTATCCTCAAAAAACGCAGGAAAAACGCTGTGTGTGAATGTAGCCTTAGATCAGGAATAGAACAGTCATTTATAGGACATTTCATAACTTTCCCAAATTCCTATAAAAAAATATTCAGTACATTCTGCATTGAACTACTGTACCCAATTTATTATATATTTTAGGAGTCGGTCCATTTTATACCGACTCCAACTCCACCAAAATGAGCACCGACTCCACAGCCCTGATTGCTGTCACACTGCCCCCTAGTGGCACAGTAACAATACACATTAAATACAAAAATAAGGAGATAATCGTTTTTCATAAATAGCTCCCTCTATATTCCCGTCTACATATTGTCAGACTTGAGGCCGACAGTTCTGGAAATCAGTGACACATGGTTAGAAATGCCGAGAGCATGAATGTTTCTACGCCCATCTACCCAGACTAAGGGTAAAATCACACTATGTTTTTTCAGTATTATTTTTCTGCTGCAAAACTGATCTCTTCGCAGGAAAGAAGCTGCAGAAAAAATAGCATGTTTTAGGCTATGTGCACACACTGAGGATTGGTCTGCGGATTTTTTATCTGCGGAACCGCAGGTAAAATGACCTGCGGTTTATCACCTCTACAATGGAGGAGATGGTAAACCGCAGCAGAATCCGCAGAAAAGAAGTGACATGTCATTTCTTTCTGCGGATTCAAAACCACAGCTTTTTCGCAGTTAAAAATCCGCAGCATGTGCACAGCAGAATGTAAATCCCATAGGATAACATGCTACTGTACACTGTCTGCAGAACTGCTGCAGATCCGCAGCAAAAACCGCAGCGTGTGCACATAGCTTTACTTGGTTTTTCTTGCATTTTTGCAGCGGTTTTTGCATGCTAGATTTATCTCTTCCACATGCTGATAAAGCTTAGTGTTGAAAAAAAAAAGGGACTCATTCTAAAGAATGAGGTTTTGGCACAAAAAAATGCAGCAAAATCTGATACCTGTGTTTTTTCACCACCCATTCAAGTCAATGGGTGAAAAAACGCTGGAAAATCACTGAAAGTGACATACTCTATGTCCAAACAACCATGCAAAGCACAAAATACTGACGACAAAAAACTGTGTGCGCATGAGATTTCTGACATCTCATAGGCTTTGCTGGTACTGTAAAACGCAGCTGAAAATTAGCATAAAACACACAGCAAAGACGCCCAGTGTGAACTAAGCCTAAGCCAGGTTATGTGAAAGATGTGACAATGGAACAAAGACTCAAAACCAAGAGACAAGAACGCTCCAAAAAGGATACTCCAGTACCACACACTGGCTTCATCGATTCAGAGCAGAGGATAACAGACATAAGTTGGGAGGAGAATCTGGGGAAATGAGGCGAGTCCTCCTATCAGACGCATGTTGCCTTTAGGCTCACACTTGCGAGAAACTCGCGCATCAACACCCGACACTGCCGCCGGCACTCAGGACCGGAGTGTGGGGCTGCATAGAAATACATGCACAGAAATACATGCAGCCGCGCCGGGTATTGATGTAAGAGACTCACGTGAGTTTCTCACACTGCACTCACAAGTGTGACCCCGGCCTAAGCTAAAGACAAAAGTCCTCAAACGATCAGAAAGCCCATTAAAAAGGCCAACACTTCCTTCTACTTTAACTGCAAAACCTTATTTCTGATGCACCATATTCATTTAGTGAGGTGCAAAAAAATTATTAGATGTGAGCACAAAATATATTTTAAAACTATAATAGTTTTTATTAATTTAAAATGTTCAGGAGCAAGCAATTACTGGAAGAAATGGAGGCTAATACAGGGTCACAGCTGACATTTAGATAGCGCTAAAAATGGCAATTATTAATATCAGCAAATAACATCCGACATGTAAATGGCAGATAACTTTAAGGGTGTGCACATGCTGCGGATTCTGCTGCAGTGTACAGTACCATTATATCCTATGGGAAATGGAAACCGCAGTGCAGACGGTGCAGATTTTTCCGCGCGGATTTGCTGCGGTTTCTAATCCGCAGAAAGAATTGACATGTCAATTCTTTCTGCGGATTCCACTGCGGTTTACAATCTCCTCCATTGTAGAGGTGATAAACCACAGGGAAAACCACAGCCTAATCCGCAGGTCTTTTGACCTGCGGATTTTGCAAAATCTGCGCGGATCAATCTGTAGCAGAATCCGCAGCGTGTGCACACAGCCTAAATATGGCAAGTATAAATATCAGTAATAAAACAGAAAATATGTCAAAAAGTAAAGTGATAGTGCAAAGAAATCAATCATTTACTGATATATGAAATAAGGTGCATTCAACAATTCATGCCATTTCAATCAGAACTTGCCACTAGATGGCGCTATCGCTCAAGAGAGCAGAAAAATAAATTCATATATTAACCCCTTCATGACCCAGCCTATTTTGACCTTAATGACCTGGCCATTTTTTGCAATTCTGACCAGTGTTCTTTATGAGGTAATAACTCAGGAACCCTTCAACGGATCCTAGCAAATCTAAGATTTTTTTTTCATGACATATTGGGCTTCATGTTAATGGTAAATTTAGGTTGATAATTTTTGTGTAACTTATTTGTGAAAAAAAACAGAAATTTGGCGAAAATTTTGAAAATGTTGCAATTCTCAATTTTTGAATTTTTATTCTGTTAAACCAGAGAGTTATGTGACACAAAATAGTTACTAAATAACATTTCCCACATGTCTACTTTACATCAGCACAATTTTGGAAACAAATTTTTTTTGTTAGAAATCGCTGGTCAACTTTTAACCCTTACAACTTACTAATTTTTACAACAAAATTTACAAAACCATTTTTTTTTAGGGACCACCTCACATTTGAAGTCACTTTGAGGGGTCTATATGGCAGAAAATACCCAAAAGTGACACCATTCTAAAAACTGCACCCCTCAAGATACTCAAAACTACATTCAAGAAGATTATTAACCCTTCAGGTGTTTCACAGGAACTAAAGCAACGTGGAACGAAAAAATGGACATTTTAATTTTCCAACAAAAATTTTCTTTTAGCATCAATTTTTTCATTTTCACATGGGCA
Organism: Dendrobates tinctorius; assembly: GCF_039654945.1. NCBI lineage: Eukaryota > Metazoa > Chordata > Amphibia > Anura > Dendrobatidae > Dendrobates > Dendrobates tinctorius. Next base: position 11,865,310 of record NW_027361826.1, read on the forward strand.
ACAGGATAAAATGGATCCTAAAATTTGTTGGGCAATTTCTCCTGAGTACAACAATACCTCATATGTGGTCATAAACCACTGTTTGGGTGCACGGCAGGGCTCGGAAGGGATGGAGCGCCATTTGACTTTTTGAATGGAAAATATGCTGGAATATTTAGCGGACATCATATCCCGCTTGGAGGCCCCTGTGTGCCTAAACACTGGAGCTCCCCCACAAGTGACCCCATTTTGGAAACTAGACCCCCGAAGGTACTTAGTTAGGTCCATATATATTTGGACAAAGTCAACATTTTTCTAATTTTGGGGTGAAGTAGAAAGGGTCCTGTATGTGCTGGTCGGGTGACGTTTCAGTGACTCCTGTCACTGGACCCACAGGGGGCTATGAATTCATACGCGTCATGGGTCGGATTGGCACCGACTTTCATGACGCCTACGTGGCGTCAAAGGTTGGGAAGGAGTTCATATATGTTTGCTGCTAAGAAAAAGTGAACTCAACTGCGTGATCATCTACATATATAATCACCAGTTGGCCACTGTCACCGAATCCCATAAGGCACCGCGGCAGTCCAACTTGCACAGGCGCAGTTCATGAACAGCCTTGCGGCCACGAACTGTTCCAGAGACATACACGTCACCACTATTCTCGCACATGTGTAGTAGCGACGTGGCTGTTACTGCGCCTGTGCGGGAATAGCGGTGACGTGTATGTCACTTGCAGCTCATGGCCGCAAGGAACAGCCACTGCACATGTGTGGGGATTACCTCAGGCAGATTTGTTGGAAAGCCAAACGGTGTGAGACATGTCCGCTGCTCCTGTCAACACCACTAAGCATACACAGATGTTAATTTCACCGCACTCCCGATGCGATAGCATCAGACCTATTTCTAGTATAAATAATAGTCCTCAGTTCATTTCCTCAACAAATAGTCAGGCTATATATACACTGCTCAAAAAATAAAGGGAACACAAATAACAATATAACTCCAAGTAAATCAAACTTATGTGAAGTCAAACTGTCCACTTAGGAAGCAACACTGATTGACAATCAATTTCACATGCTGTTATGAAAATGGAATAGACAACAGATGGAAATTATTGGCAATTATCAAGACACCCTCAATAAAGGAGTGGTTCTGCAGGTGGGGACCACAGACCACATCTCAGTACCCAATGCTTTCTGGCTGATGTTTTGGTCACTTTTGAATGTTTATTGTGCTTTCACACTCGTGGTAGCATGAGACGGACTCTACACCCCCACAAGTGGCTCAGGTAGTGCAGCTCATCCAGGATGGCACATCAATGCGAGCTGTGGCAAATAGGTTTGCTGGGCCAGAGAAAGGGCGCCAAAATGTAAACTATAAAAGTGCACCATGACTTTATGGACATACTATATATGTCTATATATTATATATATATATATATATATATATATATATATATATATATATATATATAGCCAGACTATTTGTTGAGGATATGAACTGAGGACTATTATTTCTATGATGTTGACGCAGTTGAGTTCACCTTTTCTTAGCAGCAGACATATCCTATTTCTAAACACTGTTTTTCAGTGATTCCTTTGTATCTCTGTTCATACTGCACCCACACACACAAATGACACCATTTGAAAGGTAAACTTGCCTCCTTCAGCAAGAAAATAGCCAATCAAACCACAAATCCATGAATTGATCACAAAATACAGTTTAAACATTAATTTTCATAAAGCTGCAGTAAAGAAAAATGACCTGCAGGTGGCAGCACACTACCCTGAAACACTACCACAAAGCTGCTTACAGACATCACTAACAAATCCAAACATTTGCCTTGGGGTCTTTTCCAGCTTGTTCAAGTGCTTGCCCAGCCTATTTCAGGCACATTGGAGGATTGCACACTTCACTGCAGATGAGTCATATATGCAAACACATTTGTAAACATGCACTGCTTTTTCGCTGATTGCTTCGCCCCCCACATACACATGATACACCATTTGAAAGGTAAACTTGCCCCCTTCAGCAACAAAAGAGTCAAACAAACCACACATGCATGATTTTATCACTAAATACAGTTTAAACATTCATTTCCATAAACCTGCAGAAAGACACAATGACATGCAGGTGGCACCTCAACCGGAAGACATTTTTTGGCCTCTACTTATCAAACCAATTTATTGTATTACCAATCTACATATATAAATACCTGCCTGTGTTCATCAGCTCATGAAACACATTTACATTTGACCAGCTTGCTTTTTCTGAAATTGCCTGCACCCCCGACAACCAATGTGCAAAATTTTGCACGGGCCAAGCTAGTATTAAATATATGAATTTATTTTTCTGCTCTCTTGAGCGATAGCACCATCTAGTGGTAAGTTCTGAGTGAAATGGCATGAATTGGTGAATGCACCTTATTTCATATATCAGTAAATGATTGATTTCTTTGCACTATCACTTTACTTTTTTGTAATATTTTCTTTTCTATTACTTATATTTATACTTGCCATACTTTAAGTTATCTGTCATTTACATGTCGGATGCTATTTGCGGATATTAATAATTGTCATTTTTAAAGCTATCTGCTATCTAAATGTCAGCTCTTCCAGTAATTGCTTGCTCCTGAACATTTTAAATTGTGTTTTGAATAAATTAATAAATACTATTATAGTTTTAAAATATATTTTGTGCTCACATCTAAGAATTTTTTTAGTTAAAAAGTTGCAGTAAATTTTATTCAGGAATCTTCATTCCCCTTGTGAGTGAATCCCTGGATGTGAGGAGTCCAGAGTTCTGCTTGTCATTAGCTCTTGTGTATTAGCCCACACTTCCTGCGCTTTCCTCCTTTTCTACAGACTACGATCCTTGCTTAAGAATGCAGATGCTTTCCCCCCTCTCCACACTCCGATCTGCTGTATACAACTCCACTCATCTTCCTGCTCTATCCAACACTGAGATAAGGAAGAGGTAAAGTATGTGAATGACTTACAGAACAGCAAGTGACCGAGGTATGCAAATCACGAGAGAAAAACAACTGAGCAAGAACACAAACCATGTGCATGCGCTGTGTCCATTCATTGTCTATGTGACTGCTAAGGACAGCACTCCACCATTTCCAGCAGTCTCGTACACTATGAATGGTGCACGCTCAGCCTCCACTGTGCTCACAGTCCATGTGACGGCTGTGTACAGCACTCAGCTATTTCTGTCCGTCTCTGTGAAGCCTGAGCATGCACACATCTGCTACATTCAAGACTGCTGAGCCCTGATTTCAGAACATGTATAGGGTCTGGAATGCTCCTGTTAACCATTACATCCCCATCTGTTTGAGGAGCACGACACACTTGTAGTGATAATGTTGTGCACAGACATGTGACCTAAACAGCAAAACAGAGGACGCACTGTTGGGTGTTAGATCATCAATATGTCACCATGATCACAGCCCAAAGGAAGCAGAGACTATGCAATGATCATCTGTATGTAGTAATATGCTTCCCCATATGTCTCTGGGATGCAGCGCCCCCTGCTGTCAGCATATGCCATAAGCATCTGTGTGTAGTAATATGCTCCTCCACCTGTCTCTGGGATGCAGCGCCCCCTGCTGTCAGCATATGCTATAAGCATCTGTGTGTAGTAATATGCTCCCCCATCTGTCTCTGGGATGCAGCGCCCCCTGCTGTCAGCATATGCCATAAGCATCTGTGTGTAGTAATATGCTTCCCCACCTGTCTCTGGGATGCAGCGCCCCCTGCTGTCAGCATATGCCATAAGCATCTGTGTGTAGCAATATGCTCCCTCACCTGTCTCTGGGATGCAGCGCCCCCTGCTGTCAGGATATGCAATGATCATCTGTGTGTAGTAATATGCTCCCCCATCTGTCTCTGGGATGCAGCGCCCCCTGCTGTGAGCATATGCCATAAGCATCTGTGTGTAGCAATATGCTCTCCCACCTGTCTCTGGGATGCAGTGCCCCCTGCTGTCAGCATATGTCATAAGCATCTGTGTGTAGTAATATGCTCCCCCATCTGTCTCTGGGATGCAGTGCCCCCTGCAGTCAGCATATGCAATGATCATCTGTGTGTAGTAATATGTTCCCCCACCTGTCTCTGGGATGCAGCGCCCCCTGCTGTCAGCATATGACATAAGCATCTGTATGTAGTAATATGCTCCCCCACCTGACTCTGGGATGCAGCGCCCCCTGCTGCCAGCATATGCAATGATCATCTGTGTGTAGTAATATGCTCCCCCACCTGTCTCTGGGATGCAGCGCCCCCTGCTGTCAGCATATGCCATAAGCATCTGTGTGTAACAATATGCTCCCCCACCTGTCTCTGGGATGCAGCGCCCCCTGCAGTCAGCATATGCAATGATCATCTGTGTGTAGTAATATGCTCCCCCACTTGTCTCTGGGATGCAGCGCCCCCTGCAGTCAGCATATGCAGTGATCATCTGTGTGTAGTACTATGTTCCCCCACCTGTCTCTGGGATGCAGCGCCCCCTGCTGTCAGCATATGACATAAGCATCTGTATGTAGTAATATGCTCCCCTACCTGACTCTGGGATGCAGCGCCCCCTGCTGTCAGCATATGCAATGATCATCTGTGTGTAGTAATATGCTCCAACACCTGTCTCTGGGATGCAGCGCCCCCTGCTGTCAGCATATGCCATAAGCATCTGTGTGTAACAATATGCTCCCCCACCTCTGGGATGCAGCGCCCCCTGCAGTCAGCATATGCAATTATCATCTGTGTGTAGTAATATGCTCCCCCACCTGTCTCTGGGATGCAGCGCCCCCTGCAGTCAGCATATGCAATGATCATCTGTGTGTAGTAATATGTTCCCCCACCTGTCTCTGGGATGCAGCGCCCCCTGCTGTGAGCATTTGCCATAAGCATCTGTGTGTAGTAATATGCTCCCCCACCTGTCTCTGGGATGCAGCGCCCCCTGCTGTCAGCATATGCAATGATCATCTGTGTGTAGTAATATGCTCCCCCATCTGTCTCTGGGATGCAGCGCCCCCTGCTGTCAGTATATGCAATGATCATCTGTGTGTAACAATATGCTCCCCAACCTGTCTCTGGGATGCAGCACCCCCTGCTGTCAGCATATGCAATGATCATCTGTGTGTAGTAATATGCTCCCCCATCTGTCTCTGGGATGCAGCGCCCCCTGCTGTCAGCATATGCAATGATCATCTGTGTGTAGTAATATGTTCCCCCACCTGTCTCTGGGATGCAGCGCCCCCTGCTGTGAGCATTTGCCATAAGCATCTGTGTGTAGTAATATGCTCCCCCACCTGTCTCTGGGATGCAGCGCCCCCTGCTGTCAGCATACGCAATGATCATCTGTGTGTAGTAATATGCTCCCCCACCTGTCTCTGGGATGCAGCGCCCCCTGCTGTCAGCATATGCAATGATCATCTGCGTGTAGTAATATGCTCCCCCACCTGTCTCTGGGATGCAGCGCCCCCTGCTGTCAGCATATGCAATGATCATCTGTGTGTAGTAATATGCTCCCCCACCTGTCTCTGGGATGCAGCGCCCCCTGCTGTCAGCATACGCAATGATCATCTGTGTGTAGTAATATGCTCCCCCACCTGTCTCTGGGATGCAGCGCCCCCTGCTGTCAGCATATGCAATGATCATCTGCGTGTAGTAATATGCTCCCCCATCTGTCTCTGGGATGCAGCGCCCCCTGCTGTCAGCATATGCAATGATCATCTGCGTGTAGTAATATGCTCCCCCATCTGTCTCTGGGATGCAGCGCCCCCTGCTGTCAGCATAAGCAATGATCATCTGCGTGTAGTAATATGCTCCCCCACCTGTCTCTGGGATGCAGCGCCCCCTGCTGTCAGCATACGCAATGATCATCTGCGTGTAGTAATATGCTCCCCCACCTGTCTCTGGGATGCAGCGCCCCCTGCTGTCAGCATACGCAATGATCATCTGTGTGTAGTAATATGCTCCCCCACCTGTCTCTGGGATGCAGCGCCCCCTGCTGTCAGCATACGCAATGATCATCTGTGTGTAGCAATATGCTCCCCCACCTGTCTCTGGGATGCAGCGCCCCCTGCTGTCAGCATATGCAATGATCATCTGTGTGTAGTAATATGTTCCCCCACCTGTCTCTGGGATGCAGCGCCCCCTGCTGTGAGCATTTGCCATAAGCATCTGTGTGTAGTAATATGCTCCCCCACCTGTCTCTGGGATGCAACGCCCCCTGCAGTCAGCATATGCAATGATCATCTGTGTGTAGTAATATGTTACCCCACCTGTCTCTGGGATGAAGCGCCCCCTGCTGTGAGCATTTGCCATAAGCATCTGTGTGTAGTAATATGCTCCCCCACCTGTCTCTGGGATGCAGCGCCCCCTGCTGTCAGCATACGCAATGATCATCTGTGTGTAGTAATATGCTCCCCCACCTGTCTCTGGGATGCAGCGCCCCCTGCTGTCAGCATATGCAATGATCATCTGCGTGTAGTAATATGCTCCCCCACCTGTCTCTGGGATGCAGCGCCCCCTGCTGTCAGCATATGCAATGATCATCTGTGTGTAGTAATATGCTCCCCCACCTGTCTCTGGGATGCAGCGCCCCCTGCTGTCAGCATACGCAATGATCATCTGTGTGTAGTAATATGCTCCCCCACCTGTCTCTGGGATGCAGCGCCCCCTGCTGTCAGCATATGCAATGATCATCTGCGTGTAGTAATATGCTCCCCCATCTGTCTCTGGGATGCAGCGCCCCCTGCTGTCAGCATATGCAATGATCATCTGCGTGTAGTAATATGCTCCCCCATCTGTCTCTGGGATGCAGCGCCCCCTGCTGTCAGCATAAGCAATGATCATCTGCGTGTAGTAATATGCTCCCCCACCTGTCTCTGGGATGCAGCGCCCCCTGCTGTCAGCATACGCAATGATCATCTGCGTGTAGTAATATGCTCCCCCACCTGTCTCTGGGATGCAGCGCCCCCTGCTGTCAGCATACGCAATGATCATCTGCGTGTAGTAATATGCTCCCCCACCTGTCTCTGGGATGCAGCGCCCCCTGCTGTCAGCATACGCAATGATCATCTGTGTGTAGTAATATGCTCCCCCACCTGTCTCTGGGATGCAGCGCCCCCTGCTGTCAGCATACGCAATGATCATCTGTGTGTAGCAATATGCTCCCCCATCTGTCTCTGGGATGCAGCGCCCCCTGCTGTCAGCATATGCAATGATCATCTGCGTGTAGTAATATGCTCCCCCACCTGTCTCTGGGATGCAGCGCCCCCTGCTGTCAGCATACGCAATGATCATCTGTGTGTAGCAATATGCTCCCCCACCTGTCTCTGGGATGCAGCGCCCCCTGCTGTCAGCATACGCAATGATCATCTGTGTGTAGTAATATGCTCCCCCACCTGTCTCTGGGATGCAGCGCCCCCTGCTGTCAGCATACGCAATGATCATCTGTGTGTAGCAATATGCTCCCCCACCTGTCTCTGGGATGCAGCGCCCCCTGCTGTCAGCATATGCAATGATCATCTGTGTGTAGTAATATGTTCCCCCACCTGTCTCTGGGATGCAGCGCCCCCTGCTGTGAGCATTTGCCATAAGCATCTGTGTGTAGTAATATGCTCCCCCACCTGTCTCTGGGATGCAACGCCCCCTGCAGTCAGCATATGCAATGATCATCTGTGTGTAGTAATATGTTACCCCACCTGTCTCTGGGATGCAGCGCCCCCTGCTGTCAGCATATGCAATGATCATCTGTGTGTAGTAATATGTTCCCCCACCTGTCTCTGGGATGAAGCGCCCCCTGCTGTGAGCATTTGCCATAAGCATCTGTGTGTAGTAATATGCTCCCCCACCTGTCTCTGGGATGCAGCGCCCCCTGCTGTCAGCATACGCAATGATCATCTGTGTGTAGTAATATGCTCCCCCACCTGTCTCTGGGATGCAGCGCCCCCTGCTGTCAGCATATGCAATGATCATCTGCGTGTAGTAATATGCTCCCCCACCTGTCTCTGGGATGCAGCGCCCCCTGCTGTCAGCATATGCAATGATCATCTGTGTGTAGTAATATGCTCCCCCACCTGTCTCTGGGATGCAGCGCCCCCTGCTGTCAGCATACGCAATGATCATCTGTGTGTAGTAATATGCTCCCCCACCTGTCTCTGGGATGCAGCGCCCCCTGCTGTCAGCATATGCAATGATCATCTGCGTGTAGTAATATGCTCCCCCATCTGTCTCTGGGATGCAGCGCCCCCTGCTGTCAGCATATGCAATGATCATCTGCGTGTAGTAATATGCTCCCCCATCTGTCTCTGGGATGCAGCGCCCCCTGCTGTCAGCATAAGCAATGATCATCTGCGTGTAGTAATATGCTCCCCCACCTGTCTCTGGGATGCAGCGCCCCCTGCTGTCAGCATACGCAATGATCATCTGCGTGTAGTAATATGCTCCCCCACCTGTCTCTGGGATGCAGCGCCCCCTGCTGTCAGCATACGCAATGATCATCTGTGTGTAGTAATATGCTCCCCCACCTGTCTCTGGGATGCAGCGCCCCCTGCTGTCAGCATACGCAATGATCATCTGTGTGTAGCAATATGCTCCCCCATCTGTCTCTGGGATGCAGCGCCCCCTGCTGTCAGCATATGCAATGATCATCTGCGTGTAGTAATATGCTCCCCCACCTGTCTCTGGGATGCAGCGCCCCCTGCTGTCAGCATACGCAATGATCATCTGCGTGTAGCAATATGCTCCCCCATCTGTCTCTGGGATGCAGCGCCCCCTGCTGTCAGCATATGCAATGATCATCTGCGTGTAGTAATATGCTCCCCCATCTGTCTCTGGGATGCAGCGCCCCCTGCTGTCAGCATATGCAATGATCATCTGCGTGTAGTAATATGCTCCCCCATCTGTCTCTGGGATGCAGCGCCCCCTGCTGTCAGCATATGCAATGATCATCTGTGTGTAGTAATATGCTCCCCCATCTGTCTCTGGGATGCAGCGCCCCCTGCCGTCACTGCTCTGCAGACGCTCAGAATACTCTATGACCTGCAGTGTAATCCTGAGCCTGGCTCACATAGGGGGCGCCATAGGCCTCCACTGTAAGATTCCCGCTCACGTATATTAGATACAGAGCTAATGAAAACATCCATCCATGGGAGGCTTCGTTACACCTCCCCGCGTCCGGGGGTTTCCTCCCACACACTGACTGGGGCTCACATTCCCTCTGGGCAGTGGCGGGGGCTGTACAGCGCTGTGCTATTAATGGCGCACTCTCAGCACAGGCCCCGCTGCCGCCCGCACTCACTTATCCTCGTTGTCGGACATGGCGCTGATCCTCCTCTACAGCCGCGGATGCTCTATCAGCCACACGCCGAGCTGCACAGAGTGCCACACTCCCACGTCCGAACAGCGCACGCCGTCTTGAGCCGGAAACACTCCGCACACTGGCCCCGCCCACCGCTCGCTGCACAAACCGGATAGACGTCATTAGCTCCTCACGCATTGGCCGGAAGTATCTCAATGTTCCCGCCCACGACTCCCAAACGGAAGTGTCTAGATCGGAGTTGCTAGTTTGTGCTCCTCCCTGTCCCAGCTCCGCTGTGTAGACGGCTCCGTGCTGAGGTGATAGATCGGAGTGAGGACCTCAGACAGAGAATCCCTCCGCTGCACACAGCTCATACCGTCTCCATTATACTCCACACTTCTGGCTGTTTTATCATTTTGTTTATGGAATTGCTGACGAGGCTGAAGTTGGTTTCTTATTAGTTAGTTTCTTATTTGGCAATTTTTTCTTTTCTGTTTTTTTATATGTTAACAAGAAAAAATAATAACATACAATGCCGAGGCGCCCTGATGTGAGTACACAAAAAACAGCTACAGAAATAATAAAACTGCTCCGCTGCACCCACGTTACACACACACACGGCTCCGCTGCACCCACGTTACACACACACGGCTCCGCTGCACCCACGTTACACACACACGGCTCCGCTGCATCCACGTTACACACGCACGGCTCCGCTGTATCCACGTTACACACGCACGGCTCCGCTGTACCCACGTTACGCACGGCTCCGCTGTACCCACGTTACACACGCACGGCTCCGCTGCACCCACGTTACACACGCACGGCTCCGCTGCATCCACGTTATACACGCACGGCTCCGCTGCACCCACGTTATACACGCACGGCTCCGCTGTATCCACGTTATACACACACGGCTCCGCTGTATCCACGTTACACACACACGGCTCCGCTGCACCCACGTTACACACCCACGTTACACACCCACGGCTCCGCTGTACCCACGTTACACACACACGGCTCCGCTGCACCCACGTTAGGCCGGTTTCACATTAGCGCATTTTCAGCGCGCGCACGGCCGGGGGTAGCTCCGCCCCCGAGCCGGCTCTCTGCCCGGCGTGCCCGCCCCTTCCTTGTAGCGCCGCCTCCTAGCGGACAGCGGCGCCTGCGATCGGCGCACCCTATCTTTAGCATAGGGTGCGCCGGCCGTGCGCTAGTTGCGCTTTGACCTGCGCTGCGCACTTTTGACGGTGCGCCGTGCGCGCCAAAATCGAACTTTTCGGATTTTGGCGCGCACGGCGCACCGTCATAAGTGCGCAGCGCAGGTCAAAGCGCAACTAGCGCACGACCTGCGCACGATCGGCGCACCCTATGCTAAAGATAGGGTGCGCCGATCGCAGGCGCCGCCGTCCGCTAGGAGGCGGCGCTACAGGCAAGGGGCGGGCACGCCGGGCAGAGAGCCGGATCGGGGGCGGAGCTACCCCCGGCCGTGCGTGCGCATAAAATGCGCTAATGTGAAACCGGCCTTACACACACACGGCTCCGCTGCACCCACGTTACACACACACGGCTCCGCTGCACCCACGTTACACACACACGGCTCCGCTGCATCCACGTTACACACACACGGCTCCGCTGTACCCACGTTACACACACACGGCTCCGCTGCACCCACGTTACACACACACGGCTCCGCTGCACCCACGTTACACACACGGCTCCGCTGCACCCACGTCACACACACACGGCTCCGCTGTACCCACGTTACACACACACGGCTCCGCTGCACCCACGTTACACACACACGGCTCCGCTGCACCCACGTCACACACACACGGCTCCGCTGTACCCACGTTACACACACACGGCTCCGCTGTACCCACGTTACACACACACGGCTCCGCTGCACCCACGTTACACACACACGGCTCCGCTGCACCCACGGCTCCGCTGCACCCACGTCACACACACACGGCTCCGCTGTACCCACGTTACACACACACGGCTCCGCTGCACCCACGTTACACACACACGGCTCCGCTGCACCCACGTGCTCCGCTGCACCCACGTCACACACACACGGCTCCGCTGTACCCACGTTACACACACACGGCTCCGCTGTACCCACGTTACACACACACGGCTCCGCTGCACCCACGTTACACACACACGGCTCCGCTGCACCCACGTTACACACGGCTCCACTGCACCCACGTGCTCCGCTGCACCCACGTCACACACACACGGCTCCGCTGTACCCACGTTACACACACACGGCTCCGCTGTACCCACGTCACACACACACGGCTCCGCTGTACCCACGTTACACACACACGGCTCCGCTGCACCCACGTTACACACACACGGCTCCGCTGCACCCACGTGCTCCGCTGCACCCACGTCACACACGCACGGCTCCGCTGTACCCACGTCACACACGCACGGCTCCGCTGTACCCACGTTACACACGCACGGCTCCGCTGTATCCTCGTTACACACGCACGGCTCCGCTGTACCCACGTTACACACGCACGGCTCCGCTGTACCCACGTCACACACGCACGGCTCCGCTGTACCCACGTCACACACGCACGGCTCCGCTGCACCCACGTCACACACGCACGGCTCCGCTGTACCCACGTTACACACGCACGGCTCCGCTGTACCCACGTCACACACGCACGGCTCCGCTGTACCCACGTCACACACGCACGGCTCCGCTGTACCCTCGTTACACACGCACGGCTCCGCTGTACCCACGTCACACACGCACGGCTCCGCTGTATCCACGTTACGCACACACACGGCTCTGCTGTACCCACGTCACACACGCACGGCTCCGCTGCACCCACGTTACACACGCACGGCTCCGCTGTACCCACGTTACACACACACACGGCTCCGCTGTACTCACGTTACACACGCACGGCTCCGCTGTACCCACGTCACACACGCACGGCTCCGCTGTACCCACGTTACACACGCACGGCTCCGCTGTACCCACGTCACACACGCACGGCTCCGCTGTACCCACGTCACACACGCACGGCTCCGCTGTACCCACGTTACACACCCACGGCTCCGCTGTACCCACGTTACACACACACACGGCTCCGCTGTACCCTCGTTACACACGCACGGCTCCGCTGTACACACGTTACACACGCACGGCTCCGCTGTACCCACGTCACACACGCACGGCTCCGCTGTACCCACGTCACACACGCACGGCTCCGCTGTACCCACGTCACACACGCATGGCTCCGCTGTACCCACGTCACACACCCACACGGCTCCGCTGTATCCTTGTTACACACACACACGGCTCCGCTGTACCCACGTTACACACGCACGGCTCCGCTGTACACACGTTACACACGCACGGCTCCGCTGTACACACGTTACACACGCACGGCTCCACTGTACACACGTTACACACGCACGGCTCCGCTGTACACACGTTACACACGCACGGCTCCGCTGTACACACGTTACACACCCACGGCTCCGCTGTATCCTCGTTACACACACACACGGCTCCGCTGTACCCTCGTTACACACACACGGCTCCGCTGTACCCTCGTTACACACGCACGGCTCCGCTGTACACGCGTTACACACGCACGGCTCCGCTGTACACGCGTTACACACGCACGGCTCCGCTGTACACACGTTACACACGCACTGCTCCGCTGCACCCACGTAAGGCCTCTTTCACACTTCAGTTTTTTGCATCAGTTATAATCCGCCAAAAAGGCGGACAAGCGGATCTGTTCTAAACTGATGTGAACGGATGGCACAGGATCCGTTTTCAGACGGATCCTGAAAAGGAAGAAATTTAAAGGAATCGCTGGCGAGAGAGAGAGAGAGAGAATTTTTTTTTTTGTCCGGCACCCAGAAAGAAATTCGGGTTAAATCAGTGTCTGGAGGATCCGCCAGAGAAAAAAACGTTACAAGCGCCGTTTTGAAATCTTTGAGGATGGTGACGGACAGCAACTTTTGGCGGATCCTCACAAAAAACGGATGCAACGGACAGCAATCCGTCACAATCCGCCATTAATGCAAGTCAATGGGAAAAAAACGGATCCTCAAAAAAAATTTGAGGATCCGTTTTTTTTCACAACCTGGCGGATTGTGACTGATTATAAAAAACGGAAGTGTGAAACAGGGCTTAGGCCTGTTTCACACTTCCGTTTTTGTGTCCGCCAAACGGATCCGTTTCCGTTTTTTTGACGGAAACTGATGCAAACGGATCCGTTTTTTTGACGGATCCGCGGTAACCGTAATTGAAGTCTATGGGACAAAAAAAAACGGATCCTGCAAAAAATGGCGGATCCGTTTTTTTACGGAAAACAACGGATTTTGACGGATTTGAAAAAACGGAAGTGTGAAACAGGCCTTACACACACACACACACACGGCTCCGCTGTACCCACGCACGGCCCCGCTGTACCCACGCACGGCCCCACTTCGTCTCACACACAACTGCGTACTGCACCACGTTACAACCACTTTCCCCAGAGATCACACACAGACACCTTCTCCTTCCGAGCTTGGCTCCTCCCTCACATGTGACTGATCACATGACCGTGACGTCACCAAAGGCCCCTCCCCGCTGTCAGTGATGATGTTGTCGGCAGTGTGCTAGGAGAGACTCGCCGTCGCTGGATTGATGACACCGGCGGGTGACCGGCAGCATGGCGGCTCAGCACGACGTCCTCCGGGACACCACCAGGCTGGCTTCCTCCACTGTGGTCCTGCAGGTACAGCCCTTGTCCTGCTCTCCGCTCCCCTGCAGGAACCTGCCCTACAGTTGTTCTGCTGTGGGTCTCCAGCTGCCGTGGAACTACAACTCCCAGCATGCCCTGACAGCAGTGGCCGTGTAGGCCTGAAATCCCCATGAGCTCTTGTTCATTAGTGTCACATGTGAAGAGAAGACTATACAGCCGTTCTTCTGACATTGTGGGTTTTCATAGTAATCCCCTCAGCCTCATCAGGTCTGTGTGTCAGCTCTGCATTAGGGGCTTTTCCGTCTTGTTTCTGGAGTATTGTCAGGATGTCAGACGCTGATGATGCAGGAACGCTCCAGCTCTGGGATTGGTAGCAGCGCCCCTTTGTATGCTCCAGCAGCGCAGGCTCCGCACCTGACACCCTCTTGTCTGTACAGGTCGTCTTCCGGCTCCTGACCTTTGCCCTGAACGCCTTCACCCTGCGGTACGTCTCCAGGGAGGTCATCGGTGTCGTGAATGTCCGGTAAGTGACCTTCCAGTCATCGCTGTGGCCCAGTGGTGCAGACACCTTTACTGTCACTGTGACGGCAGGAAACTTGTGATGTGGGGTCCGAGTGCCAGTCCCCTCCCCCACAGTCAGAGTAGCGCAGAAATGGTGCAACGTTTGCTGGTTTCATGCCGGCTGGAATCAGTTCTTCCATAATGGGGGGAGCGACATGATGAATCTTGGCCACGCCCACTTGTCCTATTCATGAAAAATGCTGGCATTTTGCACTTCAGAAATGTTACTCCAGCCCCTCATTGGAGTAGTATTTCTGGTGAGGTGTATGACACTCAGTAATGTGCTGACTTCATTAAGTGTGTGTGACTCTTAAAGGGGTTGTCCGGCCTTAAATCAGCCCTCAGTTACTGTATGTCTGCAGACTTGTGAGTCCTCATATCACATACTTGCGGTCACATGACCACTGCTCGCTGCGTCCACACCGGAGAATCCTGACAGTGCGCAATGTGAGTACTCACAAGTCTGCAGTCACGTAGAGGAGCTGTAGCTTTGATCTGAGCAACCCCTTTAATAAATGAGGCACATTTTACTCCAGCCCTTCAGTAAGACTGGTGAGCGCTACCCCAATCTTAATGAATCGTCCCCATTGGCTTTGTATTGGTCCCCTCTTCAGTCTCGGAGGGGAGTAGCTCTCTATGATATGCCTGAAGTTTTCGGAAAGTACAGGTATTCATTAAATAGATTTTGTGGTATTTGTGTGATCACCCTCCCCAGGTCCAATCATTAATCTCCCAGTGGCTGTTATTACCTGGATTGCGGTACAAACTAATCAGCGCTGCTGAGCTCACTGATTGGCTGCAGCACTGTTGATGCACTGTAGATAACCACTGCTACCGGGAGCGATTCAGTGTTGGACCTGGGGATGGTGAGTATAGGACTGTAAAAAAATGCCCTTTTTAATAGTTATTTGTGTGTGGCTAGAGTGAGCTACTTTGTGCTAGGATTCCTGTGCCCGTATGTAACCTGTCTCCTACAGACATTGCGCTCATTCCTCTTCTTTCTCGCCTCAGTCTCACCCTCCTCTACACCACCGTCGTGTTTCTCGCCCGTGAAGCTTTCCGTAAAGCCTGTCTGGGCCATTCTACACAGCAGAGCTGGAGACACACCGTCCACCTCACCTGGTTGGCGTAAGTATTGCCGACGGCGCGGATCAGGACTCTGCTGCAGTCTTGTGGTGCTAAAGACTTGATGAAAAATCTGTTTACATTAGAGAATTGCTAGAGTAACAATTCCAGTATATACTGTGGCAGCGGGACGTGGTTTCTGAATGCAGTCTGTCATCGCACTGCAATATCTAGGCTTGTTATAGGGAAGAGTCAAACGGGGATCGCAGCGCAGTGCTCGGACTGGCCGGCGGCTCTAGCTGATACACATGATGAGGGGTTTCCACTTTTTTAAAATACTTGTTCCCTCTGGCTACAGTTTGTTTTTTTACGAACAAGCTCCGTCCCCAGGTCCAACGCTGAGGCTCTGCTATTGTCTGCAGCACTGACGTGATATCGACGGCGCTGCCGCCAATCGGTGAGCTCCGCCCGAGTTGACGCCACTAGTGTAACAATTGAGCTTTTGCTAAAGGTAAGAATGTATTGTTCTCTTGTATTTGCAGAGTCCCGCTAGGCATCTGCTGGTCTGTAATACTAGGGGGGATATGGCTGAGTATGTTGGAGGTCCCTGATCCAGCGATTATCCCACATTATGGCACCGGGGTTCTGGCGTTTGGATTTTCTGCAGTAATCGAACTAATGTCAGAACCGTTCTGGGTCCTTGCACAAGCTCATCTCTTTGTCAGGCTGAAGGTAAGAAAGTGAAGGTGATTCTTACTTGGCATTTACACTAGAAAGTCTTTTTCATCCATGTCTGTGTCTTGTGTTGCTCTGTAGGGATTGTCCGGCCTTAGAGTAACTGCAGACTTGTAACCTATGTGACTGCAGACTTGTGAATCCTCACATTGCGCTTACTGCCCACTGTGAGGAGTCTCCAGTGCCGGGCACATGACCGTAAGTATGTGATTTGCATACGTGCGGTCACATGCAGACTAGACGTGCTTGGCCTTGCTCCATTTAAGCGTATGAGCCAGATCAGACACGTCTAGTTGGAATGTGGCGGGTAGTATGTAAATCACGTACTTGCTGCTATGTGCCCACCGCTCCTACAGTAGGTTCATTGTGGCGTTGGAGCCTCCGTCATTTTCACAAGAAAACAAGGATAGCAACAAGACGAACGCCATAACGGATGGGATAAGAAAGCGGAACTCTGAACACTAGTGTGAATCATGTCTAAGACCAACGTCAGCCGAACTCTTGAGCCAGCAGCGATCGTCAGCACCACCACATAGCCATGTATGATCCACCGAGCGTGCACGGGGCGCAGCAGACACACGTCAGTCTGTTATAGCGGTAATTTATGCAGATACTAAGTGAGCAATGCTGGCTCTACATGTGATTAGCCTGCAGGTAACGTTGGATATCTCGCATCATATTACCGACTTAGCTGCCATCACACCATTTCCATTGCCTTCTCCTTTATTCTCGCCCATTGTTGTATTTCTTTGGTACATCTGATCCCTGGTTGTTGTTCGCGTCCCGTTCTGTATCTTCATCTCCACCACTTGTCTCTTAGGTGATTGCAGAGAGTCTGGCGATAATTGTCCGCTGTTCGGTCACCGTCACTTTGGTGCTTCTCTGGCCTCAGTGGGGGCTCCTCATCTTTGCGCTGGCTCAGGTAAGAGGTCCGCTTTTATCTACCATATTTGTAATATATATATATATATATATATATATATATATACACTAGATGGAGGCCCAATGCTATCACATCGGGAGGGCGGTAATGTCACGATGGGGGCAGGCTTTGCAGCGTTGAGAATCTCCCCCCCCATGTTCTCACCCACCTATCCACTCTGTATTTCCCCGTGTGCTGACTTCTCCCATCTGTTCTGTCTTCTTTGACCTGTCTGCCCCATGTGATATCCCCTTTGTCTGCTGTCTCACTCCTTCCTGTTCTGTGTTCTCCCCTCATGTGCTGTCCCGTTTGAGCTGTCTCGCCCCTGTGCTCTGTCTCTCTCACCCCTGTGTCTGGCCGTGTACACAACATACCACAGCTCCTGGGCAGGGGAGGAAGCAAAAGGCAATACTGACATTACAGCAGGAGATCACAGAGGATACATTTTGTGAGGTAAAATATTATTTAAAAACGTTCAGTGAAATATTTTACCTCACAAAATGGATCTTCTGTGATCTCCTGCTGTAATGTCAGAGAGATTTGTACCATTCGCCAGAAATGATTTCAGCGGCTGAGATTCCTCCGGGCATGCGCAGTACAAAAATGCGGATCCTTCAGCCAAAAAAACATTACAAGCTCCGTCCGGGCTTGTGGGCGTACGCAAAAAAATTGGCAGATTCGCAAAAAAACGGATCCGACAGATGGCCATCCGTCAAGATCCGCCAGTAATGCAAGTCAATGGGGAAAAAAACGGATTCGCCAAACAAAATGGCGGATCCATTTTTTTTAGGAAAACGGCGTATCTTGACTGATGGAAAAAAACTGAAGTGTGAAACAGGCCTTAGGGGATTCCTGAACTTTGTTTCCATGCAGTTTGACTGTCTCCCTTGTCTCTGATGCTCCTTGTAAAACCATGCTTTATGGATGTGATGTGTGATTAGTGGGGTCTTGGCTGCATTTCCTGTAGACTATAATATGCGGACACTTCTTTATTTGGAGTGTGGCAATGGGATCCCAGTCAGCAGCCAAAAAGATCAAATATTTATGACCATTTATGACATTTAAAGGGAACCTGTCACCTCGTTTTGCCGCTATAAGTTGCGGCCACTGCCTTTCAGGGCTTTTCTACAGCATTCTATAATGCTGTAGATAAGCTCCCGGTCCAACCTGAAAGATAAGAAAAATAAGTGTTATTATACTCATCCGGAGGCTGTCCGGTCCGATGGGCGTCACAGGTCATCTTCATGCAATGTCGTCATCCTGCTTGCTTCGGGCCTCGCTCCTGCCAGGTGTACTGATCTGCCCTGTTGAGGGCAGAGCCAAGTACTGCAGTGCGCAGACGCCGGGAAAGGTCAGAGAGGTCCAGCGCCTGCGCACTGCAGGGATTTCCTCTGCCCTCAACAGGGCAGATCAGTACGGATGCGCAGTAGCGCGGCACACAGCAAGAAGGAGGACGACATCGCATGAAGATGGGAGGCGCCGGACCTGCGACACCCATCGGTCCGGGTGAGTATAATAAAACTTGTTTTTCTTAACCCTCGGTCTGACCTGAAAGATATCTACAGCATTATAGAATGCTGTAGATAAGCCCCGAAAGGCAGTGGCCGCATCTTATAGCGGTAAAATGAGGTGATGGGTTCCCTTTGAAGACCACTTTCCCTCTCTGTTTTATAGAAACCAGTGCAAACTAGTTTTTCGTTTTGCAAAAGAGTGCTCTGGTAAGTGCCATCGTAGAGTGGAGGCTACCCTATAAGTCAGTACCCTTTAACATGACCAGGGATAATAATAATCTTTATTTATATAGCGCCAACATATTCGCAGCGCTTTACAATTTAACAGTTCCAAACACAAGTCATAAGTAACAAAGTTAGCAATACATTAATGAAAGCAAAGTAAGACGACCCTGCTCGTGAGAGCTTACAATCTACAATGAGGTGGGGGAGATACAGAGTACAGGTGTGTATTTACAATGATGTATTTACAATGAATGTCCAGCCATTTTGAGGGAGTGAGGGATGGATGGAGATAGTGAATGGGCTACACACGCACACTTACACATAGAATGACTTTGATTAGTGAACGTGATGGGCTGCTCTGAACAAATGTGTTTTGAGGGAACGCTTGAAACTATGCAAATTGTGGATAGTCCTAATTTCTTGGGGTAGAGCATTCCAGAGGATTGGCGCAGCGCGGGAGAAGTCTTGGAGTCGGGAGTGGGAGGTACGGATTAGTGCAGAGGTTAGTCGAAAGTCGTTTGCAGAGCGCAGCGGTCGGTTAGGCCGATAGACAGAAATGAGGGAGTAGATGTAGGGGGGTGCTGCACTGTGGAGAGCTTTGTGGGTGAGAACAAGTACTTTTGAATTGGATCCTATAATGAATGGGCAGCCAATGTAAGGACTGGCAAAGAGCGGACGTGTCCGAATACCGATTAGCCAGATGGACGATCCTGGCCACTCCATTAAGTATGGACTGGAGAGGTGATAGTCAAGTAGCGGGGAGGCCAATTAATAGAGCGTTGCAGTAATCCAGGCGGGAGTGGATCAATAGTACAGTGAGGGTTTTTGTTGTTTCCATGGTGAGAAAGTGGCGGATTCTAGAGATATTCTTTAGGTGTAAGCGGCAAGAGCGGGCAAGAGATTGTATATGGGATGTGAAGGAGAGATTGGTGTCAAAGATTACACCCAGACAGCGCGCCTGCTGCCGGGATGTTATTGTGGTGCCACCTACGGAGAGGGAAATGTCCGATATCATTTATGAAGGTTAGTAGACGGCGGGAGCAGAAGAAGTTCAGTTTTGGAGAGGTTGAGTTTCAGATAGAGAGCAGACATGATGTTGGAGACTGCGGACAGACAGTCACTGGCGTTCTTTAGTACTGCGGGGGTAAGGTCGGGGAATGACGTATATAGTTGTGTGTCATCAGCATAAAGATGGTACTGAAAGCCAAATCTGCTGATGGTCTGTCCTTTGGCCATGTAGAGAGAGAAGAGAAGGGGGCCAAGGACTGAGCCCTGAGGTATCCCGACAGCGAGAGGAAGAGGAGATGACGTGGAGCCAGAGAACAAAACACTGAAGGAGTGGTCAGAAAGATAGGAAGAGAACCAGTAGAGAGCGGTGTCCTTAATGCCTAGTGACTGGAGCCTAGAGAGTAGAAGATGGTGGTCAACAGTGTCGAAAGCTGCAGATAGGTCAAGCAGAATGAGCAGAGAGTGGTCACCGTTACGTTTTGCTGTCAGAAGGTCATTGGTCACTTTGATGAGTGCAGTTTCAGTTGAATGTAGGGGGCGGAAGCCGGACTGTGAAGGGTTTAGGAGGGAGTGAGTGGAGAGGTAATGGGTAAGGCGGGAGTAACCTAGGCGCTCCAAAAGTTTAGAGATGAAAGGGAGATTGGAGACTGGTCTGTAGTTGTTTGTGCAGGATGGGTCGAGAGCAGGTTTCTTTAGTAATGGAGTAACAATGGCGTGTTTGAAGGAGGATGGGAAAATGTCCGAGGAGAGAGAGAGATTAAAGATTGCAGTTAGGTGAGTTTTGACGACTGGAGAGAGAGACTGGAGGAGATGTGAGGGAATGGGGTCGGTAGTGCATGTGGTCGGATGAGAAGAGAGGAGTCTGGAGATTTCCTCTTCTGTGATGGGATCAAATGTAGAAAGTGAGCCAGGGGAGATGCAGGAAGGGATGGGAGTCACAGCACTTGGTGGTTGGGAGCAGATTTCCTGACGGATATTAACTATTTTTTCTGTAAAGTGGGAGGCCAGGTCGTCAGCACAAATGTCTGTGATAGGGACTTGTGCTTTTGGCCTGAGGAGGGAGTGAAAAGTGTCAAAAAGTTTCTTGGGGTTGTTGGCTAGTGAGGAGATCAGGGTGGTGAAGTAGGTCTGTTTGGCGAGGTGAAGGGCAGTGTTATAGGTTCTTAACATAAATTTGAAGTGGATGAAGTCTTCTGGTGTGTGGGTTTTTCTCCATAGGCGTTCAGCATTCCTAGAGCATCGCTGGAGAAGTTGAGTTTGCGATGTGAGCCAGGGCTGTTCTACTCTGTGCTTGGAGATTCTGAGGGTGAGGGGAGCTACTTGGTCTAGGGTGCTTCTAAGAGTGTCGTTGTAGTGATGAACAGGCAGATCAGGACAGGAAAAAGAGGAGATTGAGGACAGTGATGAGTATAGGGAGTCTGAAAGTGTCTGAGGGTTAATGGCTTGCAGATTTCTGACTGTGTGGTAGGTAGGAGTGAGCTGGGGTGGGCGAGAATTTGTGAGCGTGAAGGAGAGAATGTTGTGGTCAGAGAGTGGAAGCGGTGAGTTTTTTAGGTGGGAGATTGAACAGAGCCGGACAAAGACCAGATCAAGGGTGTTACCGTCCTTGTGTGTCTCAGAGGTTGAAAGCTGCGAGAGGCCTAGAGAGGTGCTTAGTGATAGAAGCTGGGATGCAGATGTGAAACTAGGGCTGCTAATCGGGATGTTGAAGTCTCTCAGGATAAGAGTTGGTAGTTCTGAGGACATGAAGTGCGGCAGCCAGGCTGAAAAGTTGTCAAGGAAGTGGGTGGCTGAGCCTGGGGGCTGGTATATGACCGCTACTCTGATGGAGAGGGGACGGAAGAGCCTGATGGTGTGGACCTCAAAAGAAGGGATGGAGAGTGAAAGAACTGGGGGGATGACCTGGAAAGTGGATAGTGGGGACAGGAGTATGCCGACTCTGCCACCATGTCTGTTTGTGGGTCTCGGGGAATGAGAGAATTGTAAGCCACCATAGGAAATGGCAACAGGAGAGACAGTGTCAGAATCCTGAATCTCGGTTTCAGTGAGGGCCAACAGGTTAAGAGAGTTGTTCAGAAAGTAGTTGTGCAGGAAAGGAAGCTTGTTACATGCAGACCGTGGATTCCAGAGGGCACAATTAAAAGATGGAGATGAGGGAGTGCAAGTAATATTAATAAGATTAATATCATTTTGATATGAGGTAGGGTAGGGGTAGAGGTTGGGGTGTTGTGGACCAGGGTTGGGGGAGATGTCACCTGAAATCAGTAGGAGTAGGAAGATAAGGAGCAAATAGTTGTTGGAATTGTAAGTAGTTTTTTTCTGCGATGTGTTTGGGCAAGATGGGCTGAGGTTTCTCAGGAAGGTGAGGAGTGCATGGGAGCTGTACATGGGAGAAGGAAGTATAAAGGGGCTGATGTGTATGAGTCGTGATGGAGGGGGGATGGGGTGGTGAATGTGGATGGCAAGGGAGCACAGGAGGATAGAAGTAAAGCACATGGATAAAGGGGAGAGCAAAGTGTGGGTTACCTGATTCCTGCCCTGATTAACGGCCATGGATACCTGCCCTTTTGCTTGATGCTTAGCTTCTGGGATGCTTTGCTTATGGGATGCTTGCGTGCTGCACCCCACACTGCGTGCATCCCCTTAGGAACTACTAAATATATAGGCCACACTACAGGGTCAGGAGAGAGGGACTGTGGGAGCTGGTTTGGAATAATTTGGCAGCTGGGGCTAGCACACCAGGGGGTGGTTAGATGATCAAAGGCAGGAGACCAGGTTGCATTTATTTGCTATAGCACCTTTCACCTGATAAGCTCTAGAGAGGCCACAGTCACGGATATAAAGCAGTGAGTATTAAATACAGTGCAACAAATGAATTATACCAAAGCTTTAGCAGGCACATTAAAATATGTCGCAAAAATTGTAAAGCAGCAAAAGACAGACAGCAAGCAGAAGTATGGACTTGTACCATTTGGATATATTGCAGCAGAAATGACAGCCAGCAGAGGTGGGGAGTTGAACCATTCAGGCTGCTTGCTATAACAGTGAATGGAGTGAATACATGCAGGGTGGATCAGTTCAGAAGTTGAATGATTTGATTACCAGTTGTACAGGGATGACTCTGCTGTACACTGATGATGGGAAAAGACCCCGAAACAGGCTGTCTGGAGATGAATTTTGGCTCGTTGTTTATCCCAGGTCATGTTACAAGATTCGGACATTGACTAATAGGATAAATACTTCTCCTGGGTTGTACTTGCAGGAGAAGCTCTTTCGCTCTGTTAGAGAACTTATTTGCATACTGATCTCCCATGGTGCATTGCTGGTAGCGTGCATTTACACTAGCTGATTATGGTGAACAAGTTTCCTCACAATCGTGGAGTGGCTGCCGATCACCTGACAAATGGGCAAAATGGTCGTTCATCTGGTGAAATGATTATTAAGCTGTTCTTAAAACCCATCTTTCTCAGCAGCACATCATCAGAACATGTGCTGCCGAGTACAAAGACAGTCTGTTCTCACAAAACAATCCTTTGGAAGCACAGTTGCTTGTATAAAGAGGCTATCAAACAGCAGATCGGTGTATATAAAGCTGATTGGCAATAGGCGTTCAGTGTTAACCCACCCAGTGGTCCCGTACTTGGCTGATCTCTTCCAGGGGAGCCATTACTGAGCCCACATTATAGAGTCCTGGCCTTGTAACTTGTGCTTTGTCTCTCCTAGGTCTTGTACACCAGCCTGCTCTCTCTGTGTTACATCGTCTACTTCGCAAAGTTTCTTGGTTCTCGGGAGGCAGAGAAGAAATCGTTTCCTCTTCACAGCATGATGGAATTTTTACCCCGACGCTCTGTATCTCAGGTAATATGGTGCTTGGCGCATCCTTTTAGTTGTCATTCCCATCATTATTCATTTTAATTTCTTTACATGACCAGATTCATTTACTCGGGGGGGGGGGGGGGGGCAGAGAAGGCTGTCTTGGTGGTTTTAGAATTTGGCCGTCCACCATGTTCACAAGTTCGGGTTTTGAGATGCAATTTTGAGACCAAAACTGGATTAAAAAATAGGACCATCTCGATTTTCATTTTACATCTCCTCTATTTATCATCCTCTCCTGGCTTTGGCTTCAGAAACTGCATCAAGAAAACCTGAATGTAGAAACTCCTCCATGGCAGCTGTCGTATGGACAGTCAGTCACGTGATTGCTGCTATCTTAGGTCTCCTTTGGACAGGCATATTTTTGGTCCAGGTGCACTAAGGACCACACAAGGACAGTACATGGACTGTTGGTAGCCTGTATGCTGGGAAATATCTCAACAAGCTGTATTCTGGTCATTTTATGTAATAACAGGCAGCTGCTGCATTCAACCTCCATGTTGATGAGTGCACGGAGCTGCACATGAAGCCAATCGTGGCCAAAATTGTTGGTGTAACTAGCTGTGACGACTTCTGGAGTGGACCCTCTGGGTCGTGGCACCAACCCACCTAGGGCGAGCTGACCTAGTGGGGACCACCCCCTATACAGGGAGTGTCAGGGGCAAGCCCAAGGGGGTGAGGTGCCACGACTGCTGGAACCAGGTGGCCGGCTCACAGGAGACACGAGTGAGTGTGTCTAGCAACAGGCAATGTGCAGAGTACAAGAGTATGCAAGGCGTGGACACAGGGACACGCAGGGTATAGGACAATACACGGCGAGTGTACGGGGGCACAGAGAGTACAGGACAGTACAAGGTGTGTACACGGGAGTGCGCTAGATACAGGATAGTGCAAGGTGGGTACACGAGAGCACGTATGGCGTTCACAGACAAGCACGCCCGGGGGAAGCAAAGCAGGGTGCGTGCGAGGGAGCACGCCAGACTACAGAGTTAGACAAAGCGTGCGCAGAGAGCACGCCGGAGTGCAAGGTTAGGCAGAGGGAGTTCTGAGAAGCACGAAAGGAACAAGGCAGGAGCTGAGTGTGTGCAAAGGAGTATGGAAGAGCACAGAGCAGAGTGTAGATAAAAAGCATGTGCTAGGAAGCACGGCAAGGCAGAGTAGAGTACAGGCACGGAGCACGAGGCAGCGTACAGGCACGGAGCACGAGGCAGCGTACAGGCACGGAGCACGAGGCAGCGTACAGGCACGGAGCACGAGGCAGCGTACAGGCACGGAGCACGAGGCAGCGTACAGGCACGGAGCACGAGGCAGCGTACAGGCACGGAGCACGAGGCAGCGTACAGGCACGGAGCACGAGGCAGCGTACAGGCACGGAGCACGAGGCAGCGTACAGGCACGGAGCACGAGGCAGCGTACAGGCACGGAGCACGAGGCAGCGTACAGGCACGGAGCACGAGGCAGCGTACAGGCACGGAGCACGAGGCAGAGTACAGGCACGGAGCACGAGGCAGAGTACAGGCACGGAGCACGAGGCAGAGTACCTGAATACAACGCACAGCCAGGTAAGGACCAAGCAGACCAAGCCCAGAAGCACAACAATAATCAGGCACCTCCCATAGGAAGAGGTAGCCTGATATAGGTCATGAGTGCTAGGACTTTCGGGTCGGGTCCACCAGTACCATAGAGAGGGCAAGGCTGCAGCTAGAACCGAGAAATGCGCACTAGCAACGTTGTGCAGGCATGGAACTGAGTATGAGAGGTGCGCGTGCGAACCCGACGGGACCCGCGGGGCGGCCGTATGCTGAAAGTGGTGACGTCGGGCGCAGGATTCCGGCCCCAGGTGAGAGCGGCGTGACACTAGCCCAAAAATTACAAGTACTGTCTGAACTTGGCCTTGGACCTCATTCACACATTGGTGTTTTAATCCAAATGCACCGATCAACAGAACAGGGAACTTGTATCCCCATTCCAAAATGGAGCAGTAGGTCAGATGCAACACTCTGCAGCTTCATTGGGAATTAATGGAGCTGCCATCAAGCTGCGCACTGCTGCCTCAGTGTAATGGGAATAAAAGTGCCCCTTTCTGCTTATCAGTGCCGATCCCAGTAGTCAGACCCCTGCTGATCAAGTTACCCCCTATCTTCCAAATAAGTGATAACTTGTCACCAGAATGCCCCTCTAACTTCTTGTCTGCTTTTTATTGCATAAATTGCAAGTTTGCATTGTGCCTTCACTAATATTACCCTCTCTCAGTAGCCCCCAATCATGTATATGGGGGCTACAGAAACGGCTTCTCACTTCCGTGCTTGGCCTGGTTTCACCTTCTGTGGCCAGCACTTGGATGTCGGTGTATAATCAGGAGGCCTTTAGGAAATGATGGAGGAAGAAAATTAGACACAAAAGCAATAAAGCACAATGTGTTTCTGATGCTCTTTTGTGCTCTTTTTCCCAGAACACAGGTTTTTTACCTTTTCAATTCCATTAAGAAAATGCCCCTGGAACGCATCACATTGTTTCAACATGGCTTTATAGCTCAATCTTACCTTTATGTGCCAATATTGTCAGAGGAGCCTGCAAGCGGCAACACGTTTTCACTGTGCTGTGTAGAATGGTGCATCATCAGCAGTGCCTTTTAATTATTATTGGAAGATAAGGGGTGTAATAACAATTCTCAGCTCTGCTGTACTGCAGGAAGCCTAGAAAAGGCAGAATAACATGGCCGCGTGCAGTAACCGGAGCTGATTTTCTGATTGTATCTCTAACAGGACTTTTTGGATTGGAAGCAGGCCTGGCTAGCCTGGAGCTTCTTCAAGCAGTCGTTTCTGAAACAGATTCTTACAGAAGGTTAGTTTGTAGCCATCGCATCAGCAAATTATGGGTTGACGAGAGTTTTTTTTTCCTGTTTATCATTCTGTGTGGTTTTATTAGGAGGAAAAGCAAAAATGACGCTGTTAGCCATTCTCTAACCTTGTATGGACTTCTTCACGTTTCCGGTATCTAAGAACTTTAAGAAAAGGGAAACAATCCTAAGGTTTAACCTATAGCTGTTAGATTTTAGTATAATATATGATATTTGTTTTGTTTTTTAGGTGAGCGCTATGTGATGACTTTTCTCAGTGTCCTGTCATTTGGAGATCAGGGTACGTTGCAAACTTTCTTACACCACTGTTTTCTGTGTATTACACTGTGACGGTGTGTGTGACAGAGCATGAAGGGACACCAGGCCGAAGATCAATCCAACGGGATTTATTGAGACGGAGCACAGAACATAAAATATCAGTAGCGTCTCTTAGAGTCCACTATGAGTCCACACCAAGAGGGAAACAGTTCCGGGGGCTCCACCCGGTAATCCGACGCCAGGGAAAAGACAAAATAATCCTGGGATGAGTTCAATGGATCCAACAGATGAGGGACATCACATCATTTCACGTGGCAGCTTTTAACTCTCCCCACGCGGGCACTAGGATCTCTCCTCAGCATAAGGTCCTAGCCCCTGGCTTGTCAATACCCAACTCCACTCAGCCAACACATGAGGCTATTGTCCTGGGATCAGCCCATCGATGGGGGAAGTCTCCCACCTACTTTTGACTATGTGGCTAACTTAAGAAGTTTCCAGAAGCTACAGCTTGTATTGGATAAGTCCTATGCTGAGGAGAATAAAGACAGACTCCCCCACTGGTTGATGACTCAGGCCTGATTACATTGCAGTCCAGGGACTCAGGTCGGGGGAGGGACACGCTGTTACATACACATCTTTTTCAAATGGAGATATAAATAAATATATTGTAGTGGGAAATAATAGCTTTGCCAGTCTTTCTGAGACGCATTTAGGCAATCGTGGTCAGCCTGTATAAAGAGGCTATTAAACGATCACCGTTGACTATCTAAGAGGTTGTCCACTACTTTTTACATTGATGACCTATCTATCCTTAGGATAGATTATCAATGTCTGATCGGCTGCCACCCCCATCGATCATCTGTTGTTAGTGTCCGCCGGCCGGAAGTACTCACGGAGCTGGCCGTCTCTTGATAGTGGCTGCCACAGGGTATTACAAATTTGCCTTCTATTGATTTGAATAGGAGGCAGATGTGCAGTACCAAGCCCTGAACGCTACCAAAAGATGGAGCAGCTCAGAAAGTGAGTACTTGCGGCCACATCCGGCACCGATAACAGCTGATCAGCGGTGGCGTCAGGTGTAGGACCCCGGCCAATCAGACATGGATGACCTATCCTACGGATAAGTATCAATGTAAAAGAAGTGGACAATCTCTTTAAAAGATAGAA
Source organism: Dendrobates tinctorius (assembly GCF_039654945.1). Classification (NCBI taxonomy): domain Eukaryota; kingdom Metazoa; phylum Chordata; class Amphibia; order Anura; family Dendrobatidae; genus Dendrobates; species Dendrobates tinctorius. The sequence goes on from NW_027361826.1 coordinate 11,893,510, forward strand.
ACTGCATCATGTACCCATCGCTCAGGTCCTACACTAGAAGTAGCAGTCTTTCTGATAATCATGTAAATTATTTGAAGTTAGCAGATGGCAGCAGCTTTACTAAATACACCAGAATTCTGGCTGAATTTCTGCCGAAAGTGTTGATACCCTTGAAATTGTTCCTGAAAATGAAGTATTTACCCTAGGAATTATTACAATTACACGAGTTTTATTATATATGTTTATTTACTTTGTGTGTATTGGAACAACACAAAAAAAACAGAGGAAAGAAAGACAAATTGGACAGTTTCACACACAACCCCAAAAATGGTGCGGACAAAATTGTTGGCACCTTTCCAAAATTGTGGCTTTTATTTCATGCATGTGATGCTCGTTCAAACTCACCTGTGGCAAGTAACGGGTGTGGGCAATAGTAAAATCACACCTGAAACCAGATAAAAAGGGGAGAAGTTAACTCAGTCTTTGCATTGTGTGTCTGTTTGTGCCATACTAAGCATGGAGAGCAGAAAGAGGAGAGGGGAACCGTCTGAGGACTTGGGAATCAAAATTGCTGAACAATATTAACAATCTTAAACTTACAAGTCCATCTCCATAAATCTTGATGTTCCTTTGTCCACGGTGTACGACATAATTAGAATTGAGCGAATTGGTTTGGATTCGGTTACCGAATCTGAATTTGCCATATTCATGCCATATGGGTACCCTATTTGTGCCGAATGTATGTCTTATGATCGGTTCCGAACATATTCGGTAATTTCTACTCCCATTGACTCTAATGACGTTCGGCTGTGTTTGACAAATATTGCAAAACCAATATTCCCTGCCTATCGTATTCGGAGCCGAATTTGAACAAATTTGCTCAATTCTAAACATAATCAAGAAGTTTACAACCCATGGCACCGTAGCTAATCTCCCTGGACATGGACAGCAGGGAAACACCAAGGTTACTTACCGGTGGCCGGTTTTTCCTGAGCCCATGACGGCACACATGAGAGAGGGGATCCGCCCAGTCAGGACAGGAACCTTACTGAAGATAAAAGGGGCGGTACCTCTCCCTCGCTTCAGTTGGTTTACAGAGCATGAGAGGCCCCCCGGGTTAGTACACATGGTAAAACTATCACCACATTATATCTAACTAAAAAAACACCCAAACTATAGTGCACGCCAAAAGGAGTGAAAAGGGGGTGAATATACAGGTGCCGTCATGGGCTCCGGAAAAACCGGCTACCGGTAAGTAACCTTGGTGTTTTCCCGTCTCCCATGACCGCACACATGAGAGACTTTTGTAGAATAAGACACCTTAGGGAGGGACCACCGCTTGCAGCACCCTTCTACCAAAGGTTAGGTCAGCAGAGGAAGATAGATCAAGTCGGTAGTGCTTAAAAAAAGGTTGAAGGTGAGGACCAGGTAGCGGCTTTACAAATCTGCTCAATCGATACCTCAGCCTTCTCTGCCCAGGAGGTAGCCACGGCTCTGGTGGAGTGAGCCTTGATGCCTTCTGGAACCGGAGCGCCACTTGCGGAGTAGGATAACATAATGGCCTCCCTGATCCATCTGGCAATGGTACTCTTAGCTACCCCGTGCCCTTTTCTACTACTCTGAAAGGCTACAAAAAGGGACTGATCTTTCCTCCACTGACTAGTCATTGAGATATATTGTACTATGGCTCTTCTTACATCTAATGTATGGAATTTTTGCTCCCCCGGGTTTCTAGGATTGTTGCAGAAAGATGGCAAGGAGATCTCCTGAGTCCTATGAAACTTTTGGACTACCTTGGGGAGATAGGCCGGGTCCGGTCTTAGAACCACCCGGTCATCCAAGATCTGCGTATACGGAGGACATATAGATAGAGCTTGTAGATCGCTCACTCTTCGGGCTGATGTTAAGGCCTACCAGTAAGACAGTTTTAAGTGTAAGTAGCTTTGGTGACAGCTCTAGTAGTGGTTCAAAGGGATCTTTGGTTAAGGCCTCTAAGACTAGGTTGAGGTCCCAGGGTGGTATCTTTGGAATAATGACCGGCCTTGACCTGCCACAGGATTTTATGAATCGGGACACCCACCTATTGGCTGCTAAGTTGCAGTTATATAGGGCCCCCAAAGCTGAGACTAGGACTTTGAGTGTGTTAGTGGCTAACCCCAGTTGCAGCCCCGACTGTAAGAATTCTAGGATAGGTCCCACTGGCGCTACATCCCCTAAAGGTTCCCCCAGGAAGTCTGGGAACTTTTTCCACTTTCTACCGTAGATTTGGGATGTTATAGGTTTCCTACTTTTCAACAGGGTGGAGACTAACCCTGGAGAGAATCCCTAGAATCCCTGGCGACTTAGTAGCACCCTCTCAAATTCCAGGCTGCTAGATGGAAGCCCTTCACCTGAGAGTGGACCACTGGTCCCTGGGAAAGCGGGTCTGGAATCCCCGGTAATATCCATGGATCTGTCACCGACATGAGTCTCAGAAGGGAGAACCAAGGCCTCCTCGGCCAAAACGGAGCTATAAGAATTATTCTCGCTCGATCCTCCCTGATTTTCCTGACCACTACTGGGATCATTGTTATCGGGGAAAATGCATAGGCCAGGATGAACTTCCAGGGTATTTGTAGGGCATCTACTGCGAAGGGGTTTCCCCTTGGATTTAGTGAGCAGAACTTCCTGACCTTCCGGTTGTGTGTGGTAGCGAACAGGTCTATTTCTGGTTTGCCCCAGGCCTGAACTATTTGTTGGAAGACTTGGGGGTTTAGGGACCATTCCCCTTGTCTTAGGTGCCTGCGACTCAGGAAGTCTGCCTGTGTATTTTCTACCCCCTTTATATGCAGTGCTGTGATGGAAAACAGATGTTGTTCTGCTAGCTGGAAGAGTAGATCCAATATTTGCATGAGGCCCCGAGATCTCGTTCCCCCCTGGTGATTGATGTAGGCTACTACTGTCTGATTGTCCATCATGACCCGGGTATGGCGGCCCCGAAGTAAGGATCGTTTTCTAGTGAGGACCAGGTCCCCTGTATTGAGTGGGATCTCAGGTGTGCTCCCCATCCTGTGGCACTCGCGTCTGTTGTAATGATGTCCTCGACTAGTTTTTGCCACGGGACACCGGCTGTTAGATTCTTTTCTACAGTCCACCAGAGCAGGGAATCTCTTACAGCCACTGAGAGACATAGTTTGCCTTCTAAATGCCCTTTTAATTGTTTCTGTGCTGACTGAACTTCCCACTGTAGTTGTCTTAAGTGGTACAGCGCCCATGCTACTGCGGGTATGCATGATGTCAACGAGCCTAAAAGGGACATTGCGTTCCTCAGTGTCATATTTGGTTTTTGTATTGCTGTGCGAGCTAGGCCCCTTATCTTGGTCACTTTGTTCTCTGGCAGGAGGCAGCGTTGTCGCTCGGAGTCCAATATCAACCCTAGGAAGGATTGCTCTTTTACTGGGGTTAACCTTGACTTGGGGATGTTTACTATCCATCCTAGTCGTACTAGAGTTGCTATTACTACTTTCACTTGATATGCACAGTGGGACTCCGATCTCCCTATTACAAGAAAGTAATCTAGGTATGGGACGATCACTATGTCCCTGGAACGAAGAAAAGACATTACTTCCGCCATCACTTTGGTGAATACTCTGGGGGCTGTAGACAGGCCAAACGGAAGGGCTGCATATTGGTAGTGTTTCACCTGCCCCTGGACATAGAGCGCTACTCTTAAATATTTTTGATACTCCCGATGAATTGGGATGTGATAGTAGGCATCTTTTAAGTCTAATCACTGCCATGAGGCAATGCTGGAACAGGATCTTTGTGGCCGTGTTGATTGACTGACTCCATTTTGAAGGAGGAATTGTCTACCCACTGATTGAGTCTCCTCAGGTTGACAATGGTTCTCCAAGAGCCATCTGGTTTTTGTATTAAGAAGAGGGGGGTGTAGAACCCCCTTCCTTCTTCTTGCACTGGGACTTCCTGTAGGACTTGTTTTTCCACTAGTCCCAAGACTTCCGTCTCCAGTGCCAGCTGTTGCTCTTGGGCTTTCCTTCGGGGTGTCATTATGAAGGTACGCCTGGGCGGACGGATGAATTTTATTTTTAACCCGTCCTTTATTATGTTTAGGACCCATGTACTGGGGGAGATATTCGCCCAGGCGGAAAGGAAGAGAGAAAGCCTTCCCCCTACCTCCGGCCTGATATCATTGGGGAGATTTTTTGGAGGAAGTGGAGGGCCCTTTAAACATATAGCCCGATCCTCTTCTTTCTTTAAAGTCCCAGTTTTTTCTATCTCCCGGGGGACGACCCCCTGTTAAATCTCCTTCTCCGAAAGGGCTGCTTTTTAGGTTCTCCTGGAAATCGGGGAAAGCTTTTCTTCCTATCCCCTGAATGTTCCAAAATCTCTTCTAGTTTTTTTCTGAAGAGGAATTGGCCATCACATGGAATGGAACATAACCTATGTTTTGATGGTAAATCTCCGGGACACCCTTTAAGCCACTGGGCTTGTCTTGCCGCATTTGACAGGCTTGCTGCTCTAGCTGTCAATCTTGCGGAGTCTGCTGAGGAATCCGCTAGGAAAGCCGCTGCTCCGTGTACCAGTGTCAGATTAGACAGAATTTCGTCCCTAGGAACTCTATCCCTGATCTGGTCTTCTATTTGTTGTAGCCAGACCATGAGGGCACGAGCGGTACAGGTACTTTAATCCACCTGCTGAAGCTTCCCAGATATGCTTTAGGAAACCATCTGCTTTTTTATCAAGCGGGTCTTTCAACATGCCAGAGTCCTCTAATGGTAGAGATACCTTTTTTGAGGATTTGGCTACAGCCCCATCAATTTTTGGGACTTTTTCCCAGGTCTCTGAATCCTTTTGTTCAAAAGGGTACCTCCTTTTTGATGTAGAAGGCAAGCTCCCTGACCACTCTGTTTTTTTCCATTCCCTGTCAATTAGGGCCTTTATTTTCTCATTTACAGGGAAGGTGCGTTTTTTCCTTTCCTCCAGTCCTCCAAACATCATATCCTCTAACGATTTAGGAGTCTTTTCCTCCTTCAGGCCCATCATAGCCCTAATAGCTTTGACCAGCTTTTCCACATCTTCTGTTGGGAAACATGGACGGCCGCCTATATCGCTGTCCGAGGAGGATTCTGAGGACTGAGTAGAGGAAGAGGAGGTGGACGGGGACAAGGATCTTTCCCGCCCCTTCTGCCCTGGCGAGGCCTCTGAATCAGAATCCCGTCTATGACCTTTTTTATCCTTCTTTTTAAGGGCTGCTTTTAGGGAACCTTTCACCTCATGTTGTATTAGCGCCTTAAGGGTAGTTACCAAATCAGGGGTTTCCTCCTGTATAGTTTTATTTATACAGTCAGCGCAGAGGTCTTTCTGCCACTGATCTGCCAGCGGGTGTTTGCATAGGGCGCATTCTCTATTTTTGGTTTTGCTGCTGGCCTTCCTCGACCCCTAGTGATCAAACAGAGAAAAATGGAACCCCGTTACCATAAGGGTGACAATCACATAGATCACTCACCACCGCTGACAATCTGGGGTACCGATCTCGGAGGCTCCTCAGATGCACTCGTGACGTTTCTTCTGGACGTCTCAGAGTCATGCCGGTCGCTTTTACGACTGCCGCTCCCACCACTCGAGCGGCTGCTCCTGGTATGCTGGCGTCTCGGCCTGGCATCTGGCTGTTGCTGACGCTGTTGTCGCTGCTGCTTACGCTGCTGCTGCTGCTCGTCTTGCCCCATTTCCATCATGAAGCTTTGGCATGAGTGCGTCTTCTGTGGTCATCTCCATCCACTGCACTCTCCGCCTCCTCCGGTTACCCCCACAGCCCCCCCCCGCCGCCGGGCTCTCTGGCCGGCCGGCGTTTTTTCCTATAGGTGCCGCCATCTTGGATCCTGGCGCCGCCTCCCGACGTCATGCGGGCACGCCCCTTCCCAGCATGCCCTGCGTGTGACTTTAGAGGGGCGCGACCCGGAAGCGGCCGCTCCCTGACGCGACGCTGTGCTTCCTGGATGCGGCAGAGGGGGAGAGGGCGGCGCGGCAGCCACGGCAGAGCCCCAGGACCCCAGGCCGTGCTGACTCTGCGCCCGCTCGGACGCTGAGCCCGCAGGGGACCCGCAGACGGCGCTTCCCCCTCCCGACACACAGCGCTCAGGAACCAGCCTGATCTTCCACGCCGGCACGAGAGAGGGGCAGGTACGTGATCTTCAGTGCACGGGTCCCTGTCAGGACAGGAGGACAGGAAACCCAACTGAAGCGAGGGAGAGGTACCGGCCCTTTTATCTTCAGTAGGGTTCCTGTCCTGATTGGGTGGATCCCCTCTTTCATGTGTGCCGTCATGGGAGACGGAAAAAAATTGATGACAGGTTGCAAAGCAGGAGAGACCGGGTGGTGGATATGCAGCCCCAATCCAGTTTCAAAGAAAGTCAAGCTGTCATGCAGGCTCAAGGTGCATCAGTGTCAGTGCAAACTATCCATCGACTCCATCGACATTTGAATGAAATGAAACCCTATGGCAGGAGACCCAGGAGGACCGCACTGCTGACAAAGACAAAAAAGCTAGACTAGACTGCAGTTTGTCAAAATATACGTTAGTAAGCCAAAATGCTTTTAGGGAAGCGTCTTGTGGACAGATGAGACCAAGTGTGAGACAGTGGCAGATATTATATGTGAGGGTCACTATGTGTCTCTATTATGTGCATAGAAGAGTATTAAACCCGCTGGAGTGCATTGCAGTCACAGGCGTAGCTGTGGCTGCAGTGCAAAATAAAAGTAAGTGTGGACCTGGTCTAGTTATTTGACCAAGGCAATGTTTAGGAAAACCTGTTAAGGGTTTTTATTTTTGGAGCGAACTACAGGATGGCAGTGGGGCAGTTTGCTCCCTACAGGCCAGATTTTACAAGTAGCCCATGGCCATAGATTCCATTTAAAAACCCTGTAGCAAACGGTTGGGTGTGTCAGGTTTTTTTGCACGCGGCATGTCATGCCCGCTATGTCTGCTATGCTGTAAGATCCCTGGAGCAGTGTGCACGCGCACCTCATGTTTGCTATGCTGCAAGATCCCTGGAGCAGTGTGCACACGCACCTCATGTCTGCTATGCTGCAAGATCCCTGGAGCAGTGTGCCTGCGCACCTCATGACTGCTGTGCTGCGTGACTCTTGGAGCAGTGTGTAGGCGCACGCGTACCTCATGGCTGCAAGCCGTTCTTGTGTGCGCGCCTGTCTCTGCTCTGCCTGCTGTGGCTGTCTCTGTGGTTCTGCCCCTGATCATGTTACCTTTCCAATGTTCCAGCACTGTCTGACCCAGCTAACCTCTCAGTGTTTCTGGAGCCCCTGATCATGTGACCTTCTCTATGGTCCAGCTCAGTCTGATCTAGCAATGCTCTCTATGATCCTGGAGGAACTGAACCGGAAGTCCTTCCCCGAGCCTCACCCGGAAGTGCAGGTGCTATGGTGCTATATCAGACCGCCCCTTCCTATGGTCGGGGCCTGAGTATCGTGTTGTTGCTCCCCTGCATGGCTGCTTGGTCTGCTCGGTCGCTCCCTGTATTCTGTGCCCCTGCACTCTGCCCTGCAGTGCTTCTCTGCACACGCTCTGTGCTTGTATTCTGCCTCTTGTCTCGTGCCATGTCTTGTGTTGTCTTTTGTGCCATGTTTGTCCTTGATATTCTTAGACTTGTAGTCCTTTTTGTGTTCTCTGCCTTAGCCTGTTTTGCTATGTCTCGCCTTAGCTATTCTTTGACTTGTAGTCTTTCCTCTGTTCTCTGCCTTGCCTGTTTCGCCATGTCTGGCCTTTGCTATTCTGAGCCTTGTAGTACTTCCACGTTCTCTGTCTCTGCCTGGTTTTCCTTATTCTGCCCTATGGTGCTCTCTTGCACATTCCATGTCTAGTCTCAAGGTTCTGCCTTGACCCGGCTCTGGGCTTCGGCCTACGCTCCGCTGCTAGACTCTGTCCTATCGTGCTCTCTAGCACATTTCATGGCTAGTCTCAAGGTTCTCCCTTGACCCGGCTCTGGGCTTCGGCCTACGCTCCGCTGCTAGCCCTTCTCTCTCTCTGGCCCCGCTCTGTGCTTCTGCCTACGTTCCGCTCCTTGTTCCGTACCTTGTCTAGCTTTGCCTTGTTTCTTGCCTTGCCTTGCCTTGTTTCTTTGTGTGCCCTTTGCATGCGCCTGACCTTCCTAACCTCCTGTCTGTGCCTCAGCCAAGCCCACCCTAGCCGTGCCTGCCTGCTTGTGCCTCAGCTGTGCTCGTCGGCCAGTGACAGCTGTGTCGCCTGTTATGCCTCAGCCGGGTTCGCCTCAGTTTTGCCCGTCTGTCTGTGCCTCAGCCCGACCAGCTAGCCAGTGCCCCAGCCGTGCTCTGTGCTTCCTTGCACCCACACTGTCTCTGCACTGTGCTTTGCGTGCTTCTCTAATAGCACGCGCAGGTCCTAGCCTGCTCCTTGGCATACCTCCCCGTGCTTCTGTAAAAGTACGCGCAGGTCTTGCCGTGTACCCTGTCGTGCCCTCTTTCACGCACAGGCCCTAGCCTATACCCTGTCGTGCCCTCTTGCACGTTCAGGACATTGCCTTGAACCCTGACCCTGGGGTGTCCCTTGGCACGCGCAGGACCTTGCCTTGGACCTTGAACCCTGGCGGGTCCCTGCACACGCACCATGTCTTGTACTTTGAACTTTGAACCCTGGCGTGTCTCCTACATACGCACCGTGTTTGGTACTTTGAACCTGGCGTGTCCCCTACACACGCACCCTGCCTGGAACCTTGCCTTTGACCTTGGCATGTTCCCTAACACGCACCATGTCTGGAGGTCTGTCGTGCCTCCTTGTCTGAACCCTGGTTTACCTGCCATATGCCCGGAACCTGCCGATCGCTGCCAGAGATCGTAAGCCTGACGACTGCGGCCTGATGTCCGGAGCTGATGTCCGCAGCCTGATGCCTTGATCCTGTCCATTGTTGCCAGCGGTCCGGAGTCCGATACCATTGAGCCCTTGCCTGTACCCAGGCGTGCCACCTGGCACGTACCATGCCATGGACCGTGGCGTGCCCTCGCATGCACCTTGCTGTGTTTTCCTGTTATCACGTTTTGCACCTGATCTAACCCTGAGTTCGCCTTAATGAAGATACCTTGAATTCATGTCTTATCTTGTCTTGTTTCCTGCACGTCCTTTATCGTCAGACACTCGTATTTAGTGTCTACCTGAGCCGGCCGTCTGGTTCCTGCAGTCGTGGTGGCTCACCCCCTTGATCTTGCCCCTGACACTCCCTGTATAGGGGGTGGTTCCTCACAAGGTCAACTCGCCCTAGGTGGGTGGGTGCACTCTAAAGAAAACGACTCAGCGTAAGCTGACTCCATCACACGGCAGAGCAGGAGGCTCTGCAACAGCCGGCTTGTGTGAGGTAACACAGAGCCAAGAGAAGCAAACACCTGGCACCGCAGCATGGTGGTGCAGTCGCCCTCGGCAACCGGTCTCAGATACGGACTGTTTTGACGCCCCGGCTGCGATCTGGAGGATACTGTGTGCTGTTCATGTTGAGTTGTTTGGACATTAAATAAGTTTGCTCTGAACTTTCCTGGGTCACTGCCTCATTACTGCAAGGTGTGAACACCGTGGCACTACACAAGATAGAGCTTTTTAGTAACGCGCATCATTCTACTGTTTGCTGAAAATATGGTGGAGGTTCAAAGATGTCTTGGGGTTGTTTTGCTGCCTCTCGCCCTGGGTGCCTTGACTGTGTGCAAGGCATCATGAAATTTCAAGATTACCAATTGATTTGGGTGGCAATGTAGTGCTCAGTGTCAGAAAGCTGAGTTTGCTTCCTAGGTCATGGGTCTTCCAGCAAGACAATAACACCAAACATACTTCAAGAAGCACCCAGAAATGGATGGAAATAAATCGCTGGAGAGTTCTGAAGTCTGGAAGCAATGAGTCAGGATCTAAATCTCATTGAAGACCCATGGAGAGATATATAAATTGCTGTTGGGAGAAGGCACCTTCAGATATAAGAGACCAGGAGCAGTTTTCAAAAGACGAGTGGTCCTCCATTCCATTTGAGAGGGGTAAGAAGCTTGTGGATGGTTATAGGAAGCGATTGATTGCAGTTAATTATTCCAAAGGGCGTGCAACCAAATATTAAGATGAGGGTGCCAACAATTTTGTCCTGCCCATCACTGGAGTTTTGTTTGAAATAATGTCCAATTTGCCTTTTTTTTTCTGTTTTTTTAAAAACTTTTCTGTTCGAGCTATGTGTTAATAAGGCTACTTTCACACATCCGGTGTGTGGGGTCCGGCGGCGTGCGGCGAAAAGCCGGGCCGCCGGATCCGGCCTGCAGCCGTGACACCGGATGTGTGTGCGGCGTCTGATACGGCTTAGACGTGATTTAAAGGAGCCGCAGGAGGAACATATACACCGGTGGACAGAGGCAGCTGCTGAGAGAGACTGCTGCTGAAAGGGAGGGGAGGGGAGAGGGGGGTGGAGAGAGAGAGAGAGAGACATGTGGGGTTAACTCTCAGTATCCAGGCGAGAGAATCTCTCTCTCTTGCCGGGCACTTGTGGGGTTAACCCCACAGAGAGATCTCTCTCTCACCCAGACACTGTGAGTGTTAACCCCACAAGTGCCCGGCGAGAGAGATCTCTCACAAGTGTCCGGGTGACAGAGAGAGATCTCTCTCGCCGAGCACTTGTGGGGTTAAAATTCACAGTCCGGGCATGCGCTGTGGAAAAAGCTGGTCCGTCGCTGACAAAAAACGTTGCAGAGAACGTTTTTTGCAGATGCCGGACGGCTAATTTTTGCCGTGTCCGGCAACAACCGGACACGACGCATAACTATCCGGCACGATGCGGCGACCATGAAAGCTTAAGGGACAAAACCGGATCCGGTGCTGGATCCGGTTATTAAAAATTTTGCCGCATCGTGCCGGATTACAAAAGCCGGATGTGTGAAAGAGGCCTTAGCTGATCCAGCTCCTTCCTCAGGCTCCTACAATACAGATAGGGAAAGGCATATCAGCCAACCTTCACTAACATGTCAGATATCAGGTTTATTATTTAGCATTTAACAACATGTACTATCAATCCGGTTTTTTGTTGGTTTATTTTTGTTTGGTTTTTTTTGCATTAACATTTTTCTGTGTCGTGACATAACTTTAGCAATGGCCACTTTGCAGCCAGGCCTTGCCCATTTTCTCAAACCATGCCCCCCCACAAATGTATCCAAAACGCTAACTGTGGAGAATGGCATGGGCAGAACTCTGGCTCGGTTGGATTAGTAAATCTGTCCCATTCTGCCTTTGGATGAGGTAGGACTACGGAGGACTGGCCTGGTGGCCTTATATCATATAGAAGCTTACAATAACTAATTTAGTTATGCAAAACATGAAGCCTGTAGGACATTTCAGCTTGGTGACCACTGATGTAGAATTAGTGTTTAAATAGGTGGACTTCATGAGAAGACCCTTTCTCATACGGAATAAGAATATCATAGATGGAGGCTCCAGTTCTTGTAGACTGGTTCCAACCTTGACCAACGACAATGGCCATTTATCTCAAAGGCCTCCAAGTCTCCCAGAGTGGGTCTCCAGGCCATGTAGCTGATCACCCCCTCATTAAGTGTTGTACCTGATAAGATTTTCTCAGTGGCTTTATGGTGCATATAAATGGGTTGATTTTGGTCCCTTAACGAGCAACAATCAACTACAAGCTAGCTGATCAGCGATCATTGACTTACCTGTTTACACAGGCCAACAAAAACTACTGGGAACAGAACCAAATCGTTACGTCCCTGTCCAACATTGTTCTCGGCGCACATCTCCTGTTTACAAGGGCCAACGTGCTGTTGATTACTATGATATTTATGCCAATAGAAAAGATCCATCCACCGGGAAACAAGCGTTCTGCTCGTTCTTTGAGAGATCTCCGACATTCTTGTCTTCAGCCGTTCATCCATTCTCCACCCATCTAAATGCACAGGTAGAACTAATGGGTGAATGTAAATATTTTTTATGTACAGTAAATGTATAGATTCTTATTATATTGAATTTTTGGACACTTTATATAAAACCTTTTAATAAGCTGCATTGATATCTTATGACTTTTGTCTTTTCCCAGGCGTGTACGACATAGTGAATAACTTGGGATCTCTGGTGGCGCGGTTTGTCTTCTTACCTATAGAGGAAAGCTTCTATGTTTATTTCTCTAAGGTGTTAGAAAGAGGAAAAACTGTCAAAAATCAAAGGAAGGTAAGTGAAATTGTCTAAAATAATGCTGAAAAGTCGCCTTGTGCTGGTAAAACATCCATTTATCCTCTTATATCATGGCAAAAGGAGGAGATGGCTGCCGCATCTGAAGTATTGGAGTCTCTCCTGAAGCTGGTGACGTTGATTGGTCTGGTTATCATTACCTTCGGATATGCCTACTCGCAGCTGGCATTGGATATTTATGGTGGATCCCTGCTTAGTGGTGGCTCTGGTAAGGATGGCAAGTGGTCATGTGTCATAAAACTGTGTGCGATTGAGGGGTTATCCCTTCCCAAGTCTATGAGCTTGAGTGATGATTTCTAAGTTACGGCTTGTATAACACTCCGGAGCTGCACTCTAAATATTCTGCGGGTTGTTAATGGAATCCGTGCACACTGTTCTGGACGGAGAAGCTCCTAATCACTTCATTGTAGCAGTGATGACCGTGTTCGGGTATCTGGATAGGGTTTTCTGTAAAGACCAGCCTTCTGAGGAATGCAAATCGTCTGATTTCAGCTCTGAAGGAACCAGACTTGTTCTCAAAATTGCCACTGCAAATGTGATCAGAGCTGTACATAAATCTTCTCCAATTGAAAAAAAAAATAACCTGCACAAAGGAAAGCTGATTTTCGATAGGAGGCGGTTGATTGACAGGTCTGGTCTCGTACTTCTGCGTCGGTGATAATTTTGAGGACCAGGAGGTCATTGAGGCTGCACTCACAAGCCGGAGACAAACCTGTCTTATGAGGAAAGGTTGCAGGATTTGGGAATGTTTAGTTTGCAAAAGAGAAGACTGAGAGGAGACTTAATAGCTGTCTACAAATATCTAAAGGGCTGTCACATTGTAGAAGGATCAACTTTATTCTCATTTGCACAAGGAAAGACTAGAAGCAATGGGATGAAGCTGAATGGGAGGAGACACAGATTAGATATTAGAAAAAACTTTTTGACAGTTAGAGTGATCAATGAGTGGAACAGGCTGCCACGAGAAGTGGTGAGTTCTCCTTCAATGGAAGTCTTCAAACAGAGGCTGGACAGACATCTAACTGGGATGATTTAGCGAATCCTGCTTTGAGCAGGGGGTTGGACCAGATGGCCCAGGAGGTCCCTTCCAACTCTACGATTCTATGATTCTATTCTATGATTCTGTACTATATATCAGTAAGTGTCAAAAAATCACTTTTCCAACATGTGACTTTGCACCATGCTTATGTTTTCTTCCCTTATCACAACCAAAGCTGAATTTAAAGTACAGAACTGAGACAGATCGGAAGATGGTATGACCTTGTGTTCAGTCAGGAACTGGAGTGTTGGGTCATTACAGCCTACGCCAAGCTACCGTGTCTCATGGGATAAGGATCAACCTCCTTCTGTTTCCACAAGTGGCTAGCAAATGTTTGACTGCAGCTTTGGATGTGACTAGAGAAAAATGTAGCATGTAAATGACATGTGTTAGGATTTCTAGGTAGAAAACCCGAGAGTGGACCCTCTGGGTCGTGGCTCCAGAGCCCCCGAGGGCGAGCGGACCAGGTGATGCCCACCCCCTATACAGGGAGTGTTAGGGGCAGGCCCAAGGGAGATGGAACCACGACAGCCGGAACCAAAGGGACGACCCGGGGTAAATACAGGAGAGCAGATCAGATCAGAGTGGAGAAAGGTATACGAGGGGTAGCGCAGATCCAACGAAGCAGGAGGCAGGCTGTGGAAGCCCGAAGGGTCAGGACGGAACCGGGACCAGAAGCTGAAAGGGAGATGAGGGAAAGGGGATTAGGAAAGGCTGGGCCTGGGAAATGAGACAAGGAATGTGACAGGGGAAGGAGCGTAAATACAGAAGGGAGGTAACAATAGGGCAGAGGTACAGGGACCGGCACGGGAACACAGGAGGAGGAAACAGAGGAACCAAGGAGGACGGTAGGCAGCGACAGGGAGACACGGGAGCAGGCTACAGACGGGGACAAAGGCTGAGATACAGGAGAGCGCAGCACAGAGGGTGCGTGGGGACCTGATGGCCAGGGGTGACGCTGCGCAAGGATAGCGGCGCCACGGACTAAGACAAACAGGCGTCTTACCTGTCCCGACGCCCGACTGAAATACCCGGTGGGCGCCGCCATGATGGGGGCGGAGCCACCGGGTCACGTGCCCCCATGATGCACAGAGGCCGAGGAAGAGCGAGCGCGCATGCGCGGGCCTCCGACGCGCCGAACCCCTGCAAAGCCAGAGAGGGGACGGAGCGAGAGCGGAGAGGAGGGGCGCCGGCTGGAGGAGGACCCCAGGTGAGCGCCGGCAAGCACAACAACATGTAATTAAAGTGACACTTAGATTCCTGTTTTTGTTTCTTTCTTACAAACATCTCCTTTCATGAAGTTGTCCACTACATTTTACTTTTGATGACGTACTCTTAAGCCCCTGTCACACACAGCGATCTCGCTAGCGAGATCGCTGCTGAGTCACAAGTTTTGTGACGCAACAGCAATCTCACCAGCGAGATCGCTGTGTGTGACACCTATCAGCGACCTGCAAAACACAAGCCGCGGAGACACCATCACATGTTTCTCAACGCAAGCAATGACTAGCCAGGTCTTTCCCCGGGAAGGAACAACCATGGGAAGGGCAGTCTCCAATGAAGGAAACCACCTATGCCAAAACATGGTATCCATCCACAGATAGCTGTTTCTGGGTATTGCCCCTCATCAGTGTGGAGTAGGAAACTGGCCAGTAGGAGCAATGTCTAGTAGAAGACTGTGAAAAATGAGGATGAGTGAACTCATGGAGATCAACATCCAACACTGCGGAGACACCATCACATGTTTCTCAACGCAGTGATTTTAGAGCAATGAATCATAGAATCGTAGAGTTGGAAGGGACCTCCTGGGCCATCTGGTCCAACCCCCTGCTCAAAGCAGGATTCGCTAAATCATCCCAGTCAGATGTCTGTCCAGCCTCTGTTTGAAGACTTCCATTGAAGGAGAACTCACCACTTTTCATGGCAGCCTGTTCCACTCATTGATCACTCTGTCAAAAAAAATTTTCTAATATCTAATCTGTGTCTCCTCCCATTCAGTTTCATCCCATTGCTTCTAGTCTTTCCTTGTGCAAATGAGAATAAAGTTGATCCTTCTACAATGTGACAGCCCTTTAGATATTTGTAGACAGCTATTAAGTCTCCTCTCAGTCTTCTCTTTTGCAAACTAAACATTCCCAAATCCTGCCACCTTTCCTCATAAGACAGGGTTTGCAGACCGGTCACCATTCTGGTCGCTCTTTTCTGAACTTGCTCCAGTTTGTTGATGTCTTTTTTAAAATGTGGTGCCCAAAACTGGACACAGTATTCCAGATGAGGTCTGACCAAAGAGGAGTAGAGGGAAATAATGACTTCACGTGATCTAGACTGTATGCTTCTGTTAATACATCCTAGAATTGCATTTGCCTTTTTTGCTGCTGCATCACACTGTTGACTCATATTCAGTCTGTGATCTATTAGTATACCCAAGTCTTTTTCACATGTGCTGTCACTTAGCCCTATTCCTCCCATTCTGTATATGCTTTTTTCATTTTTATTGCCCAGATTTAGTACTTTGCATTTCTCCCTGTTAAAAACAATTCTGTTAGTTGCTGCCCACTTCTCCAGTTTATTTATATCTTTTTGAATCCTCCCTCTCTCTTCTCTAGTATTAGCTATCCCTCCTAGCTTTGTGTCATCAGCAAATTTAATCAGTTTACCCTCAATTCCTACATCTAAATCGTTGATAAAGATGTTGAACAATACAGGGCCCAGGACAGAGCCCTGTGGTACCCCACTTGAGACATTCTTCCAACTGGATGTGCAGCCAATTGCTGATGAGGGGCAATACTCCGAAACAGCTGTCTGTGGATGGATACCATGTTTTATTCGGACTCCCATGACAGCACCACGAGAGAGGGGATCCGCCCTTCAGGAACAGGAAACCTACAGATACAAAAGGGCGGCACTTCTCCCACGCATTAGTTGGTTTCCTGTTCCTGGGGGGACGGGATCCTACAGATGAAATTCCGGATGCCCAGGCCGGCCAGCCGCTGCAGGTAGCGGGGGGGTCTCCTACCTCGGCCGGTGCGGAGCTCCTGGAAGACGCCACGGTGGTCCTGGATGGGCGCACAGCGGTGGCGTGGATGGCAGGGAGCAGCGTCCGGAGGATGGCTGTCTCCAGTGAAGAGACAGGCGCCGCCGGTGAGTATGCCCTCCGGGTCCCCCGGTCAGCGGCGCGGTCGCAGGGTCGGTGGACGGCGTGGCTGCATGGTGCCGGGCGGGGAGCGCTGTATAAGGAGCGCCCGGGCGTCCCGCGTCACTTCCGGTCACGTGCAGGGGTCGCGGTGACGTTGGGGGCGGAACCTGGCAGCGCTTCCGGGTCGCGGCGCTACTGCGCAGGCGCGGAGGCACAAGATGGCGGCGCCCATCAGGAAGGGCGCCGGTAAGCGCTGGACCACCGACCGGTGGCTGGGCAAGCTGGGAGGGGGCCCAATTAAGGGGGGCGCGGCTGGTAGCTGCCTATCCGGAGGAGGAGGGGTATATAAGCAGGCCCCTACATGGGTTCCGTGCTTTGGCCACATTATGCACGCAGTAATGGAGAGCAATCAGGAGAAGCAGCAGCAACGGCGGCAGCAGCGACAATCATCATTGCCGCCCCTTGAGGAACTTCGGCAGGTCAAACAGAAGAAAACGGAGTCCCGCGACAGTAAGGAGCATGCTGGACGAAGTGACCAACACAGTCATAAAAGCTCCTCTAGACAGACAGGAGCAGCGACTGAGAAAAACCCCCCTCATTCTCCGGTACTTAATTGCGGCACTGGTAAGTGATCTTCGTGAATGTTCACTCAGTGACGGGGCCTCCTTCTGTGTTTTATTCTAGGGAAAGAAAGCTACGAGTAAAAACAAACACAGGGAATGCGCACTCTGTGCATGCCCGTTACCAGACTCATGCCCCAAAAGGTTGTGTCTCCCCTGTATCCATCAGACGGTAGCGGAGGAGTCGCCTGTGGTAGCTGCGACTTTAAGGGACATAGTCAGGGCTGAGATGAAGGAAACCCTGAAATCCATGTCCCAACCAGAAAGTCTAAGGGGTGGGGACCCTGTGGAGTCTGACTCTTCGGCAGAATGGAGGAGAAGCAAGGGCTTCCATGTTTCATCTCCCTCGTCCTCCTCAGAAGAAGAGGACTCGGGTCGGTTTTGCCTGCCGCTTGACCGAGTAGACAAGCTAGTAAAAGCGGTCAGAGGGACAATGGAAGTGGAGGAGCCTAAGCCCCAGTTATCCATGCAGGATGTCATGTTCGGGGGGCTGGAGCAGAGGAAGCGAAGAGTCTTCCCATTGAATGAAAAAATTCAGGATCTGATCCGCAGAGAGTGGAAAAAAACAGATAAAAGAGGGTCGCTACCGCCAGCCCTCAAGCGTAGATATCCCTTTGACGATCCGACAGTGAATACTTGGGACAAGGCCCCCATATTAGATGCAGCCATTGCGAAGGCATCAAAATGGTCCTCACTACCCTTTGAAGACATGGGGTCCCTTAAAGATCCTCTAGACAGGAAGGCAGATACCTTCCTTAAAAATACCTGGGAGATGGCAGCCGGTTCCTTAAGACCAGCAGTAGCGTCAACATGCACGGCCAGGTCCATGATGGTCTGGTTGGACCAGTTTGAGGCTCAGTTAAAACAGGGAACGTCTAGACAGACAATTCTTGGGGCCCTACCAATAATCCAGGAGGGCGCAGCCTTCCTGGTGGATGCCTCGGCTGATGCAGTAAGAATGGCCACCAGGACAGCAGGACTCTCTAATGCGGCTCGTAGAGCCCTGTGGCTAAAGTGCTGGCCGGGAGATATTCAATCCAGGGCGAAACTCTACTATCCCGTTTGAGGGGGAATATTTGTTCGGTGTAGTCCTGGACGAACTGCTTGAGAAGGCCGGGGATGATAAGAAAAAATTCCCAAATCTTTGGTCTGCGTCCTACCGACGTCCATTTAATAGAAGGAGATTCGGTCAGGGGAGAAGGCGCAATCCTTCACCTAATAGAGACCGTCCCAGATGGGAGGATAGAAGAAGAAGAGGTACGGGCTTCATGTTCAGGCGCTCGTCGAGAGAACGAAAGAGACAGAATCAATGACTAGCAATTCCCGTGGGGGGTAGACTGTCATCCTTCCTCCCAGCATGGTTACAGATCACTAATAGTGACTGGGTGCGCAATGTAATATCCACCGGGCTTAGGTTGGAGTTCACTCAGGTCCCATGAGATACCTTTAAACCAACTCCCTTAAGAGCTTCACCCCTCGAACGGGCTGCTTTAGAAGCAGAGGTCTTGAGCCTGTGTCAGAAAAACGTCCTGATAGAGGTTCCGGAATCTGAGTGAGGTAGAGGGTTCTACTCTCCCTTATTCCTAATCCAAAAACCGGATAAAACATTTAGAACGATTATTAATTTACGCTTCCTTTAATGAGTTTTTGGTTAATCGCACCTTTAAGATGGAATCCATCAATTCAACAATAAAAATGCTGTTTTGAAGGGTGTTTTTATGGCAGTCATGGACTTGAAAGACGCGTACTATCATGTACCAATCCACGCAGATTTCCAGCAGTTCCTGAGAGTGGCGGTTTCAATAGACGGTATAGTCCGTCATTATCAGTATAGAGCCCTTCCCTTTGGTCTCTCAGCAGCGCCCTGGGTATTTACAAAAATAGTGGTCGAAGTTATGGCTCATTTACGGGAAGTTGACATCTTAATTGTCCCATACTTAGATGATTTTTTGATTGTGGGAAATTCGGTGGGCCATTGTCTATCCCAGATAGAGAGAGCTAAGTCCAGATTAGAGAACCTCGGCTGGATAATAAATTGCGATC
This sequence comes from Dendrobates tinctorius, assembly GCF_039654945.1. Lineage (NCBI taxonomy): Eukaryota > Metazoa > Chordata > Amphibia > Anura > Dendrobatidae > Dendrobates > Dendrobates tinctorius. Next base: position 11,912,568 of record NW_027361826.1, read on the forward strand.
TGAAAAATCCCGTTTTCAGCCCTTAAGGGTCCAGAAGTTTCTAGGCTTGCTATTAAATTCAGAAACTCAGCAGTGTCTGTTACCATTAGATAAATTACAACAGATACAGCAGCAGGTTCTTCGGGCAATTGATAATCCCTCCATGACCCTCAGGCAGGCCATGTCTCTGTTAGGCTCTCTAACCTCATGTATCCCAGCAGTCAAGTGGGCACAATTCCACACTAGGGCCCTTCAGAAAGACGTCCTGGTTAATAGCAGGGCCTTAGAAGGCTCCTTACAGGGTCAAGTATTGCTAAGCCCCTCGTCTCTTACATCTCTTAGGTGGTGGCTCGATGATGGAAACTTAGCCTCGGGGGTGCCCTGGGTGACGCAGATAACCCGAATTATAACCACAGACGCTAGTCCTTTTGGTTGGGGGGCCCATATGGGGGACATAGTGGTACAGGGACATTGGGACTCCGATGCTGAGACCTCATCTAACCAGAGGGAGCTATTGGCGATTGAGTTGGCAGTCAAGAGACTCATTATGTACCTACAGGGCCATTATGTGAGGATACTCTCGGACAACCAGGTAGCAGCAGTAGCCTATGTCAACCACCAAGGTGGAACTCGCTCTGATGCAGATAACGGAACGTCTCCTTCAGATAGCCGAGAAAAATTTTCGATCTTTAACTGGGCTCCACATCAGGGGAAAAGACAACGTGAAGGCAGACTTTCTAAGCCGCAGGGAACTAAAGGCAAGGAGAATTGGCTTTAAACATGGATATTTACCACCAGATTGTCCGCAAATGGGGTCAGCCGGAGGTAGACCTCTTTGCCACCAGAGAAAACAGGAAAGAAAAATTGTTCTGCTCTGAATCCCAGGGAAAATCCTCTGGCAGTGGATTCCCTCCTGATAAGATGGGACTTCTCTCTAGCATATGCCTTTCCGCCATTAAATCTCCTACCTCTGGTAGTAAGGAAGATCAGGGAAGATCGGGCAAGGGTCATATTAATTGCCCCCTTTTGGCCCAGGAGGACCTGGTTCGCATGGTTGAGGACCATGTCTGTATGCGATCCCTGGGTACTGCCGAACCTTCCGGATCTCCTCTACCAGAGGCCAGTCAGCCACCCACAGGTAGTGGGACTCCATTTGACGGCGTGGTGTTTGAGAGGACACTATTAAACGATAGAGGGTTCTCCAAAAATTTAATTGATATCCTCCTAAAAAGCAGAAAACAAACTACAACAAACATCTATGCTAGAACCTGGAGGCGATTCCTGTCCACCTTTCAGTTTGATGTCAGGGACGGAATTCCCACGAAACAAATTCTGGAATTTCTCCAGAGGGGTCTCGAATTAGGTCTCTCCACAAGTACATTAAAAGTACAGGTTTCAGCCTTAGGGGCCCTGTTTGCATGTGATATTGCCAATAACTATTGGGTAGCGAGGTTCATCAAAGCAGCGGCTAGATCGAGACCCATACACAAAGACAGATGTGTACCTTGGGACTTAAATTTAGTCCTTACGGCCATGACAGAAAGACCATTTGAACCTCTGGATTCGGCCTCATTAAAGATTATATCTCTTAAGGCAGCTTTTCTGGTGGCGATAACATCCGCACGTAGAGTAAGCGACATACAGGCACTTTCCAGATTGCCCCCTTACACAGAGTTCTTACAGGATAGAGTAATCCTAAGGCCGGACCCTGCATACCTTCTCAAAGTAGCATCACACTTTCACAGGACACAAGAGATAGTTCTGCCTTCTTTCCTCCCTAATCCGACCAATCCTAAGGAACAAAAACTTCAGGCATTAGATGTTAGGAGATGCTTACTTAAATATTTATCAGCCACGGATCCTTGGAAAAAGGAGAATGCATTATTCCTATCCTTCCAAGGTCCCAGGAAAGGTTGTAGAGTATCAAAACGCACGTTAGCAAGGTGGATTAGGGAGGCTATCTCTCCTGCCTACACAGCAGGTGGTGGTTCGGCTCCACAGAATTTGAAGGCGCATTCCACTCGTGCCATGGCATCATCTTGGGCAGAGAGATCGGGAGTGTCAATTAACCAGATATGTAAGGCGGCCACCTGGTCATCTCCTTCCACCTTTTTTAACCACTATCGGTTAGACATGGGTGCCACCTCAGATCTCACCTTTGGGCTAAGGGTGCTGCAGGCTGTAGTTCCTCCCTAAATTAGTTTTACATCTCTGTAATTCTCTCGTGGTGCTGTCATGGGAGTCCGAATAAAGTATTAAGTTATGTACCGGTAATGGTATTTTTCGGAAGCCCATGACAGCACCCTTAGTTCCCTCCCTTGTTCACATATAGGGGTACACTCCTTTAGAAGATTGTTCACGAAATTACCTTATGTGGGAGATAGTGTAAAAAAAAAAAAAAAAAATGTTTTGGTAAATAGGATAGATAGGTTGTATATATTATATGCTGTGTACTAACCATGGTAGCCTCTCAAGCTCTGTAATCCAACTGATGCGTGGGAGAGGTGCCGCCCTTTTGTATCTGTAGGTTTCCTGTTCCTGAAGGGCGGATCCCCTCTCTCGTGGGGCTGTCATGGGCTTCCGAAAAATATCGTTACCGGTACGTAACTTAATACTTTGGCATAGGTGGTTTCCTTCATTGGAGACTGCCCTTCCTGTGGTTGTTCCTTCTCAGGGAAAGACCTGGCTTGTCATTGCTTGCGTTGAGAAACATGTGATGGTGTCTCCGTGGCTTGTGTTTTGCATGTTTTTACATATTTCCCATAAGGGATGGGGGCATTGCTCTAGAATCACTGCGTTGAGAAACGTGATGGTGTCTCCGCAGTGTTGGATGTTGATCTCCATGAGTTCATTCATCCTCATTTTTCACAGTCTTCTACTAGACATTGCTCCTACTGGCCAGTTTCCTACTCCACACTGATGAGGAGCAATACCCCGAAACAGCTGTCTGTGGATGGATACCATGTTTTGGCATAGGTGGTTTCCTTCATTGGAGACTGCCCTTCCCGTGGTTGTTCCTTCCCGGGGAAAGACCTGGCTAGTCATTGCTTGCGTTGAGAAACATGTGATGGTGTCTCCGCGGCTTGTGTTTTGCATGTTTTTACATATTTCCCATAAGGGATGGGGGCATTGCTCTAGAATCACTGCGTCGAGAAACATGTGATGGTGTCTCCGCAGTGTTGGATGTTGATCTCCATGAGTTCATTCATCCTCATTTTTCACCTATAAGCGACTGGCCCCCCTCGCTGATCGTTGTGGAAAGGGGTGGACATTTTTTTTGCTCGTTGGTCTCCCGCTGGCCAGCACGCATCGCTGCGTGTGGCAGGCAGGAGACCAGCGAGCTGGAGCTTGTAACCAAGGTAAACAGCGGGTTTCTAAGCGCCGCGCTTAGAAACCCGCTGTTTATCTTGGTTACCAGCTCCCTGCACCAGCGCGCTGGTATCTAAGCTACACAGCGACGCGAGCGCTCGTCGTTGCTGGTGCTGATCGCTGATGAAGCTGCCTGTTTGGCAGCTCACCAGCGATCATGTAGCGACACACCAGCGATCCTGACAAGTTGATATCGTTGTCGGGATCGCTGGTGAGTCGCTATGTGTTACGGGACCCTTTGGAATGGGCATCAATATCAGATTGTTGGGGGAGTTACACCTGGCACCCTGCCGATCAGCTGGTATCGGTATCAGTAGCTGGATGTGATGAGTTATAAGGGGAAGAGCACCACTCCGTCAGCTGTATGGTGTCCATAGCGGGGCACCGCACACCCACCCCTATTTATTCGACTAGGCCAATAGACGGTACAGTTGGTGGAGCTGTGTTGTGCAGCTCCGCAACTGATCACATCGGAAACAGCTGATCGGCTGAGGTGACGGGTGTCACACCCCCACCAATCTGATATTGATGACCTGTCCTAAGGATAGGCAATCACTCTAAAAGTAGTGAACAACCCCTCTAAGAAGAAAGAGGTGACATGGAGCAGTCATTGGCTTCTCTCTCTCTTACAGTTCAGCCATTACACCACTTTTCCGCTTTCTTTGTGGTCACTTCGATTTTTCAAGTCTCCAGTAGGAATAATGATCACAAGTTGAATGTAGATGAATTCTATGAATATACAAATACCTCTAGATCTGTGTATTCCAGGTCCTGTGCTCCTGCGCTTCTACTGTCTCTACGTTCTCTTGCTGGCTGTCAATGGCGTAACCGAGTGTTTTACCTTTGCTTCCATGAGTAAAGAGGAGGTAGACAGGTGAGTGTCCGTAGATGTCTGTACACAGTGCACGGTTATTGTAAGGGTATGTGATCACAACTTGTATGATCTGCTGCATATTACTGTGGCAGCACGGTGAGACTTTACACAATCACATGCACACACTATGGAGACAATATGTGATGTTAATTGACCAACGCTGCCAATTTAACTATTGCCATGCAAAGCGCCAATTGTGGTGAAATCTGAAAAATTTCTGCATCAAGATCTAATTTTTGCAGTGGATTTCCGTTGAGGAAACTACACAGTGGACGTGTCCTATTCGCACATAGCCTAGTGCCAGATTCTGGCCGACTGGTCTAAGAAGTCACACTAATAATTAGAAATGGTACATGCAAAGGGGCTTGATCGCAATCAACAATCCAGCTCATCGCAATCAACATTCCAGCTCTTCCCAATGAGTGTTGGTTGGGGTTGAGGTCATGTTCTTCCACACCAAAGTCACCCAACCGTGTCTTTATGGACCTTGCTTTATGCACTGGTAAAAGTCATTGGGCACAGAAAAGGGCCTTCCCCAGACTGTTCCCACAACGTCGAAAGATACAGGTGCCCTAAATGTCTTATGTGACGACTCCTGGAGTGGACCCTCTGGGTCGTGGCACCAACCCTACCAGGGCGAGCTGACCTAGTGAGGACCACCCCCTACGCAGGGAGTGTGAGAGGCAATCCCAAGGGGGTAAGGTACCACGACTGCTGGCACCAGGTGGCCGGCTCACAGGAGACACGAGTGAGTGTGTCTGCGGGAACGTGCAAAGCATGGACACAGGGATACGCAGGGTACAGGGCGAGTGTACAGAGGCACAGAGAGTATTGGAGAACATAAGACGTGTACACGGGAGTGCGCTAGATACAGGATACTGCAAAGCGGGTACACGAGAGCATGGCGTGCACCGACTATCACGCCCGGGTGCGAGCAAAGCAGGATTCGTGCAAAGGAGCACGTCAGAGTACAGAGTCAGGCAGCAGATGTGCCAGGAGGCGCAACAGAGTACAGGAACAGAGTACAGGATCAGTGCCTGTGCCAGGAGGCACAACTGAGCACAAGGCAGAGGACAGGATCAGAGTGTGTGCCAGGAGGCACAACTGAGCACAAGGCAGAGGACCCGAATACAGTGCACAACCAGGCAAGGACAAGGCAGACCAAGCCAGTAAGCACAACAATAATCAGGCACCTCCCATAGGAAGAGGTAGCCTGATATAGCATATGATCACTAGGACTTCCGGGTCAAGTCCTCCAATACCATAGAGAGGACAGGCCCAGAGACAGAGCTGAGGAGAGTTCCCGTGCGCACAAAGAACATGGTGCAAACATGAACCTAAGTACGAGATTTGCGCATGCACACCCGACGGGACTCCCGGAGCGGCCGCGGCTCCGGAAGAGGTGACGTCGAAACTGAGGTCCCGCCCCCAGGTGACAGCAGCGTGACAGTACCCCCCCCTTTATGCCCCCTCTTTCTACAGCTGGAGAGGAACTTAGACAAAATCTGGGGTGCGTGGATATTCTCCCTGGGTTCCCATGACCTTTCCTCAGGGCCAAAACCCTTCCAATCAATTAAGAACAGAGTTTTCCCTTCACCCATGACAGCACCACCTGAGAGAGGGATCCGCCCCGCCAGGACAGGAACCTACTGAGACATAAGGGGCGGCACCTCTCCCCCGCTTCAGTTGGGTTCCTGTCCTGGAAGGAATCCCACTGTGGCGGTGCCTGTCATGGGCGAAGAGAAAGATAAAGACCCAGGCCCGTCCCGGCGCGGGAAGAACAGGTAGCTTACCTGTAGCGCCGGCCGTCGGGTCCTGGAAGCGCAGTCCCCGGGGTCCCTGGGGCTCCGGGTTCGTGCGGGCGTGGATGGGATCCCGGTGGCTCTGGGAAGCCCCCACCGCGCCGCCCTCCCCTCGCGCACGCCGCATCTCAATCCCCGTGGTAGGGGAGAGACGCTGGCGTCTTCCGGCCGCTGACGTCAGCGGCGCTTGGAATGCTGGGTGCGCCGGCTGACGTCAGCAGAAGGCGACGGTGTAATGGCGCCGGGTGCGACGCCGGCCGGCTTTCTGAAGCGCTGGGCCGGCGGTCGCAGGGGGGAGGGGAGGAAGACGCTCACCAGGCGGAGGCATGCAAATTAAAAGGGGAAAGACAGCGGTAGATCGGCGGTGCAAGATGGAGTCCGAGCAGGAACGTTCAGCGTCCCTGCCTCCCTCACAGCCCTCTGGCAGAAAGCATGGAAGCCATTCAAGCAGCAGTCGCCCCAGCCGCAGGTCGGGGCACTCCTCAAGGTCCAAAGAGCGCGGGTCAGGTGCTCCGACGCAGCCTCCAAATCCGGTACCCTTGATTATGGGTGGTGAGTGATCTTCGTGAATGTCAGCAGTATATTAATAGGGGGTTTTTCTATTGTATGCTTCACCCTGTAGGAAAGGCCCAGAAAAGCAGGAAGCAAGAAGAACAATAGGGATTGTGCTATATGTAAATCTCCCCTAGCAAGAGACTGGCAAAAAGATCTCTGTGCTTCGTGCATTCAGCGAACTATGGCGGAGGAAGCGCCTAGTTTCGCAGCCAATCTAATATCTGCCCTCAGGTCAGAAATGGAAGGCTCAATTAAGTCCTTATTGAAAAAAGGGAAAAAAAGCAGGAAGGATTTCCCTAGTTCCCCCTCAGATTCCGCATCAGTATCATCTCAGGCGGAAAAATCATCCTCCTCAGACTCCTCAGATAGTGACACAGGGGGTAAGCCATGTTTCCCTGTAGAAGATACAGATGCCCTCCTAAAGGCCATTAGAACCACAATGGGCCTACAGGAAGAAAGGGCGGCTAAAACCCTAGAGGACGTCATGTTTGGGGGGCTTCAGGAGAGGAAAAAACGAACCTTTCCAGTAAACGCGAAAATCCAGGCGCTTATTGAGAAGGAGTGGAAAAAGCCTGAAAAATCGGGGGCCCTTCCATCCGCTTCTAAGAGGCGATACCCCTTTGAATACAAGGATATGGAAATATGGGACAAAGTCCCAAAAATAGATGCAGCGGTGTCCAGGTCTTCCAAAAGGTCGGCCCTGCCCTTGGAAGACGCAGAGGTTCTTAGAGACCCGCTAGACAAAAAAGCGGACTCATATTTGAGGCACGCATGGGAAGCGACAGCAGGAGGTCTTAAGCCGGCGATAGCGGGCACCTGCACGGCACGCTCCCTCATGATCTGGCTGCAGCAGTTAGAAGAGAAGCTGGCGTCAAGGGTCCCAAGAGAGAAGATCTTATCAGACATGTATCTCTTGCACGGGGCAGCGGCTTTTCTGGCAGATACCTCGGCGGACTCTATGCGATTAACAGCCAGAGCAGCGTCACTCTCAAATGCTGCTAGACGCGCGTTATGGCTTAAAGGCTGTCCGGGTGACCTTCAGTCCAAGGCCAAATTGTGCTCTCTCCCCTGCGATGGCCGATTCCTGTTCGGCAAGAACTTGGACGATATTCTGGAGAAAGCAGGCGATAAGAAAAAAGGCTTCCCCAGATTCCCTATGGATCAGAGGAGACAGCCCTTTCGGAGGGGAAGATTCAATAGAGGGCGTCCTCCCGCTGACAGAAGAAGATGGGAGGATAAAAAGAAGAAAGAATCAGGGTTTATGTTTGGTGGAGGCACCTCCACCTCCAAAAAGTCACCACAGTGACGCCAGTATTCCAGTAGGAGCGAGATTGGCACTCTTTTTCCAGGCCTGGGAAAAGATCTCCTCCAACACCTGGATTCTGAGCATCCTAAAAGAAGGCCTGAAAATCCCCTTTATTCGTCAGCCAAAATCCGTGGTCGTCATCACACCTATCAGGAAGATGACCGAAGAACAACTGGCCTTAGAAACAGAAATCCTGAGCCTGATAGACAAGCGGGTACTGTCCGAGGTGCCACGCTTACAGGAAGGAAAGGGGTTTTATTCACCCCTTTTCCTAATAAAAAAAACGGATCAGTCATTCAGGACAATCATAAATCTCAGACGCCTCAATCTATGGATAAAGAACCCGACCTTCAAGATGGAATCAGTAACTACGGCAGTGAAGCTGCTACATCAAGATTTCTTCATGGCCGTAGTCGATTTAAAGGATGCATATTACCACATCCCTATCCATCCAGATTACCAGAAATACCTGAGGGTAGCGCTTTATATTCAGGGCACACTAAGGCACTTTCAGTTCAGGGCTCTAACGTTTGGCATATCCATAGCCCCGAGGGTCTTCACCAAGGTCATAGCGGAAGTGACAGCCTTTCTCCGGATTCACGATACGGTCATAATACCATACCTGGACGATTTTCTTATAGTGGGCAGTTCAGAGGACCACTGTACAGCAAAGCTGACTCAGGTGATCAACACCTTGCAAGAGTTAGGGTGGATAGTCAATTTCAAAAAATCAAAATTACAACCCCTAAAGAAACAGACCTTCCTAGGATTTATACTGGACTCAGAAAGGCAAGAGTGTCTGCTCCCAGAGTCCAAGATAGAGAAGGTGCAAAATCTGGCCTTGGCGGGCCGAAACCAACCATGTATGACATTAAGAAAAGCAATGTCCCTGCTAGGTACCCTAACATCCTGTATTCCGGCGGTCAGGTGGGCTCAGTTTCACACCCGGCAACTCCAGGGGGAGATACTAAGAGCACAAAGATCGCTAAGAGGGCGTTTGGAAGGAAAGCTGGAGCTTTCCTTAAAAACCAGAGACTCTCTCAACTGGTGGTTGAACGAGACAAATCTGACCTTAGGAATACCATGGGGCAGACAAGCGACAGATATAATTTTAACAGATGCAAGCTCCTCGGGGTGGGGGGCACACCTAAGGGGCCTCATAGGTCAGGGTTCCTGGACACCTCAAGAAAGGAAGGCATCCTCCAACCTGAGAGAACTGTGGGCAGTGGGCAAGGCCCTAAACCACTTCATTCCGCTACTCCAGGGTCAAGATGTACGCATCATGTCAGACAACAAGGTAGCAGTGGCATACATCAACCACCAAGGAGGGACAAGATCACACTCCTTAATGGAAGCAGCAACAGACATTCTGAGCAGGGCAGAGGATCACCTACACTCCGTGACAGCCCTACACATAAAAGGGGCAGAAAACATAGAGGCAGATTTCCTGAGTCGCAATACCCTGAGGCAAGGAGAATGGGCACTAAACCGATCCATTTTTCAAAAGTTAATTCAGCTTTGGGGGGAACCGGTGATAGACCTCTTTGCAAACAAGCACAACAGGCAAACAGAAAGGTTCTGCTCTCTAAACCCAAGGGAAAACCCATGGGCAGTGGACTCATTGCACATCCAGTGGAACTTCAGACTGGCTTACGCGTTCCCCCCAGTAGCTCTGATCCCGACTGTGGTAAGAAAAATCAGAAACGATCAAGCCAGGGTGATTCTAATAGCTCCATTTTGGCCAAAAAGGCCCTGGTTCGCTCTGCTACGGAAGATGTCCCTCTCCGATCCTTGGGTTCTGCCAGAAATCCCGGACCTACTAGTTCAGGGTCCAATATTGCACGCTCAGGTCAAAGGATTCCATCTGACAGCGTGGAATTTGAAAGGTCGCTTTTAATAGATAGGGGGTTCTCCCCTGGGCTGGTGGCCACTCTGCAAAAAAGCAGGAAACCGGTGACTACTAACATCTACGGCAGAACATGGGATAAGTTCCTACAGTTCTTGGGTAAGCCGTTAGGGAAAGAACCCCCGATTAGTGACATCCTAGAGTTCTTACAATCTGGGTTGCAGATGGGGTTAGCAGTAAACACACTTAAGGTTCAGGTGTCGGCACTAGGGGCGCTCTACAATTGCAAACTGGCATCAGATAGGTGGATAGCCAGATTTATTAAATCCTGCCATAGAGCTAGGCCTATTCCAATACCTAGAATAGCCCCCTGGGATTTAAACCTGGTGTTAGAAGCCCTTACAAAAGAACCGTATGAGCCATTACATCAGCTACCCCTAAAGTTTTTTACCCTAAAAACGATCCTGTTAGTAGCCCTCACATCAGCCCGCAGGATAAGCGACTTACAGGCTCTCTCAGTAAATCCTCCTTATACGCAAGTCTTTCAGGATAGGGTAGTGTTAAGAACAGACCCCAGTTATCTGCCCAAGGTAGTGTCAGATTTCCATCGGGGTCAGGAAATTGTTCTTCCATCCTTTTGCGAAAATCCAAAAAATCTGGGGGAGGAAAAATTCCATAGTCTGGATGTTAAAAGAGCTCTTGTAGAATATATATCTGCCACTAGCCAGTGGAGGAGGTCACAGTCCCTATTCGTAGCTTTTCAGGGTGCCAGGAAAGGCTATGGGGTTTCAAAAGGGACTATTGCTAGATGGATCAGGGAAGCCATTAGTGTAGCCTATTCAGCTAGTGGTATCCCGATTCCTGACGGCATCAAGGCTCATTCCACCAGAGCCGTGGCGACCTCCTGGGCTGAAAAGGCAGAGGTATCAATCGAACAAATTTGTAAGGCCGCTACCTGGGCCTCACCTTCAACCTTCTTTAAGCACTATAGATTAAATCTATCCTCCTCTGCTGACTTAACCTTTGGTAGAAGGGTGCTGCAAGCGGTGGTCCCTCCCTAAGGTGTTTCAAAGTCTCCAAAAATCTCTCAGGTGGTGCTGTCATGGGTGAAGGGAAAACCACCATGGTTACTTACCGGTAGCCGGTTTTTCCGGAACCCATGACAGCACCCGTACATTCCCCCCCTTTTTCACTGTATGGTGTGCACAATTAGTAGGGTGTTTTGAGTGTTGTGGTGTTGGATTAAACATGTAACTAACCGGGAAGTCCTCTCAATGCTCTGGAACCCAACTGAAGCGGGGGAGAGGTGCCGCCCCTTATGTCTCAGTAGGTTCCTGTCCTGGCGGGGCGGATCCCTCTCTCAGGTGGTGCTGTCATGGGTTCCGGAAAAACCGGCTACCGGTAAGTAACCATGGTGGTTTTCCCTCTTACCTTCTTCATGGACAAAATGTCATTCACCTCAAACTCATCCTCCATGCCAACAGGCTGGGGAGTGTGGCCTGGAGAAGGATGAAACCGGTACCACAGGTTTGAGGAGTGACACATGAAAGGAATTGGGACTATGGAGTGAAGGGGGTAACTTCAGTTTGTATGCAACATCATTAATACGCCTGCGGACCTCAAAAGGACCAATGTAATTTGAACCTAGTTTGTAAGATGGTACCTTAAGGCGGATGTATCTGGAGGAAGGCCACACCTTGTCACCAGGGAGATATGGAGGTACGTCCAGGCGCCTCTTGTCAGCGTGTAGTTTAATTCTGTCTCGTGCTTTCTCGAGAGCGGTTTTGGTCTCCTGCCATACCCTGGAGAACTCCACGGACAGAGAATCGACAGCAGGTACCCTCGAGACAGGAAGTACTGGTAGAGGCACACAGGGATGCTCTCCAAAGACGATGATAAAAGGAGACTTGGTGGACAATTCACTGGAGTGGTTATTATAGGCGAACTCAGCCCAAGGAAGTAGACTGACCCAGTCATTCTGATGAGCATTTGAAAAGTGCCGGAGATAGGATGTAAGGATTTGGTTGGTACGTTCCACCTGCCCATTGGTTTGGGGATGATAGGCGGAAGAGCAGTCCAATGACACTTTCATGAGTCCGCATAGAGCTTTCCAGAACCGGGAGATGAATTGGACACCTCTGTCCGACACGATGTGCAGAGGGAAGCTGTGAAATCTGATGATGTGGGAAATGAAGATCTTCGCCAAGTCAGGAGCAGATGATAGAACGGGAAGAGGAATGAAGTGGGCCATCTTCGAGAATCTGTCTACAACCACTAGGACCACAGTACAACCGGAAGAACGAGGCAGATCAGTAATGAAATCCATTGATATGTGCTGCCATGGAGCTGACAGTACGGGAAGCGGGAGCAGAAGACCGGAGGGTGGTTGTCTGGGTATCTTGTTCTAGGTGCAGAAAGGGCAAGATGCCACAAAGTCTTTAACGTCCTGGGAAAGGAAAGGCCACCAATAGTAGCGAGAGATTAGGGAAAAAGTTTTTGACACCAACGTGGCCGGCAATCTTGGACCAGTTTAACATTTGTTTTCGGTTGTTCTCAGCCACAAATGTTCTTCCCGGAGGTAATGTGGTTAACTTGATAGAAGTCACGGTAATTACCTTGGGCGGGTCAATGATGTGAGAAGGCTTCTTTTCTGTAACAGATGACAGGAAAGACATTGATAACGCATCCCCTCTTAATGTTTTTGTTGCTGGGCCGAAAATGTAGTTCAAAGTCAAAGCGGGCGAAGAACAAGGACCACCTGGCTTGCCGAGGGTTGAGCCTCTGTGTGGACTGGATGTACGCCAGGTTCTTATGGTCCGTGAAGATCTTGAACGGATGTATGGCACCTTCCAGTAATGGCCAATACTAGCTCTTTGTCGCCAGTGGAGTAAAGTAGTTCTGTTCAGTTGAGGAGAATACTTTAGAAAAGAAGCCACAGGTGACTAAGTGTCCAGAAGAAGATTTCTGCAGAAGGACTGCGCCGGCCCCGGTAGAGGATGCGTCCACCTCGAGAGTGAAAGGTTTACTAACCTCAGTATGATAAAGCGCCGGAGCAGAGGCGAAGGCTTGTTTCAAGGACTGGAAGGCATCTTCAGCCTCAGGGGACCAAGCATTTGGATTAGATCCTTTGCGGATAAGGGATGAGACTGGGTGAACCAACGAGGAGAAATGGGGAACGAACTGTCGGTAGTAGTTCGCAAAACCAAGTAAGCGTTGGATTGCCTTCACCCCATGGGGCTGTGGCCAATCGAGAACGACGGACACCTTTTCTGGATCCATGCGTAGACCCGAGTCCGAGATAATGTACCCCAAGAATGGCAAGGCGCTGGAGGACTTGACTCACGTTCTTTCTGTGGGCAGAGAGATCTGGAGAAAAAACGAGGATGTCATCCAAATAGACTACCACGCAGGAGTACAGCATATCCCGGAAGATGTCATCCATGAACTCCTGGAACACAGCTGGGGCGTTGCAGAGGCCAAAGGGCATGACCAACTACTCGCAGTGACCGTCTTGGGTGTTAAAGGCGGTCTTCCACTCGTCACCGGAACGAATGCGGATCAACTTGTAGGCCCCACGAAGATCCAGTTTGGTGAATATTCGAGCTCCTCTAAGCCAAAGGCAATGGGTACTTGTTCTTGACCGTGATATCGTTCAGCCCTCGATAGTCTATGCATGGACGGAGGGAGCCGTCCTTTTTGACAAAGAAAAATCCCGCTCCTGTGGGTGAGGAGGACGTATGGATAAAACCTCTAGCAGGGTTCTCCTGGACATACTCAGACATGGCTTGGGTTTCAGCAGGAGATAGCGGATTTATTCTACCCCTGTGTGGAGTAAAGCCAGGAACGAGGTCAATCGGACAGTCATATGGCCGATGGAGAGGCACAGTCTCGGCCTCCTTATTGTCGAAGACATCTGTAAAGGACCAGTAAGCCGACGGCAGACCTGTAGGTGCCAAGGACGGACAGGCAGGTTTCATCGGATGGACGGGCAACAGGCACTTCTCCTGACAGAACGGTCCCCAGCGGAGTATATCGCCCCACCGCCAGTCCAGGATTGGCTCATAAGTCAGTAGCCAAGGGAGACCTAGAAGAAGCGGTGGAGACATAGTAGACAAGATGTGGAAGGAGATTGTTATGAATGAGTCACCGTAGGAGGCAAAAGCAGAAATACAAGCTAAGTCCAGAAAACCAGAGAAGTTGGCAACTATCAGATTGCAGACCCCTGAACCTATCAACACGACTAGCAGTAGCCGTGGGGGGGTTCCTACGATGCCCTAGACCCCTCGATCACAGCCGGAGAATTACATAGGCCTAAAGAAAGAAAGGGGAAATCTAAACTGTCCCAGAGCAGACCCAAAAGCAATAGGCAGCCCCCAACATATAATGACGGTGAAGCAAGATGAAAATACTAACACAGACAGAAAGATAGACTGAGCAAAGACGGGGCCCAAAACTACCTAGATAGGAAAGGACAGGAAGGCTGCTGTCTGCAATCTGCCAAAACCCTATCAAAGACATAAGCCAACAAGCTGATATGAAAAAGGCCCTGAAGCAGCTAGGCTTCAAAAACTAAATCAGCACTCAGGTATTTTCAGAAGACAGAGCTAAAGGAATTCAGCACACCCCAGCAGGGAATGGCAGAAATCCAGAAAAACAAAGCAAAACAAAGTCAATGCACAAAAGCAAAAGGCCGAGCAGCAAACTTAGCTTTAGAGGAGCAGGAATTCAGACTGGTCTCCAAGGATCCCACAGAGAAATCACCCGCAGGGCAGAAGGGCGTCGGCAGCCTTCTATCCAGTCAGTAACTCCACTCAGCCAGTCATCAGGCACGAGAGGGCTCAGGGCTTCTATTCCAACCTATTCGCGGTCCCCAAAAAGGACGGGACCGTCAGGCCTGTTTTGGACCTGAAGCTCCTGAACAAATTCATCAGGATCAGACATTTTCGAACGGAGTCTCTCCGTTCCGTTTTATCGGCCATGGGGCAGGGAGAATACTTGGCCTCTATCGACATCCAGGATGCCTACCTGCACATCCCCATTTTTACTCCGCATCAGAGGTTTCTACGCTTCACCATCAACAGCCTACATTTCCAGTTTGCAGCACTGTCCTTCGGGCTAGCCACCGCCCCCAGGGTGTTCACAAAAGTCATGGCAGTCGTCATGGCCATTTTGCACTCTCTGGGCATAGTCGTCTTGCCGTACCTAGACAACCTCTTGGTCAAGGCCCCTTCGTTTCGGGCATGCGAGGAGAGTGTCAGCATCACGCTGGATACCCTTTCCTGCTTAGGGTGGTTAGTCAACATGAAGAAATCATCCCTTGTCCCAGCCCAGAAGATTTCTTTTTTAGGGATGATCTTCGACACCTGCCGAGGGTTGGTATTTCTCCCTCGAGACAAAGCCCTAGCGCTCCTGCAGGGAGTCCGGACACTTCTCCAACCAGTCCCTCACACCATTCGTTTCGGGATGAGGATACTAGGAAAAATGGTGGCAGTTATGGAAGCGGTTCCGTTCTCCCAATTTCATCTTCGCCCCCTGCAGCACGCCCTCTTGGCATCTTTGGACAAGAACCCATTCACGCTCCATCATCCGATGCCGGTTATCCTCTCAGGTCAGGCAGTCGCTCGAGTGGTGGACAGCAAGTTCCTCTCTGCTTCAGGGGAAGCCTTTTCCCCCCAGACCAGTGGCTAGTAGTCACAACCGACGCAAGCCTCCTCGGCTGCGGAGTGGTTTTTCGCCACCACACGACCCAGGGACAATGGTCGCAACAGGAGGCACGCCTCCCGATCAACTTGTTGGAAATACAAGCGGTCTGGCTTGCTCTGCGACAGTTTCAGCACCTTCTAGCAGGCTGCCCCGTCCGGATTCAATCGACAATGCCACAGCAGTGGCTTACATAAATCATCAAGGGGGCACCCGCAGCAGAGCAACCATGCACGAGGTAGGGCACTGT
Source organism: Dendrobates tinctorius (assembly GCF_039654945.1). Classification (NCBI taxonomy): domain Eukaryota; kingdom Metazoa; phylum Chordata; class Amphibia; order Anura; family Dendrobatidae; genus Dendrobates; species Dendrobates tinctorius. The sequence continues at coordinate 11,928,249 of NW_027361826.1, forward strand.
TATGAATGAGTCACCGTAGGAGGCAAAAGCAGAAATACAAGCTAAGTCCAGAAAACCAGAGAAGTTGGCAACTATCAGATTGCAGACCCCTGAACCTATCAACACAACTAGCAGTAGCCGTGGGGGGGTTCCTACGATGCCCTAGACCCCTCGATCACAGCTGGAGAATTAACTAGGCCTAAAGAAAGAAAGGGGAAATCTAAACTGCCCCAGAGCAGACCCCAAAGCAAAAGGCAGCCCCCAACATATAATGACGGTGAAGCAAGATGAAAACACTAACACAGACAGAAAGATAGACTGAGCAAAGACGGGGCCCAAAACTACCTAGATAGGAAAGGACAGGAAGGCTGCTGTCTGCAATCTGCCAAAACCCTATCAAAGACATAAGCCAACAAGCTGATATGAAAAAGGCCCTGAAGCAGCTAGGCTTCAAAAACTAAATCAGCACTCAGGTATTTTCAGAAGACAGAGCTAAAGGAATTCAGCACACCCCAGCAGGGAATGGCAGAAATCCAGAAAAACCAAGCAAACTTAGCTGTAGAGGAGAAGGAATTCAGACTGGTCTCCAAGGATCCCACAGAGAAATCACCCGCAGGGCAGAAGGGCGTCGGCAGCTTTATATCCAGTCAGTAACTCCACTCAGCCAGTCATCATCATCAGCCTCAGGTGTTTGATAATCAGGCTCACTACCTTTCTTTACCAGAAGAGGGAGTTCCTCGGGCCTCAGTAATGAAGGGGAAAATGAACTCACAACAGGGCACGTTCTTCACTGGGCTGAGAGGAACCATTCGGTGATATCGGCGGTCCACATCCCGGGCATGGAAAACTGGACGGCGGACTTCCTCAGCCGGCAGGGGATTGCGTCCGGGGAATGGTCTCTGCACCCCGAGGTCTTCCAGCAGATTTGCCAATGGTGAGGAACACCGGATGTGGACCTGATGGCCTCCAGGGTGAACGCCAAGCTACCCAGGTTTGTCGCTCGGTCCCGGGACCCACAGGCGGTCGCCGTGGATGCTTTGGTTCTGCCATGGAACCAGTTTCGCCTCCCATACTTGTTCCCCCCGCTGCCACTACCGAGGGTCATCAAGAAGATCAAAACAGAAGGGGTTCCAGCAATTCGGCTAGCCCCAGACTGGCCCCTTCAAGCGTGGTACGCAGACCTAGTGCAGCTGCTCGCCGACGTTCCTTGGTGACTCCCAGAGCGCCCAGATCTACTGTCCCAGGGCCCGATCTTCCACCCGAGCTCAGGGGCCCTGTGTTTGACGGCATGGCCGTTGAATCTTGGATTCTGACCCAGGCGGGGTTTGGGCGCGAGGTGGTCGCTACCATGGTTAGCGCCCAGAAGCCTACCTCGGCGAGAATTTACAATCACACCTGGAAGGTTTTCTTTGCTTGGTGTCGCGACCGCGGTTATTCTCCACTGAGATTCTGTATTCCCAACATCTTGGCCTTTCTCCAGTCTGGCCTAGACTCAGGGTTGGCCCCGAGCTCCCTTAGAAGACAAATACCGGCTTTATCCGTCCTTTTTCAGCGCAGAATTGCTACCAGTATGCAGGTGAAAACTTTCATCCAGGGAGTCTCCCACTTGAAACTTCCCTATAAGGCGCCCCTGGACGCCTGGGACCTTAACCTGGTCCTAAGTGTTCTGCAGGAAGCTCCATTTGAACCGCTACAAGATGTTTCTTTATCGTACCTTTCCTGGAAAGTGGTATTCCTTGTAGCCATAACTTCCATCAGGCGAGTCTCGGAGCTGGTGGCCCTGTCCTGCCAAGCACCGTTTCTCACCTTCTACAAGGATAAGGTGGTCCTCAGACCAGCTCCCCCCTTTCTGCTGAAGGTCGTTTCCTCGTTTCACATTAATGAGGATGTTGTCTTGCCTTCATTTTGTCCAGCACCGTTAAACCGCGTGGAAAAGGCTCTTCACACATTGGACCTGGAAAGAGCCCTCAGGAGGTACGTGTCACGGATGGTACCCTTTCGGCAGACAGACACGCTGTTTGTGCTCCCCGAGGGACGCAGGAAGGGACTCGTAGCCTCAATATCGACCATAGCCAGGTGGATCCGTCTGACTATTCAGGAGGCCTACCGCATCAGGGGTGCGCTGATTCCAGCAGGGATCAGAGCACACTCTACTTGGGCAGTGGGCGCCTCTTGGGCGCTTCGGCACCAGGCCTCGACGGAACAGGTTTGCGAGGCAGCAACCTGGTCCAGCCTGCACATGTTTACCAAACACTACAATATCCATACTCAGGCTTCGGCGGATGCGAGCCTGGTTAGAAGGATTCTCCATGCAGCGGTGGCGCACCTTTTAGACACGAGGTGAATGTATTTCATGAACTCATTTTCTGCTCCACCAGTTGAGAGTTCCCCTTCCGTTCTCCCTCTGGTGGTGACAGGAGGTAGTGCGGTTGGTTTAAGTGGTAGTGATCTGCCACCTGATGAGGAAGATAACGATTGGATCTCTGGAGTATCAGACAGGATATAAGACAGCCGACGCCCTATCCAGGTGCTGGTGATTCAGTCTGCTTCTCAGGTCCTGGACTTCAGCTCTCTTCCAGTCTTCTCAAGTTAAGTTTGTTTTTTGCTAATGTTCACACTTGCGCTTGTTGGTCAATTCAGTTTTTTGTGTAATCAGCCTGCCCCTGCTGGGGCTATGCTGAAGTTCCACTCCTATTAATCAGTATTTGCCAATCTGCTTTTTGTCCCTTATTAGATTGGCCTTTTTTTTGCTCTGTCTCAGAATATTTCAGAGTGCTGTTATAGGTTTAGAAGTCTAGTGACTTCAGGGTTAATTTTGCTATCAGAAGTGTTGGACAATATTTTTGTAGGTTTTTTTGGGCAGATTGCAGGCAGTGTCTTTTCTGTCCTTTTTAGTTAGCCGGGGCCCCATCGTTTGCTCAGCCTATTTTCCTGCCTTTGTTTGTATTTTCATCTTGTTTCACCGTCAATACATGTGGGGGGGCTGTCTTTCCTTTGGGGTCTGCTCTGGGGCAGTTAGTTTTCCTCTTTTCCTGCTCTAGGCTTATGTAGTTCTCCGGTTGTGACGAGGCATCTAGGACCAACATAGGAACGCTCCACGACTGCTGCTAGTTGTGCGGATAAGATCAGGGATCTGCAATCTGCATAGTTACCAACTTCTCTGGTTTTCTGAGACTTAGCTTGTTGTCTTTTTTCCTCCTAGGTTTCCCATTCATAACACATGTAGCTTGGATCGGTGAGTTAACTTCCCAACCAGGGACTGCTTTATGACGTCCCACAGTACCTGTGTCCCCCAATGAGGCGAAGGAGAAACATGGATTTTTGTGATAAACTTACCGTAAAATCCTTTTCGCCGAGACGCTCATTGGGGGACACAGCACCCACCCTGATAGCCAGTTGGCTCTTGTTTATTTAGTTAATGTGCATTTTTGTTGATATTAGGGTGGTTCTTTTCTAGACATTGTTATCTGCATTAAGGCTGATATTTGTTGTTCTCCTACTGCTTTTGCACTAAACTGGTTTCCGCCCGCAATCGGGGTTAGGGTGTATACGGCAGAGGAGGAGCTAACCTCTTTTTTTCACATAGTGTCAGCCTCCAGGCTGCGGTAGCATACACCCACAGTACCTGTGTCCCCCAATGAGCGTTTCGGAGAAAAGGATTTTACGGTGAGTTTATCACAAAAATCCATGTCTTAACCTCGTCGAGTGTGATAAAATTCCCAGCCGCACCAGAATCTAGAAAAGCCTCCTCTGAATAACCCTTGGTACCAAGATTCAGTAAAACAGACACGACCAGGGAGGGAGAGGAATCACGTACACCTAGGGAGACCTCTCCTAACAATCCTAGGGGGAGAAGATTCCCGGCTTCTTGGGACAGGAACGAAGGAGATGAGAGGGACTCCCACAGTAAAAGCAGAGACTAAGAGTAAGCCTCTCCTCACGATGCCGTTCGGTCGTCTTGCAATGGTCCACCTCCATGGGCTCTGCCACGGAGATCGCAGAAGGCATGGGGCGTGAGTGGAGAAGTCTGCGGGTAGTCGAAGGGAGACGAGGAGGCCTTCTCTCTCTGGCTGATTCATGGGCAGGCTCTTGGAACCGCAGATCTATGCGTGTCGCCAGAGAGATCAGATCCTCTAAAGAGGTGGGGGTATCCCGACCTGCCAGTTCATCTTTGATCCGACCGGACAGGCCACGCCAAAAGACCACTACGAGGGCCTCGTTGTTCCAACAGAGTTCGGAGGACAAGGTACGAAAACGGATGGCATACTGTCCTACCGATAGGGTACCCTGATGTAGGTTAAAGATGGACTCGGTGGTGGAAGCCAAATGACCCGGCTCGTCGAACACCTTGCGGAAGGTGTCCAAAAACAAAAAAGTGGAAAGCTGAGAGACAAGTGGATCATTACGCTCCCAAAGGGGATTCACCCATGCTAACGCCTCCCCCTCTAAGTGGGAAACCATAAAGGCTATTTTAGCGCGCTCGGTGGGATAGTGCTGCGGCAAAAGCTCAAAATGTAACCAGCATTGGTTCAAAAATCCTCGAGAAAACATAGGGTCACCACTGTATCGGGGTGGCTTGCATAAGCGTGGCAGCGGGTGCGGAGCCAAGGCCTGGGCAGAAACGGACTGTATGGAAAGGAGCCGGTTATCTACCGACGCCATATAGTTGAGGATATGGGACTGGGTGTAGCGTTAGTGCATGAGTGCTTGCTGGAGGCTGGCCAACTGGGAAGCATTCCCAGGGTCAGAGAACTGTAAGGCAGATAAACAGGACTCCATGGACTTCAGAAAAGACATAATCCTAGTCTGGTTTTCCCGTAGGAACACCAGCTCCTTTTGGACGGGAGCTGCGACTGAGCAACTGAGGACAAGGCAGAGGACAGGATCAGAGCGTGTGCCAGGAGGCACAACTAAGCACAATGCAGAGTACAGGATCAGAGCGTGTGCCAGGAGGCACAACTGAGCACAAGGCAGAGTACAGGATCAGAGCATGTGCCAGGAGGCACAATGGAGCACAAGGCCAGAGGACCAGAATACGGAGCACAGTCAGGCAAGGACAAGGCAGACCAAGCCAGGAAGCACAACAATAATCAGGCACCTCCCATAGGAAGAGGTAGCGTGATATAGCACATGATCACTAGGACTTCCGGGTCAAGTCCTCCAATACCATAGAGAGGACAGGCCCGGAGACAGAGCTGAGAAGAGCGCAAGTGCGCACAAAGAACATGGTGCAAACAAGAACCTAAGACTACTACCCCTAATATCCCACATCATCCAATCAGCCAAAGCCACCGGACTACTACCACTAATATCCAACATCATCCCGTCAGAGGCACCAGACTACTACCCCTAATATCCCACATCATCCCGTCAGCCAGAGCCACCGGACTACTACCACTAATATCCCACATCATCCCGTCACAGTCGCCGGACTACTACTAATATCCCACATCATCCCGTCAGCCAGAGCCACCGGACTATTAATTTGTGTGCTTGCAGTAAGCGCTGCTATCACCAGATATTCGGAGGTAACCACTAAAGTTTTATTGTTTTAATGATCTGTGACGCAGCGGTCAAAACCTGAACATCTAGATCCCATACATAGTCTGTCTGTTTTATTTTGTTCCTTAGCATTCAATTTTATTTAATATTTTTATACATTTTATTTGTAATAATGTTCCCTGTTCCGCAAAATATTTATAAAAGGAATGTTTTGTCTTAGCTTCCCCCTCTCCCACGAGGTGTGGCGTCCTCTTCCATAGCTGGCGCAATGCCCGTCAGCTGACCTCAGCGTACCCAACACTGCTATGCTGCGGCACCCAAGATACCCATGCCACCCTTCTAGGGAAGGGGGTTACATAGTGTAAGATCCATCATCAATATTTCATTGTCTTCTGAGTCTATTATTCGGAAATACTACAATGCCTTAATGCCTTATACATTTTCAAAAGAACTAATTTCTGAAAAGTTTGCGATTTATTAGAATGAAATTAATAGATCTAGTAGCTGAAGAGCCGGCATTGCCCGGGCATAGCAACTAACTACGGTTAGTTATATCAAATTATAATTATAAAATATATATATATCTGAATGTAGAGCCCCTCCCACTCCGCATAGCCACATTCACTATAATTTCCCACATCATCCCATCAGCCAGAGCCACTGGACTACTACCGCTAAAATCCCACATCATCCCGTCAGAGCCACCGGACTACTACCCCTAATACCCCACATTATCCCGTCAGCCAGAGCTACCGGGCTACTACCCCTAATAACCCACATCATCCCGTCAGCTAGAGCCACCGGACTACTACCCCTAATACCCCACATCATCCAAACCGCCAGAGACACCGGACTACTACCACTAATATCCAACATCATCCCGTCAGAGGCACCAGACTATTACCCCAAATATCCCACATCATCCCGTCAAAGCCACCAGACTACTACCCCTAACATCCCACATCATTCCATCAGAGCCACTTGACTACCACCCCTAACATCCCACATCATTCCGTCAGAGCCACTTGACTACCACCCCTAATATCCCACATCATTCCATCAGCCAGAGCCACCGGACTACTACCCCTAATATCCCACATCATCCCGTCAGCCAGAGCCACCGGACTACTACCACTAATATCTCACATCATCCCGTCACAGCCGCCGGACTACTACTACTAATATCCCACATCATCCCGTCAGACAGAGCCACCGGATTGTTATCCCTAATATCCCACATCATTCCGTCAGCCTGGGGTTAGAACCAAAGCGCTGAGTGGAATGGTCCTAACTTCCATACTAGGGATCCCTTTAAGAGAGGCCTGGCGTCAGAAACAGAGCACTAAGTGAATTTGCCCTGACTTCCATACCAATGATCCCTTTAATAGAAGCCTGGGGTGAGAATCAGAGCACTGAGGGATTTACCCTAACTTCCATACCGCAGATCCCTTTAAGAGTGGCCTGGGGTCAGTACCAGAGCATTTGAAGGCAATTGCCCTGACTTCCATACCGGGGATCCCTTTAAGAGAGCCCTGGGTCAGAACCACAGAGCTGAGTGGAACTTTCCTAACTTCCATACTGGGGATCCCTTTAAGAGAGGCCTGGGGTCAGAACCACAGCGCTTAGTGGAATTGCCCTAACTTCCATACTAATGATCCCTTTAAGAGACCCTGGGGAAGATGTGCCTATGGGATGGAGGATATGTGATGGGAATATGGGCACGGGAGGGGGTGATTCATTTCTGTCATGTGTCCTCTGCTTCTTTCTGGGGGGCAGACAATGGCTCGGAGCTTATGTTCCCGGGGATGCTAGATTTCTCCCACCCGGTCACTGTCTGCTGAGGTGTTGTGGAGTGGGAAAACTGTTGCTCATAGCAACCAATCACAGATCAGCTTCTTTTAAACAGCTCTGGTGAAATGAAAGATGCTTCGTTATTGGTTTGATGCACACATACATTCAATTTTATATATATATATATATATATGTATGTATATATATATATATATATATATATATTCTAAATTCTTTTTTTTTTTCTTTCTTCTCTAATATCCCAATGTCAGGTTTAACTACATCATGTTGGGTCTCTCGCTAAGTTTCCTTTGCCTTTCCTACTACATGACAACTTGGCTCGGCAGTGTTGGATTCATCTTGGCTAACTGCTTTAATATGGGCTTACGGATCGCTCACAGCCTACATTATATCAGGAGATATTACACCAGCAGCCTCTACCGGCCGCTCTCTGGGCTTCTGCCTTCTCCAGCAGTAATTTGTGTGCTTGCAGTAAGCGCTGCCATCACCAGATATTCGGAGGTAACCACTAAAGTTTTATTGTTTTAATGATCTGTGACGCAGCGGTCAAAACCTGAACATCTAGATCAGATACATAGTCTGTCTGTTTTATTTTGTTCCTTATTAGCATTCAATTTTATTTAATATTTTTATACATTTTATTTGTAATTATTTAATTTATTGTATATTTGTTTAAAAGTTATTTATGTTATTGATTGAGCGTTTCTTATTTATTATTTTATTGACTTTTTATAAATTGTATTTAGTTTTTTTTACTATCAGTTTTCTGCATTTAAGTTTTTTATTTTTCAAACCGAAGAACATCACAGAGCACAAGGCCTCAGAAATCAAAGCGCACTACAGTTATAATAATAATAATAGTCATCTTTATTTTTATATAGCGCTAACACATTCCGCAGCACTTTATAGCTTGCACACATTATCATCACTGTCCCCGATGGGGCTCAGAATCTAAATTCCCTATCATTATGTCTTTGGAATGTGGGAGGAAACCGGAGTACCCGGAGGAAACCCATGCAAACACGGGGGAGAACATACAAACTCCTTGCAGATGTTGTCAGTGGTGGGATTCGAACCCAGGACTCCAGCGCTGCAAGGCTGCAGTGCTATCCACTGAGCCACCATGCTGCCCATACAGTTAACCCTAAAATATGTTCTTACGACCACGCACACCACTTTCTCAACCTACAAAGTCATATTCACAACATTAAACCATAACATCCCACCCAGAACCTTATGGTGCCCATGCACATTACATAAGTCGTCCGAAAGGGATGATTTCAACCATAATGAACGATTGTCTCCTTCTTTATGAAAGGATCATCGCTTGTTCTGATCGCTGACCATTGAGCTTATGTTATTATTGAAAGCGTAGGTCGGACATGTTGGATTTTTTTTTTTTTGGACCATGATGAGTTTTGGCTGGATCATTGTCTGAAAAAAAAAATCTTGGCCAATGCTGTCTGAACTGTATTTTGGGCCATCGATGAATGTTCATTCGACCGTCAGTCCGTTTTAATCTAATGTGTATGGGGTCCTATACTCCAACAGAAGAAAAGGAACAACCTGCTTCCTTCCAGTAAAATGATTGCTGCACAGAATCCTCCCTGACCAGGCGTCTAGATGAATGCTAATTAGTGATGAGTGAACATTATCAGATAAGATGTTGGATGCTCCGGATCTGGAGCATCTGATGAGTGATGTGCGCCTCCATGTACTATTCCAAAAATCTGACTCCAGTCATGTGGAGCAAGATTTCTGGCATAGGGAACACAACAGTTTGTCATGAATTAGATGAGCTATGGCGTCACACCGTGCCCCCGTTCCGCCCCAACACTGCGCCAAAAGTCAAAAGATTTAGGCACAATTCCGATTTGAGGCAAAATTTTGCAACTTTTCCAAGCTGTTACTATCGGGAAAGCTTTGATGCATCGGCACAATGTGTTTGAAATGCAGACATACATTCATAGTCGTGTCATCATCTAATGTGTATGGGGGCCGTTACTCCAACCTCCACACCCGTCAGCGAGAGGTCATCACCGTGTTACGTTAGTATTATATGGTTGTTCTATGTATCGGATACATTTTACATTGACTTTATACACAAACATCCGGAATACACCTTGCTACATCTCTGAAAATAATTACTCGCCTATCGGCCAATACGATACTACGGTATTTATTTTTTTAATATTTTATATATTTGTGTGTACATATATACATACATATGCAGTATATGTTCCTATATAGGGATAAAGCCTCTCATCTGAGGACATTTCATTAATATTCTGGAGTCTTACAATGGGTGGTCTGTAGGATACAAGCTAATGTACTAGTGGGTTCAGTTTCGGCTGTGGTCTGTGATAGCCCCCCATCCCACGCAAGATAACTGTCCAAACAACACATACATCTCCATAGGGAGCACAGTTCCCTCTTTTCTTCCCGGACACATTACCCGGGAAAGGAAGGCTGTTTTCTTGTTTTTTCAAGTTTTTTTTTTTTAAACCAGATCTTGAAACGCTAAATCTAATCTCCAATCATAGTTGCACTTTGAGAAATTCCCACCATGCTTTTATTTTCCAGAAATAGCGTTACATCTGCACATGGGCCGTGCTTGGTATTGTATTTTTTTCCTATGGAAGTAGATACACCTGTCCTGTCATACCAGAAAATACCCGTCTCACTTTGTCAGGCTTTGCTGAAGTTTTATGTTGCCTCTTGCCTTCCCTTTAATGCATGAAAATTCTTCTTCTGGCAGGCGGCCTTGTGCTGTGACCTGGGCTGGCCGTCTCGCCTGGCTCACATCCTGGTGGGAGCGCTCTGTCTGTCCCTGACTTTGGCTGCTGTAGTCCTGTGTGAAGGAAAACTGACTCACTTTATACGCAGTCGCTTCCTGTCGAAAAAGCCAAAGAAGAAAGAATAATGGAGAAAGGACTGAGATTCCTCCAAGCAATCACTGTACGTGGTGTGACACGGAGACAAAAATATCAAGATGGAGAAATTTATGGCTGTAAAAAAAAAGCAAAGACGGAGAAAAGTTGCAAAACCTTCGACTGTCAGAATGAACTGACCAACGGGTTCTCAGTTAGCTTGTTATGTCAAGATTCTGCAGCACCAACGGCGGGAAATATGCATACATGTGGTGACATGCTGACCAGACGTGTGCAGCCTGACACGTCTAGTCGGATTGTGGCCGGAAGCATACAATTGGCATACTTGCAGTCATATGACCGCCCAGCATCGGGGAATCCTCACAGTGCACAGTGTGTGTGATATGAGGGCTCGCATGTCTGCAGTTACATAGGCTACAAGTCTGCAGTCACTCTCAGGCCGGACATCCTCTTTATGAATAGAGAAAAAAAAAAATTGTCCCCAATGGTGGACAACCCTTTAATACTGAAAGAATTCACAAATGTTCTTTATCATTTGAAAACTACCTTGCAACCTGTCATTGAAGTCAGACAATTGGGTTCATAGCATCAATGATGTCTGGTAGGGGTGAACACAGACAGAAGAGGGCCCCTGTGCAAGGACAGTATACGGGCCCTTTGTAGTCTAGTAGCTCATCATAATGCACAATTCCCCACCTCCTTTGGAGGTAGTAGTGGCCCTCATAGCTCTTGGGCCCCTGTGTGGCTGCACAGGTTGCACTAATGGTATATAATCTTTGTAGGTCATCTCTGTTTCCACATTGCCCAGCATTTGCCCTGTGGCTCAGAATCCAATTGTACTGTGATGTTGGGATGATGCTAAATACCTCTAGAGTAAGGACAGTTTTCTAACATCGCATTATGGTCATTTAAAAGGATTATGTGACATAAAAATGTGCCTTTTCCATAAATTAGGGTCTTGGCCACAAGTTGGTTGGTTTTTATAGGTGGAAGTTTCTTATTGTATAATATAGAAATTAGGATATTTAAAGTCTAAATGATTTTAAAGCCGATGTGTTGCCAGATTTTGCAAAACATGCTGCATGTATTATAAAAAAAATATAGCTTATTATTTCTGGATTTTCCTGCTGTTTTGATAATGATTTTCTTAGTAAGTACACAAGCCTCACCAGGTGTAAGATCTTTATGCAGTTTGTATTGTGAAATCTGGTGATAGATCGGCTTTGAATACTTTATTGTAGGAGCCAGCCTTTAACCTTCATTGTTTCAACTTTGTTTCTTCATAAAATCTAAAGGCTTCTTTATTGGTTTTCCAAATTCCAGAAAAAAAAAGTGCAACATATTCCAAAATTAAAAAGGTGGCAAAAACTATATATAAAAACACAAACACCCAAAACGCGTCAATTTATGACTTTTTATATTCTTTCTCAAAATGCAGATAAGAAAGTGCGAGTGATGGACAAGTATATAAGTAATACATTCTTTTAAATATATATTTTTACATTTTTGTAAAAGTAATTGATTTTCACTCTTATAATGGGCTTTCTTGCAGTTATAATTTAATTTATTTTTATTGATTTGTTTTCTATTGGGGTAGCTAGACAGCAATTAGTCTATATAGTGAAGCATTTTTTTCAATTTTACGATTCGCTGATCTTGATTGTTACATTTATTTTACGAAATGTAGAAGTTCTGAGTATATCAAATCTTTATATAATAATTTGTGACGGGCAGTTAATACATTTTATTTTAGGAAACAAAGTTTATTGTATTTACTTTACTTTATTATTACAGATTCTAAAGAGTTTTGTGTGAAGTTTTCCTACAAGTCAAAAACTGATACATTATGTTAGATCCAACACTTTCCATACAGAGTCCTATTGTTTGTACAGTCAAAAACTCGAATACATAACGAACACTAAATCACAGGCAACGTGAAGCCACGGATAATAAAACCTCAGACAGCACTCGTCCGATTAATACGTTGGTGGGTGTGAGCTCTTTGCGGGGTCTTCTGAGCTCTAGAAGTTCTTGACGTGACTGCAGTTTGCCAAATCGTAACGGTGTGCAATACGCACACTGCGATGATTCCCCTTGATTCACAGCTCGAGCGGACTTGTCAGGTGACCACAAGTGTTATACAATTCACATAGTAGCCGTCTCGACTCTCCTGAGTGGATGAAGAGAAGCAGATGAGTCTTGTCTGCATGTGACTGCAACTATGAAAATTGCATACTGTGAATATATGGGAATCGTGACAGTGTGCATATTGCGCACTGTCAGGATTCGGTAGTCTGTGACAGAAGAAATTTAAGAGCTCAGGAAACCCCTTTACAAACAAGACTTAGTCTTCATTTTCATGTCATTTTATAATTCTGTATATATTTATGCATCTCCTCCATAATAACACAATATTGCCGAGTAGTGAATTAAGCAATCTGCAATCACATAGTGACAGCGGACATTTGTCTAGAGACCAACAAAACCTGTTAACGTTTATTTTGAAAAAACAGCTCTCTTCAGTGCCAAGTTACAAGAAAAAGTTTTAGAAAAGTTTTTAAAAGCATAATTTGCCAACTTTAAAGCAGACTTGACAGCTGATGCATGCTGCCCAATTGACGGGCACCGGCTGTATGACCTCTGCCAGGTATGTTTGACTGTTCTCTGAAGCTTTGCAGCATTTCAAAACACACTTTAAAAGAAGTAAAAAAAAATGGGTCCTCAGCAGCTTCTCCTTCCCACCCATTGCCAGTGACTGACAGGTCTCTCCCTATAAACGCACGCAAGCAGAAACCGGTCACTCCAGGAGAGCGGACGGGAAGATGCTGCTGGGGACCCATCTGTCTGACTAGTCTCCCAGGCAGCTTGGTTTCCAACAGCTTTTACAGTATATTTTTCTCTGAAAATGCTGTAGTGTTCTACAGTCAAATATATCTGGCTAAAATCATCCATCCACTGCCTGATACATGTATCCGTGGATGGGGCACCATATGTAAGTCATGGACCGGGGTGGGCTCCCCAGAATACAGCAAAGCCGTGGATAAGGCAAGTGGTAAACGCTAAACTTGTCAAATTAACTTTTACTGTTAACACCTTCACGACCTCCTGTGTTATGAATGAGTCACCGTAGGAGGCAAAAACAGAAATGCTAGCTAAGTCCAGAAAACCAGAGACGTTGGCAGCTATCGGATTGCAGACCCCTGAACCTATCAACAACTAGCAGTAGCCGTGGGGGGTTCCTACGATGCCCTAGACCCCTCGATCACAGCCGGAGAACTGCCTAGCCTAAAGACAGAAAGGGAAATCTAAACTGCCCCAGAGCAGACCCCAAAGCAATAGGCAGCCCCCAACATATAATGACGGTGAAGCAAGAAGAAAATACACTAACACAGATAGAAAGATAGACTGAGCAAATGATGGGGCCCAAGCTAACTAGATAGCACAGGATAGGAAGGCTGCTGTCTGCAATCGGCGAAAAACCCTATCAAGATAAGAGCCAACAGACTGACAGGGAAAAAGGCCCTGAAGACGCTAGGCTTCAAAAAGACTATGTCAGTACTCAGGTATTTTCTGAAGACAGAGCAAACCGACAAAAAGGAATTCAGCTCACCCCAGCAGGGAATGGCAGAATCCAGAAAAGCAAGGCAAACTAAAACCAAAACACAAATGCAAAAAGGCAAAGCAGAAAACTTAGCTTTTGAGGAGCAGGAATCAGACTGGTCTCCTAGAATTCCACAGAGAAATCACCAGCAAGGCAGAAGGGCGTCGGCTGCCTTATATCCAGTCAGAGATCCCCGTCACCCAGTCATCCTCTCCCAGCTCAGGTGCTTGGTAATCAGCCTCACTACCTTCCTTCACCAGAAGAGGGAGTTCATCAGATCTCAATGGTGAAGGGGAAAATGAACTCATAACACTCCTGGTTTGGAAATGCTTCCTGACCTTGGACATACTGAGTATGTTCAGGCGATTTTCTGTGCACCAAAGCTGTGCGTGCGCGATTGCTGCCAACTGAATAGCTGATATCACAATTGACACCTGGCACACTGCCAGGAGGTGTGCCTGCACCGCTTTCGGCAGTTTTAACCCCCTAAATGCTGATCAATGCATGAAGAGTCTAGTTTCTATAATGGGGTCACTTGTGGGGGGTTTCCACTGTTTAGGCACGTCAGAGGCTCTATAAATGGGACATGACGTCTGCTGATACTCCAGGAAATTTTACATTCAAAAAGTCAAATGACTCTCCTTCCCTTCAGAGCCCTGCCATGCACCCAAACAGTAGTTTTCTCCCACATTTTAGGTATCGGCGTACTCAGGAGAAATTGAACAATAAATTGTATGGTGCAATTTCACCTGTTATTTTTATTAAAATGCAATATTTTTAGCTAAAATCATTTCTGGGGAAAATTTTTTTATTTTTTTTTTATTTTTACTGCTCAATGTTATAAACTTCTGTGAAGCATCTGAGGGTTCAATGTGCTCACCACACATCTATATCAGATCCCTGAGTGGGCTAGTTTCCAAAATGGTGTCACTTGTGAGGGATTTTCACTGTTTAGGCACATCAGGGGCTCTCCAAATGGAACATGGTGTCCACCAATTGTTCCTGCAAATTTTGCATTCAAAAAGTCAAATGGCGCTTCTTCCCTTCTGAGCTCTGCTGGTTGCACAAACAGTGATTTTCTCCCTCATATGGGGTATTGGCATGCTCAGGAGAAATTACACAACACGTTATTGGTTCCATTTGTTCCTGTTACCCTTGTCAAAGTAAAAAACATTGGATGTGAAGTAAATTTTTTGTGAAGAAAGTGAAATGTTCATTTTTTTTTTTTCCATATTCCAAAAATTCTTGTGATGCGCCTGACGGGTTAATAAACTTCTTGAATGTGGTTTTAGCACCTTAAGGGGTGCAGTTTTTAGAATGGTGTCACTTAGAAAATACCCAATCATATAGACCCCTGAAAGTGACTTCAAATATGAGGTGGTCCCTAAAAACATGGTTTTGTAAATTTTGTTGTAAAAATGAGAAATCGTTGGTCAACTTTTTTTTAACCCTTATAACTTCCTAATAAAAAAAAATTTGGTTTCAAAATTCTGCTGCTGTAAAGTAACATTTCCCACATGTTTACTTATTAAGTATTTTGTGTGCCATATCTCTGTGTTAAGGGCATCAAAATTCAAAGTTGGAAATTGTGATATTTTCTACATTTTCTCCAAATTTCCGTTTTTTTCACAAATAATTGCAACATGTACCAAAAAATTTTGCCACTATCATGAAGTACAATATGTCACAAAAAAACATTCTCAGAATCACCGGGATCCGTTGAAGTTATAAGCTCATAAAGTGACAGTGGTCAGAATTATAAAAATTGGCCTGGGAATTAAGCTGCAAATCCCTAAAGGGGTTAAAGCTGAAGCAAACTTGATTTCAATGTGCTCTGTCCTTAACTTTCTAGAAATTCCAACTCCCATACCAAGATAATATGGCCATTCTGTGCCACAAACTATGATTTTACCCATACAAAGGCATAGAAACATTTTTCAGTTTGATTCTGAAAACTACAGAACTGAAAAATTAAAAACTGATGGCCTGTTCCATGGAACGGTGTATTATCCAGGTATTATCCTCCAAGCATAGCAATCAGGTTCTTATGAATAACTGGGGAAAAATGTATGTTATATTATTCTTTGATTAAAAAAATCCTGAAATAAACGATTAACTGATTCTTCTAAAACTTCTTGGCCGTTTCATCTTTCCAGACTCGTTAACTGCATTCATTCAAAACATTGATGATGTCATCGTCAGTTGCTTCTAATCTGCATTCTGCGATGCCAGGCGATGGAAACTCTCAGTGTGAATCAAATACATGAAAGATGGCATACAAGCAGAGAATCAGGGAGGATAAAGACTTTATATTAACCCCTTTCTGCCATGAGATGTACTATCCCGTCCATGTGCCCTGGGACTTAATTTCCAGGGACGGGATAGTATGTCATAGCGATCAGCGGCACCCACGTGGTGAGCGCCACTGATCGCGGCCGGGTGTCAGCTGATTATCACAGCTGACACCCGGCACAATGTGTCAGGGGCGGTCACGGACCGCCCCCGACACGTTAACCACTTGCACACCGCGATCAAACACGATCGCGGTGTACCGGGGGTTAAAGGGAGGTATCGGCAGGGAGGGGGCTCCCTCCGCCCCCCACAGCAGCGCAATGTGCAGCGCTGCTGCGGGGGACTCCTTCCCTGCAGGCCACAGAATCCAAGATGGCGACGGGGGCCTGTAGCGAGCTGACTTCCTCAGTGCCTGCAAAGCGCAGGCATGAGGAAGTCTGCGGCTATGCCTGTGACAGATCGCTGATCTGTCACAGTGATCTGTGATGTGACAAATCAGCGATCTGTCACAGGACAGTGATGTCCCACCTGGGACTATGTAATAAAGTTTAAAAAAAAAGTGTTAAAATAATTTTTAAAAAATCGCTAAATAAATTAGAAAAAAAAAATTCCCCCAATAAATCCATTTTTTGGAAATAAAAAAACCCAATAAAAGTACACATATTAGGTATTGCCGCGTCCGTAACGACCTGCCCTATAAAACTGTCCCATTAGTTAACCCCTTTAGCAAACCCCTTAAAAAATAAAAAACGAAGCAAAAAATAATGATTTATTATCATACCGCCAAACAAAAAGTGCAATAACGCGCGATCAAAAAGACGCATATAAATATCCATGGTACCGCTGAAAACGTCTTCTTGTCCCGCAAAAAATGAGGTGCCACACAGCATCATCAGCAAAAAAATAAAAAAGTTATAGCTCGCAGAATAAAGCGATGCAAAAATAATTATTTTTTATATAAAATAGTTTTCATTGCATAAAACCGACAAAACATAAAAAAACGACCTAAATGAGGTATCGCTGTAACCGTACTGACCCGAAGAATAAAACCGCTTTATCAATTTTACTGCAGGCGGAACGGTGTAAACGCACCCCCCCAAAAAAAAATACATGAAACGCTGGTTTTTGTTCATTCTGCGTCCCAAAAATCGGAATAAAAAGCGATCAAAAATGTCACGCACCCGAAAATGGTACCAATAAAAACGTCAAATCATCCCGCAAAAAATAAGACCTCACATGACTCGGTGGGTCAAAATACGGAAAAATTATAGCTCTCAATATGTGGTGATGCAAAAACTATTTTTACAATAAAAAGCGTCTTTTAGCGTGTGACAGCTGCCAAACATAAAAACCACCATAAATAGTAAATCAAACCCCCCGTTATCACCCCCTTAGTAAGGGAAAAATAATAAAATTAAAGAAAATGTATTTATTTCCATTTTCCCATTAGGGTTTGGGCTAGGGTTAGGGCTAGGGCTGAGATCAGGGTTAGGGGTGTGTTGGGGTTAGGGTTGGAGTTAGAATTGGGGGTTTCCACTGTTTGGGCACATCAGGGGCTCTCCAAATGCAACATGGCGTCGGATCTCAATTCCAGCCAATTCTGCGTTGAAAAAGTCAAATGGTGCTCCTTCCCTTCCAAGCTCTGCCATGCGCCCAAACAGTGTTTTACCCCCACATATGGGGTATCAGCCTACTCAGGACCAATTGCACAACAACTTTTGGGATCTAATTTCTCCTGTTACCCTTAGGAAAATAAAAAATTGGGGGCAAAAATATCATTTTTGTGGAAAAAAATGATCTTTTTATTTTCACGCCCGGGCGTTATAAACTTCTGTGAAGCACTTGGGGGTTCAAAGTGCTCACCACACATCTAGATAAGTTCCATGGGGGGTCGAGTTTCCAAAATGGGGTCACTTGTGGGGAGTTTCAATAGTTTAGGTACATCAGGGGCTCTCCAAACGCACATGACACCCGCAGACCATTCCATCAAAGTCTGCATTCCAAAACGTCACTACTTCCCTTCCAAGACCCGACGTGTGCCCATACAGTAGTTTTCTACCACATATGGGGTATCAGCGTACTCAGGACAAATTGGACAACAACTTTTGGGGTTCAATTTCTCCTGGTACCCTTGGGAAAATAAAAAAAATTGGGGACTAATTGAAAATGTTTGTGGAAAAAATACGATTTTTTTATTTTCATGCCCGGGCATTATAAACTTCTGTTAAGCCCTTGGGGGTTGAAAGTGCTCACCACACATCTAGATAAGTTCCTCAGGGGGTCTAGTTTCCAAAATGGGGTCATTTGTGGTGGGTTTCCACTGTTTAGTTTGTACATACTTTACCCATGTTCTAACATCCAGAAGAGACATGCTGTACTACAAAAATTACATGTACACTTATACAAATGCTTTATCAGTCATACTGGATCCTGGCTATGGATTGCCTGATACAACATCATACATCTGCATGGCTGCAGAGCATCGCACACGTAGAGAGAACAGTGAACAGCGGGATGTGCTTTATCCTCATCTCCTTTTACCGCTTCACATTCTTCTCTATTTGCCTGCCTCCAGGAGTCAGGCGTTTACCTGAAAAAGAAAAAAAAAACTTCTATTAGAGGGAATCCGTCAGCAGGTTTTTTTGGCTATGTAATCAGAGAATACCTATATAGAAAAGTGCAAGGCTCAAAAGCAATACATAACATAATATATATATATACATACATACAGTCATATGTAAAAGTTTGGGCACCCCTATTAATGTTAACCTTTTTTCTTTATAACAATTTTGGTTTTTGCAACAGCTATTTCAGTTTTATATATCTAATAACTGATGGACTCAGTTATATTTCTGGATTCAAATGAGGTTTATTGTACTAACAGAAAATGTGCAATCTGCATTTAAACAAAATTTGACCGGTGCAAAAGTATGGGCACCCTTATCATTTTCTTGATTTGAATACTCCTAACTACTTTTTACTGACTTCTTGAAGCACTAAATTGGTTTTGTAACCTCATTGAGCTTTGAACTTCATAGCCAGGTGTATCAAATCATGAGAAAAGGTATTTAAAGTGGCCACTTGCAAGTAGTTCTCCTATTTGATTCTCCTATGAAGAGTGGCATCATGGACTCCTCAAAACAACTCTCAAATGATCTGAAAACAAAGATTATTCAACATAGCTTTTCAGGGGAAGGATACAAAAAGTTGTCTCAGAGATTTTCCACTGTGAGGAACATAGTAAGGAAATGGAAGAACACAGGTACAGTTCTTGTTAAGCCCAGAAGTGGCAGGCCAAGAAAAATATCAGAAAGGCAGAGAAGAAGAATGGTGAGAACAGTCAAGGACAATCCACAGACCACCTCCAAAGACCTGCAGCATCATCTTGCTGCAGATGGTGTCACTGTGCATCGGTCAACAATACAGCGCATGCATAACGCCTTTTTGTATGACCAAACAACTCAATCTTTGTTTCATCAGTCCACAGGACCTTCTTCCAAAATGTAACTGGCTTGTCCAAATGTGCTTTTGCATACCTCAGGCGTGCTTGCAGAAACGGCTTCTTTCGCATCACTCTCCGATACAGCTTCTCCTTGTGCAGAGTGCGCTGTATTGTTGACCGATGCACAGTGACACCATCTGCAGCAAGATGATGCTGCAGGTCTTTGGAGGTGGTCTGTGGATTGTCCTTGACTGTTCTCACCATTCTTCTTCTCTGCCTTTCTGATATTTTTCTTGGCCTGCCACTTCTGGGCTTAACAAGAACTGTACCTGTGTTCTTCCATTTCCTTACTATGTTCCTCACAGTGGAAACTGACAGGTTAAATCTCTGAGACAACTTTTTGTATCCTTCCCCTCAAAAGCTATGTTGAATAATCTTTGTTTTCAGATCATTTGAGAGTTGTTTTGAGGAGCCCATGATGCCACTCTTCATAGGAGAATCAAATAGGAGAACTACTTGCAAGTGGCCACTTTAAATACCTTTTCTCATGATTTGATACACCTGGCTATGAAGATCAAAGCTCAATGAGGTTACAAAACCAATTTAGTGCTTCAGGAAGTCAGTAAAAAGTAGTTAGGAGTGTTCAAATCAAGAAAATGATAAGGGTGCCCATACTTTTGCACCGGTCAAATTTTGTTTAAATGCAGATTGCACATTTTCTGTTAGTACAATAAACCTCATTTGAATCCAGAAATATAACTGAGTCCATCAGTTATTAGATATATGAAACTGAAATACCTGTTGCAAAAACCAAAATTGTTATAAAGAAAAAAGGTTAACATTAATAGGGGTGCCCAAACTTTTACATATGACTGTACATAAATACATACACAGTACAGACCAAATATTTGGACACACCTCATTCAAAGAGTTTTCAGAGATTCACTCTGAAGGCATCAAAACTGTGAATTTACACATGTGGAATTATATAATTAAGAAAAAAGTGTGAAACAACTGAAAATATGTCTTATATTCTAGGTTCTTCAAAGTAGCCACCTTTTGCTTTGATTACTGCTTTGCACACTCTTGGCATTCTCTTGATGAGCTTCAAGAGGTAGTCACCGGAAATGGTCTTCCAACAGTCTTGAAGGAGTTCCCAGAGATGCTTAGCACTTGTTGGCCCTTTTGCCTTCACTCTGCGGTCCAGCTCACCCCAAACCATCTCGATTGGGTTCAGGTCTGGTGACTGTGGAGGCCAGGTCATCTGGCGTAGCACCCCATCACTCTCCTTGGTCAAATAGCCATTACACAGCCTGGAGGTGTGTTTGGGGTCATTGTCCTGTTGAAAAATAAATGATGGTCCAGCTAAACGCAAACCGGATGGAATAGCATGCCGCTGCAAGATGCTGTGGTAGCCATGCTGGTTCAGCGTTCCTTCAATTTTGACATTTGCCACAGAACACCAGGATTGGCAAATTCGCCATTGGCGCCCTGTGCTCTTCACAGATGAAAGCAGGTTCACACTGAGCACATGTGACAGACGTGACAGAGTCTGGAGACGCCGTGGAGAGCGATCTGCTGTCTGCAACATCCTTCACAATTACCTGTTTGGCAGTAGGTCAGTAATGGTGTGGGGTGGCATTTCTTTGGAGGGCTGCACAGCCCTCCATGGGCTCACCAGAGGTAGCCTGACTGCCATTAGGTACCAAGATGAGATCTTCAGACCCCTTGTGAGACCATATGCTGGTGCGGTTGGCCCTGGGTTCCTCCTAATGCAGGACAATGCCAGACCTCATGTGGCTGGAGTGTGTCAGCAGTTCCTGCAAGATGAAGGCATTGAAGCTATGGACTGGCCCGCCTGTTCCCCAGACCTGAATCCGATTGAGCACATCTGGGACATCATGTCTTGCTCTATCCACCAACGTCACATTGCACCACAGACTGTCCAGGAGTTGGTGGATGCTTTAGTCCAAGTCTGGGAGGAGATCCCTCAGGAGACCATCGGCCACCTCATCAGGAGCATACCCAGGCGTTGTACAGTAGGGAGTTCTTACAGGCACGTGGAGGCCACACACAATACTGAGCATCTTTTCCTTGTCATGAGGCATTTCCACTGAAGTTGGATCAGCCTGTAATTTGATTTTCCACTTTGATTTTGAGTATCATTCCAAATCCAGACCTCCATATTCATTTTCGTATACATTGATAATTGTTATGTTTTATTGTTCTGAACAGATTCCACTATGCAATGAATAAAAATTTGCAACTGGAATATTTCATTCAGAGAAATCTAGGATGTGGTATTTTAGTGTTCCCTTTATTTTTATGAGCAGTGTATTTTTTTTGTTAGGACATTATAAGGGTTTAAAGTTGACCAGCAATTTCTCATTTTTGCAGCAAAAATTACAAAACCATTTTTTTAGGGACCACCTCACATTTGAAGTGAGTTTGGGGGGTCACTGACCTGAATCATGTTCTCTGGGTTCTCAGCTATGCCTAGTAGCCGCGACACCAGAGTAATTCAGACTCTGGGGGGCGCTATACACTTATTTCTCAGCAAAGTTAAACAGCGGCACTGAGGCATAAGTGCCCTTAATTGCCGTCATTAAAAGGCATATCAGAAGTCGATTAGGGGTTAAGGGATAGTGGGTTCAGGAGCGATGAGTGTGGTTTTGTGTCTTGTTTTTTTTTCTCATATAGTCACTAAAAATTACTAAAATAAAAAACGCAAATCTGTAACGACCCTGCCCCTCTCAATTACATTGGGTTTTCAAAGGAATTATGGATCAAATTCTGCGTTCTAAACCATTCTGCTCTAAATTTCATGTCTGATAACTTTCTTTTTTGGCATCTTACAGGAGGTAAGAGCAATAATCGATAACAAAAATTGTCCAAAAGTGATAAGTTGTGAGTCTGCTCACAACAATTACTGGTATGCTATATTCCAGTCTGACCCTGATGCACAACAGGTAAGATGGGGCCTTCCTCCCTTTATCATTTGTTTTTTGTTCCTTCTTACTGTTAAATGAAAAGTCACAAATGGTGGTGTGCGACAAACTTTTTCAAAAAAAAAAAACCTGCCTTTTTCTTAATCTTCCACCAAATTGGACAAACTGTGTACTTTTTAAATCCATGTCTGAATGGCTGTGATATCTTGACTGTAAAATGCAAATTGAGTCCTGCCAGAGAGTCTAAATTCTCTGTACACCGATCCTCACTGACAGCTGTCCTGAACACTATGAGATCTCTGCAGCAGAAGGGACACTGAGGAATGGTCAATCAGGCAAGGTTAAAAAAAAAAAAAAACGCAGCTATTATGACATTAATTTTCAGTGTAAGTACACCAGCCTCTTTGGCTTTAAAAGATATAATGTATGTGTTGTGAAATCTGGTGACATCTACTGTGAGTCAAGTTTATTTAAAGGTATGGCTGAAAATGGCACTAAATTTGCGCATCCTTGCCTGCTAAAATCTGGCGTAATTAGATTTTCTGCCCTTGATGAACCAAAATAGACCAAATTCATGAACTCATGTGTCCATACTTTTCCAACAAATCACGACTGCTCCCTGCTTTTCTATTATTGTGTAACATGAACCAATCTTAGTATATGAATGTGCAGTTCCGAGCAGTGTTCTCTTTAGGCCTTTCTCATGTAGCGGAAACATGTAGCAGATAGCAATTGCACTGCATTCGGATGTAAATCGGATGCTAGGTGTGAAAAATCGGATTACTGTCTGTAGGTTACTCAGCGCAATCCTGCTGCCAGGCTCCTGTTTTAAAGCAATGACTTGTGCTCCAGTAAATTTTTATACATTTCATCCCAATCCAGCTAACCCCTATCCGTACAGTGACAGCTGGTATTGGATGGTCTTCCATGGGTAACATGGAACTAGTTTTTCTACATTATACCAGTTGCTGTGTTCGGCTTTATGACATCACAGAAGCGTTGTCCACGAGTCATGGAATGTTCCGCAAGAACGGTCAGTGCGAGGCAAGCAGAGGTAGAGCGGAGAGCTGAACACTGTTCCAGAGCGAGTTGAGTCTTACTTTTTCCTTTATTGTATTTTTTCTTTTTTTACTTTTTTTTGGGAGCGTTTCTTACCATCTACACACACGTGTGTGGAGGGAAAGGCAGCCTAATGGCTGCACCCGTAGCTGGAGGGAAGATCCAACTACGGAGACGTCTCCCACATGCCAGGACATCCCCATACAGCCAGAGGCCTGAACACCACCAAAGGCAAACTGGCTTCGCTGGGGGTCTGAAGGCAGCACTTTATTCTATCGTGCTATTTATTTAAAAAATGCCTGTTTGAAACACCGGAACAGGAAACGGGCCGATATTGTTCACCACCAACTGAAACGGGCCAATATTCAGGAAGTCCACCACCACATCCTCCACCAACCGAAACGGGCCAAAATGTGAAAAATCCACCACCATCTCCTCCACCAACTAAAAAAATGCACCAGTTTGAAAGACTGAAATTGTTTCTAAAGGAAAAATATGGATGCATCAGTGAAGAACCAGAGCCAGTGGTTATGAGGAAACGCCCGAAACTCACCAACACATTAGGTGAGGTATACACAAGAGAGAAAGCGCTGAAGATCCTATACACCAGGAAGAAGCCAACATCCTCTCAATCACCTAAAGTCCCACCATGTATTACCGTGACTGCTAAACAGGCCTACAGACCTATGCCATACATGCCAGTCAGCTATGCTGCTAGAAACAACATGCAAGAAATGCTGATGAGCCCACAGGGAGTATGGCGGACCTACATGAGAGATGCGGGCAACATTTCTGGTGCTTGGAAGGTTATTCTCCCTAGGAGAGAATATCGCGGCACTATCATTTAGCCGGAGGAAAATATAGTGGCGAGTGGCTTGCAGCATGCCCATAACATCTTGTGCGCAGCTGCTTCTCAGACAGATTTTCTGGTTTTGACTACGGCTTGTTTAATGGATCATGTTTTGTACTGCCGCCTGCCCTGACCTCTGCTTGTTTAATGGATCACGTTTTGTACTGCCGCCTGCCCTGACCTCTGCTTATTTAATGGATCACGTTCTGTACTGCCGCCTGCCCTGACCTCTGCTTGTTTAATGGATCACGTTTTGTACTGCTGCCTGCCCTGACCTCTGCTTGATCAATGGATCATGTTTTGTACTGCTGCCTGCCCTGACCTCTGCTTGTTCAATGGATCACGTTTTGTACTGCCGCCTGCCCTGACCTCTGCTTGTTTCCGACTATGTTTTGAACCTCTGCCTGCCCTGACCTCTGCTTGTTTCCGACTACTCGTTTGCCTGATGATTTTGTACTTTGTGAAGAATAGCACCAGTTCTTCACCAAGTGGTATGGAAAGAAAACTATAGAAGAGCATCACACAGCTTAACAACAAACCCTAAAAAGTTATAAATTGGAATCTGACCCAACCAGCATTTACGTAGAAGGTATTTTTCTCTTAAATTTCCTTCATTCATTCTCCAATTCTATTGATTAGAGTTGAGCGAAACGGGTCGAAAAATTTCAAAAGTCGCCGACTTTTGGCAAAGTCGGGTTTCATGAAACGAAACCCGACCCTAGGATGAGGTCGGCCACGAGGTCGGCGACTTACGCGCCAAAGTCGCGTTTCAAAAATTTGTTTTGCGCTCTTTTTCAGCCAATCAGGATCCACGGACACTGTGGGCAACGTGATGACATAGGCACGGGTCACCACCATCTTTCAGAAGGGCATGCAAGTGATTGGCTTGCTTTGGTGGGCGTCACAGGGGGTATAAAAGGGCGTGCACGCCGACCGCCATCTTACTTCTGCCGATCTTAGCATAGGGAGAGGTTGCTGCTGATTCTGTAGGGAGAGCGTTAGGCAGGGAAGAAGAAAAAAAAACTGCTTCTGCTGCTAGCGATTTTGCCTGTACAACACACCAGTCACTGTGTGTGCAGTGCAAGGGGAGGCTATATAGTGGTGTATCAGTGGTGTTGGTTGTTGGGCTGCCTTCTAAGGCTTCCTGACATTCCTGCATTGCTGTTTACCCACTGCTCCGCAAACTGCTTTTTTAAAAGCAATCCCAATTTTTTTTTTTTGTCCTGCTGAGAAGAAAAAAAAACTGCTTCTGCTGCTAGCGATTTTGCCTGTACAACACACCAGTCACTGTGTGTGCAGTGCAAGGGGAGGCTATATAGTGGTGTATCAGTGGTGTTGGTTGTTGGGCTGCCTTCTAAGGCTTCCTGACATTCCTGCATTGCTGTTTACCCACTGCTCCGCAAACTGCTTTTTTAAAAGCAATCACAATTTTTTTTTTTTGTCCTGCTGAGAAGAAAAAAAAACTGCTTCTGCTGCTAGCGATTTGGCCTGTACAACACACCAGTCACTGTGTGTGCAGTGCAAGGGGAGGCTATATTGTGGTGTATCAGTGGTGTTGGTTGTTGGGCTGCCTTTTAAGGCTTCCTGACAGGCTGGCATTGCTGTTTACCCACTGCTCTGCAAACTGCTTTTTTAAAAGCAATCCAATCTCCCTTATCCTCTAGTCACTTTTGTCACAGCTGTGCCATCGAGCCTGTGACATAGCGCTCAGATATCAGTGGGCCTCACACAATCCAAAAGTGTCCAGTGTCCACAAGTGTCTGCAGAAATTCAAAATCTCCCTTATCCTCTCGTCACTTTTGTCACAGCTGTGCCATCGAGCCTGTGACATAGCGCTCAGATATCAGTCGGCCTCACACAATCCAAAAGTGTCCAGTGTCCACAAGTGTCTGCAGAAATTCAAAATCTCCCTTTTCCTCTCGTCACTTTTGTCACAGCTGTGCCATCGAGCCTGTGACATAGCGCTCAGATATCAGTGGCCCTCACACAATCCAAAAGTGTCCAGTGTCCACAAGTGTCTGCAGAAATTCAAAATCTCCCTTATCCTCTCGTCACTTTTGTCACAGCTGTGCCATCGAGCCTGTGACATATTTTTAGTAATAACTCCTATCTCCAAACCTTCCATGATAATTTGATTAGTTTTATCCCTAAATTGTTCTAAAGGGTTATAATCCAGTTTCCTGTATGTCAATTCATCTGACAATAACTCAATCATTTTATCATAATAATCTCTAGAATCTAGAACCACAACTACCCCACCTTTATCTGACATTTTTATAACAATATCTGTCATTGATTTTATTTCTCTTAGGGCTATAAATTGTTTGCCGGATAGATTTTTAAATTTACTATTTTTTTGATTAAACAAAATTTGCAATTCCTTCTCCACTATATCTTGAAATCGGTCCATGCACTCAGATCTCGCGTGGACCGGATAAAAATAGGGATTTTTTGTGGAAAAATTTGATGACTGGTTAACATATTCCATGTCTCTATTTTTTTCTGTGTCCAAATCTTGTAAAGTTACCAATGACACCTGCTCCTGAAAGTTCATATGTAAAAATTCGTTAGTTATTATCTGAGTGTTGTCATCACATTCTCCTTCTTCATTCATTGTTGTTTGTGAATCATTCAAAAAGTGTTTTTTAACAGTCAAGTTCCACATGAACTTATTCACATCTAGTATAGTTGTGAACAAATCAAAGTCCTGATCCGGAGCAAAGTTTAACCCCAAAGATAAGATCTCAATTTGATCTGGAGTTAAATCTCTGGATGAATAATTTTGCACATTCTTAATTACTTGGTCATATAATGCTTCTTGCGGGTAGTAATTCCTACTGCGCCTATGGTGCTTGCGACCCCCGCGCCTCTTGCGTTTTTTGAAAAATGTTGGCCTATGTTCACACTGGTTGGTGCATTATCATCTGAAGCACTCAAGTAATTATCAGAGGAGTCCGGGTCTGATGATGTAAAGGAAACATGCGGTTTATTAGATCTAGCTCTTGAATATTTGCGTTTTTTATGAGCATGGCTATGTTTAAGAATGGACTTAGGAGATTTATCAAAATTAGTCCACTTGCCCGTTAACAAGAGAGGCTTTTTGGATTTATCACCTAGATGTCCGATCCCCGAATGGTTTAAATAAACGAAATGACCTAATGCTTCATTATTGTTGAAAAGATAAATATTTTTCTTTTGCAACATGCATTTTAATTTATTTTGTACATTGTTATGTAATTTTAATGAGTTAATTGTCATGTGATTGTTTTTGTGCATGTCATTGGATCAAATGCAGTATATATGCAGCTGAGATCAGTGTATCTCTATGGCTCTGAAAAAGATCTTACAGATCGAAACGCGTTGCCGTGTCCGTGTGTATGGCATACTATGAAGATGACATAATTTTAATGTTGAAATAAAGAAGAAATTTTTTTACACGCAGCTGGAACTAATTGCTTTTTCCTATTGATCACACGTCAGTCCAGACGGAGTTCCGAGGTCTGCGGTCTACATTTGGTGAGCTGGCTTTTGTTTGTTTATATAATCCAAAAGTGTCCAGTGTCCACAAGTGTCTGCAGAAATTCAAAATCTCCCTTATCCTCTCGTCACTTTTGTCACAGCTGTGCCATCGAGCCTGTCACATAGCGCTCAGATATCAGTGGGCCTCACACAATCCAAAAGTGTCCAGTGTCCACAAGTGTGTGCAGAAATTGAAAATCTCCCTTATCCTCTCGTCACTTTTGTCACAGCTGTGCCATCGAGCCTGTGACATAGCGCTCAGATATCAGTGGCCCTCACACAATCCAAAAGTGTCCAGTGTCCACAAGTGTCTGCAGAAATTCAAAATCTCCCTTATCCTCTCGTCACTTTTGTCACAGCTGTGCCATCGAGCCTGTGACATAGCGCTCAGATATCAGTGGCCCTCACACAATCCAAAAGTGTCCAGTGTCCACAAGTGTCTGCAGAAATTCAAAATCTCCCTTATCCTCTAGTCACTTTGGTCACAGCTGTGCCATCGAGCCTGTCACATAGCGCTCAGATATCAGTGGCCCTCACACAATCCAAAAGTGTCCAGTGTCCACAAGTGTCTGCAGAAATTCATAATCTCCCTTATCCTCTAGTCACTTTGGTCACAGCTGTGCCATCGAGCCTGTCACATAGCGCTCAGATATTCATTGGGCCTCACACAATCCAAAAGTGTCCAGTGTCCACAAGTGTCTGCAGAAATTCAAAATCTCCCCTGTCCTATAGACACCTTGTACCTTGTTTTACATTACTATATAGTTTGTTGGATTTTGTCTACATTTCTACCAAAAATGAGGAAGGCTGGTGGAAGAGGCCGTGGAATTGGGCGGGGGTTGGCAGCTGGTAATGATGGTGTTGGTGGTGGATCTGATGGTAGTGGCAAGAGCAAAATAGGACTGAATGCAGGAGGTGTTGAGCCTGCGTCATCGTCTGGCTACATAAGGCCTCGAACGCTTAGTTTTCTAGGAGTTGGCAAACCGCTTTTAAAGCCAGAGCATCAGGAAAAAGTTTTGTCTTACATTGCTGACTCAGCCTCCAGCTCTATCGCCTCCTCTTCTTCAGTTGTAAAAAGTAAAAGCACTGAGTCGTCATTGGAGGCTCATGTTCATGAACCACACCTTTCCTTGTGTCCTTCACCCCAACCAAGATTGAAGGATGACGCAGGCCATACTACTGATTACTCCATGGAGCTGTTTTCACATACCATGCCTGGATTATCAAGTCAAATGGTGAATTACCCAGGCCAAGATGAATCTGACATGGAGTGCACTGATGCACAGCCGCTGATGGATGATTCTGCTGGTACATTCACTCAGAGCACTACATTGTCCTCGCAGTGTACAGAGCCAGATTCTGACCCTGATGAGACTCAGGTGCCCCTTCCCGCACACTATACCACCATACACGGTGACACAGAGGAAGGTGCACATGACATAGAAGAGGAGGTGATGGATGACCCAGTTGTTGACCCAGATTGGCATCCATTGGGGGAAGAGGGTGCTGCTTCCAATAGCTCAGATGAGGAGCATCCACAGCAGACATCGACATCGCAACAGCTGTTATCTGGCAGGCCCGGAGCACTCCAAAGACAGGTTCCAAACATCAAAAGAGTTGCTGGACAGCTTGTCCAGAGGGTCAAAAGATCACAGCGTGCTAGGCCGCAAAATGTCTGCCAAAGTAGGAAGAGTGCAGTGTGGCACTTTTTTGACCAAAATCCTCATGATCAGGCCAAGGTTATCTGTAAGAAGTGCGCAAAGACCTTTAGCCGAGGGAAAAATCTGAAAAATTTGAATACCAGTTGCATGCTTAGACATTTAACAAGCATGCACTTGCAAGCGTGGACACAACACCAAACCTCAAGTGCCACATGTGCAACTGATCACAACGAAGGTAGTCAGCAACGCTACATTGTTTCCCCCACTGTAAGCCCACCGGTTAGCACAGCAGCAAATGTTGAGGTGTCGTTGCAAGGCCACAGCAGTCAGGGAATCCCACTGTTATATCAACGAAAGACTGATTCTAGGCCATCAGAAAGAACACCAACTCCATCACCATCATCAACCCTCTCTCAGTCCGCCCTGTCCACCGCTACTTCCACCATATGCAGCTCTCAAGTCCAGCTCACCCTCCCATACACTATGAGTAGGTCAAGAAAGTACTCAGTCTCTCATCCGCTTACACTGGGTTTGAACGCCCACATTGCCAAACTAATCTCGTTTGAGATGATGCCCTTTCGGTTGGTGGAAAGCACAGCTTTCCGCGAACTCATGGCCTTTGCAGTACCACGCTATGACCTACCCAGTCGCCACTTCTTCTCTCGCAAAGCCATCCCAGCCCTCCACCATCATGTGAAAGACCGCATTGTCCATGCACTCAAGCAGTCAGTGAGCGGAAAGGTGCACCTCACAACTGATGCATGGTCCAGTCGGCATGGCCAGGGCCGTTACGTGTCCATCACTGCGCACTGGGTTAATGTGGTGGATGCAGGGTCCACAGGGGACAGCGGTGGTGGGACAGTGCTGCCTAGCCCACGGTATAGGAAACAGTTGGCTGTAGGCGTTCGACCTTCCTCCTCCTCCAGAAGCGAAAGCTCGTCCACAGAGCGCAGTCGTACGAGCACTCCATCTGCAGCTGCCACTGTTGCACACGATGTTTCCCCCTATCGAGCAGCTAGTGGAAAGCGTCAGCAGGCTGTGTTGCAGATGGTGTTTGGGCAACAGACACACCGCCGAGGTGCTGGCCGAGTACTTTCAGCGACAAACTGAGTCATGGCTGGGCAGTATACATCTTGAGGCAGGCAAGGTAGTGATAACGGCCGTAATTTTGTGGCAGCCATAGCCCTTTCAAAACTCAGCCATATACCTTGCTTGGCTCACACCTTAAACCTGGTGGTGCAGTGCTTCCTCAAAAATTATCCGGAGTTAACAGCCCTGCTCCAGAAGGTGCGAAGACTGTGCGCGCACATCCGCCGGTCGCCTGTACACTCCGTTCGTATGCAGAAGCTGCAGCGATTCCTCCACCTTCCCAACCACCGCCTCATTATCGACATTGCAACAAGGTGGAACTCCACCCTGCACATGGTGGAGCGGCTGTGCGAGCAGAGGCAGGCCATAATGCATTTGTGGGAGGATACATGGCACTTTGAGAGCAGACATGGAGTTGACAGGTGTGCAGTGGTCGAAGCTGAAAGACCTCTGTAAAGTCCTTCAGTGTTTTGAGGAATGCACACGGCTGGTAAGCGCAGACGACGCCATCCTAAGCATGAGCATCCCACTTATGCGTCTGCTCATTCAAACTTTGACGCACCTTAAGGAGCAGGCGTCTGCAGCCAATGTTGATGAGGAGGAAGAGGAGGAGGGAATCCTTGATGACATTCAGCCATTGTCTGCTCAGGGACCTCTCCTGGACGAGGTGGAGGAAGAAGAGGAGGAGGAGGATGATGGGGATGATTACTTAGGGGAGGAGGATGCATCTCGTGGGGCAAGTGAAAATGTTGGCGTGGCAAGGTCTGGTACAGGGTTTGTGCGTGACTGGATGGATGTGGATTTGCCAGAAAGTGCTCCTCCAACCAGCACTCGCAGTGCATCATTGACACCGGGAACATTGGCCCACATGTCAGATTATGCCTTGCAGATCCTAAAAAGGGACCCACGCATTGCCAAAATGATGAACGATGACGACTACTGGTTGGCCAGCATCCTGGATCCACGCTATAAAGGCAAATTACAAAACATCATGCCACAGGAGAACCTTGACCTAATATTTGCTAATAAACAAGCAACTCTGGTAAATCGGTTGCTTGAGGCATTCCCAGCACACAGCAGCGGTGATGGTTCTCACACGAGCCGTACGGGCCGGGGGCAGCTTGGCAGAGGTGTTCGTGGTGCACACAGCAGAAGTGGCGTTGGAGACAGGGGTTTCATGACAATGTTGTGGACTGATTTTTCAAATACCGCTCACACAACTGGTAATACTGCATCGATGGAAAGTGACAGGAGACAGCACTTGTCAACTATGGTTACAAACTACTTTTCCTCCCATATCGATGTTCTCCCACACAGGTCATTCCCCTTTGACTATTGGGCCGCTAAACTGGACACCTGGCCTGAATTGGCCCAATATGCCTTACAGGAGCTCGCTTGCCCAGCTGCAAGTGTGCTATCGGAAAGAGTCTTCAGTGCAGCTGGATCAATCCTGACAGAAAAAAGGACCCGTCTGTCAACCCAAAATGTGGATGATCTAACCTTCATTAAAATGAACCATGCATGGGTTTCCAAGGATTTTGTCCCACCTTCCCCTGATGACACATAGGGTGACAGAAAAATGGCTTGCTTTGGTCCACCTCTTCCTGGGACTTCACCTATTTCGCCTTTTGCATCAGCTGAATGTCCAACATCAACATATGCCACTTTCTAAAACTCCCTAACTGTGCTGCCTCCCCCCCCATGGCCGGGGTCACCACCTAGAGCACGACACCATGCGAGTGCCGTTGCCCTGGACAGGTGGGTAGGCCGACTCTTGGGTGCGGGCACTGGCACAGGGTCCCTCATAGTGCAATCAAGTGTCTCTGACGGTGGTGGTGCACACCCGCCGTCAGACACACCGCCGTACTATGAGGGGCCCAGTGCCAGTACCGACGCCCACGAGTGGGCCCCCCTTGCTTGGGCAGGGCCCCAGCATTTGCAATCTTTACCTCTCCCTGCTCCTCCGCTGTGTAATCTGGGCCGTCAAATCCATACTGTGCCTGACACCGTCTGAGCCTGCCTCCTGATGTACAGACATATATTTTGAATGTGTACGCTATCCATACATGTTATCTGGGGATGCGGTACCCTTTCTAACCTTTGTGCAATCACGTGCAATCCATACTGGGCCTGACACCGTCTGAGCCTGCCTCCTGATGTACAGACATATATTTTGAATGTGTACGCTATCCATACTTGTTATCCGGGGATACGGTACCCTTTCTAACCTTTGTGCAATCACGTGCAATCCATACTGGGCCTAACACCGTCTGAGCCTGCTTCCTGATGTATAGACATATATTTTGAATGTGTACGCTATCCATACATGTTATCCGGGGATACGGTACCCTTTCTAACCTTTGTGCAATCACGTGCAATCCATACTGGGCCTAACACCATCTGAGCCTGCCTCCTGATGTACAGACATATATTTTGAATGTGTACGCTATCCATACATGTTATCCGGGGATACGGTACCCTTTCTAACCTTTGTGCAATCACGTGCAATCCATACTGGGCCTAACACCGTCTGAGCCTGCCTCCTGATGTACAGACATATATTTTGAATGTGTACGCTATCCATACATGTTATCCGGGGATACGGTACCCTTTCTAACCTTTGTGCAATCACGTGCAATCCATACTGTGCCTGACACCATCTGAGCCTGCCTCCTGATGTACAGACATATATTTTGAATGTGTACGCTATCCATACATGTTATCCGGGGATACGGTACCCTTTCTAACCTTTGTGCAATCACGTGCAATCCATACTGGGCGTGAGAACGGCTGGCGAGCTGTTAAGCAAGCTACAGCACCTGTGGTTTGCACACGTAAGTTTTTCATTTTTTCAGGAATGACGGTTAGGCCTAATTCCGGAACTGCGGTTGACCTGCACTTACTGGGAAATCATTGTTCGCTGGTAATAATTGTCATCAGTGATCCCCATCACTAACGTTGTTCAGCGGGTTATCTGCACCTGTAAGCGACAAACGCTGGCCTTTTCAGTGTAGCGCACATGCAGCCACGGACATGTAATGGCATGACACACCAGTTATTGGCCAATCTCATGTGCCAGAGCCTCACGTGTCCCTCTAGTAAGCCGGACTCGGACCGCGGGGCATGACGGAGTCTCGTTCGTTAACGGAATTAAGCTTGCAATGTGTGCATCTGTTCTGTAGCTGGCATGGTTGAGGTTTCCCAGGTGGAGTCGAATTTAACTGTAGGCTCCACTCCTGGTGGTGCCCTTCTGGACATTCCTTTAAGGTTCAGCTTTGCAACCATACTGCCCACGTAAAACAAACACTTTGCCTTCATGAACGCTGTTTGGAGGGTCATGACTCGTGGGAATAACGCCGCCCAATCAGTTAACCTGCTAGAAAGATCGTTCGTTGCTCCCAAGCATGACATCACACTCCCTAGGAAGAAGGTAATGCCACTGTGGCGACCGTACTCCTGGGGGCGACACAAGTGCACTGATGCCCAGCCACTGCTCGATGAATCTGCTGGTACATTGACCCAGACCACTACATTCCCCTCGCACGCTACACGGCCTGAATCTGACCCTGATGAAACTCAGGTTACCCTTCCCATATACAGTTCCATCTTACAGGGTGACAAAGAGGAAGCTGCAGATGAAAGTGCAGGTTCGGCCCACCCGCCATCAGACACACCACCGTACTATCAGGGGCCCTGTGCCAGTGCCGTCGCCAACGAGTGGGCCCCCCCCTGCTTGCTCAGGATCACAGCACTTGCAAAGTTGAAATACTGTGCAGTGAGATGGAAGATGGGGACGACGAGGAGTCCAGACAAGTACAGGGATTCCCTAGCGAGGAGACTTATTTGATTGTTTTCAATGTTGGGACAGCAAATTTTGGGGAGCACTATACTCTGGAGAATGATAGATGGTGCCCACCATACACTGGAACATTCCAAAGGTGGACATCAGACACTGGAGCAGCATTTACAGGGCCCATTATACACTAGAGCATTAGAAATGGGGCCCATTATGTTTGGAGCATTATTTGGGCCCATAAGACAGTGGAGCTTCATCCATGGGGACCAACATATACTGTAGCATTATGTGGAACTCATCATATACTGTTTCAAACATTATATGGGACCAATGATTCCGTATGGAGAAATAGATGGGCCTCGTCATGAGATGTAAAAAGTGAAGTATTTTTCATTGTACTATACCGCTATTTCTCTGCCGTATCGGAGCATGATGAGTTGTGGTATTATGTGTTAAAGGGGCGCTCTTTCGCCCAGGGCACATGAAAACCTGGAGCCAGCCCTACCCCCCCACAACTGTAGCCAAATAACCCCCATTTTTCAGTGCGTAACTTGTATTATGAAGTTAATTAAGGTTGACAAGCTTAAGTAAGAAGAATTGATGCTTTTGGCATTCAAATGGGCACTGTTGGTGTGTTTCCTGTCCTCCTCTCACTGCCGACTTTTATTCCCCATTGACTTACATTGGGTTTCGTGTTTCGGGACGACCCCGACTTTTCCCTATAATCGGACGATCTTGCTCGACCCGACTTTTGGAAAAGTCGGGTTTCACGAAACGAAACGCGACCCTAAAAAACCAAAAGTCGCTCAACTCTACTATTGATTTTTCTGGCCAGAATTTCTCTGCATTGTTCTTTCAATGACTGCAAGATTATGAGATTTGAGGGCTTTAAGATAAATGAGACTATTAAAAACACAAATGTGCAGCACTTCATTTAATTTCTAACTGTTTATTGTTCCTTCATAGCAACTCCATGCCCGAAAAAAAACCTGCAGAAAATTCTTGTCACAAAGATGTTGCCGGCCAGACCTCAACAGCGCTTCCTGTATGTACTTCTGCCTCCGCGAAACCAACTAATCCTGCTGCCACTGCGCCTGAGGGGAATATGTCCTCTGCTCCGAGTACACAGGTGCTAGTCATACATTCCCCCTCCTCAGATCTCAAACAGATTACTGAGCAGTTCCATAATGTGAGCAGTGGGAGCTGTTGGTAAATGTTGTGGTGTAATCAGATGGCTGACGTTTAGTAGGCTGCAGATGGCTTGAGCAGATTTTGCAGTGTGAAAGATGTATAACTGACAGCCCTGATCTCCCAGTCTACCCTCCTTCCTTGAGACAGTGTTTTGGGCTGGACAGCGGAGTTTAGCTGTGTCACTTTATAGTTTAGATGATGGAATAAAATGACCTTAATGCCTCACTATTTTTTACTTTTGGAAATGTGTAATATGCTTTTAAAATAAGTTGTCCTCAATGTAATTGCAGTTTGGATGCAGATCTTCATCTCAGGGAGCAACACGGCGTAATGGCAAGGAACAATATGTGCCACCAAGATCACCAAAGTAAAAAACTTCTCGCCGCTTAACTATCTAATCAGACTGATGACATCAAAGAAATAGACTCATTTGGAGATTTTCACTGTTTTGAACAAAGCGAGCGTAGTGAAACCCAATGGTCATCTCGGATTTTTATTTGAGGTGCTAGCGTGTTCCAGATGTGATTAAAACAACATATGAAATGTAGGAATTTGTTTGTTTTTTTTTTGTGGGGTGGGTATGATTGCGGGGGTTTTTTGTTTGTTTGTTGCAGAAGTGAGTGCGAAAGAAAATATTTTTGAAAGATAGATCTGTTAAGAAAAAAATGTAAAAAAAAAAAAAAAAGAAACAAATATAGAAATTTAAAATTTAATTTTTATCGTTAGAGTTTGGGATGTAATTTCGTATATTACTGGATGTCTTGATAAATCTGGATCACGACACGATATACAAATGAAGCACCGTCTGCTTCTGCCCTGCCACCCTAGGATGGTTTATGCCCCATACACATTGGATAGGTGTCAGCCGAGCACTTTTTCAGCTGATCGGTCAACACTCCTTAGGCGAGCGTTCCTGTGTTTTCAAAGAATCCTCTTATCTCGGCATCAAACAAAAGGAGGAGTCATTGAAATTGAAATGGCCGAATCCTTCTCTCCCTCAACGTAACCTGTAGACGGGAGGGCTGGGTTGTCTATGGCAATCAATCAAAGCCGTCATGGCCAGCAGCATCAGAACATTGCCTTTTAAAAGATGGCCCCCACATAAGGACGATAGCATCACATGGGATTATGAAAGGTTTTAACGATACTCCAATCCAAATTTCAGCAAATTTTTGAAAAATTCTATAGTAAGAATAAGGAACTTTACAATACTTCTTATGGGAGAAACGTGCTACTTTCTCCTCTTAAAAGGGTTTTCCCAAGTTTGGAAGTTATTGCTCATCCATTGGATAGGGATAACTTCCCAATCGCTGCAACCACCATGGTTCCCAAGAACAAGGGCTCTAAAGAGCCACGTATGAATGGAGCCATGGTTGATGATCATGTGAACTGCCCTTTTATTTTTTTCTACGCTCATATAGTCTTCAGCACTGACATAAGAATGAATGGAGTCATGCTGTGAATGATCGACCACAGCTCCATTTCCACGAGGCCTTTAGATCCCTTGCTCTTGGACTGGTGGGGCTCCCAGTATTTTTAACGTTCTTGTCTATTAGCTGGTTAGGGAAGTACTTTCAAATTTGAGAATATTTCTTAAAGATTCTGTCTTTCCTCCCTGAACTCTACATCAATTCCAAAAAAAAAAATCCAGCACAAATCCATCTTACTTCAGACAAGATGATCTGTCAGGACACAGAATAGTCAGGTTACATCACCTTATTGATAAAGAAAAGGGAGAGAAGAGAGTCAAAGAAACGCATAGAAATTTTAGCTGGCTTATTTCGCAGAGCTGGATTCGCAGCTACGCTGCTCAGTACAACTGTGCATCGTGTTCCATTCCTCTGCTGCTTCTCTGTATGTCTTACCTAAGGGAGAATGGTGAAAATCCATCTGTGTGTTTAGTGTATGAGAGCGATTAGTCTTTCCTCACCAGCTCAGAGTCAATTGAAAATTAGAGATAGAGTCTGAAGAGGGGTAAAACTTATGAACATGCAGTGTACAAGTCACATACTGGCCAGAAAAAGTGTTATACCTCACTTATGTGTACACGCAATCACCAGTTCAGTCTTAAAAAGAACAATTCAGGGAAACTTTCTTTTCAATAGAAGCTTCACTTGCGCTTGACTTTCTCCACTGAAATGTATGCGGCTGGTGGGGTCCCCATTTCTCCTAGAGGGATCCCACATCATGACATCTTGTAGATTAACCATTGGTAACATGTATGACCTTTGTCCTGGCAACAGGCTTGGCATAAATCAGTAGTACAAGCAAATATAGGAAACTATACAATATCTTGTCTGGAAAAGCTATGGTACTTCTTTCTCCACTTAACCACTTTTTTCTCCTCCTCCTGAACTCATTATTTGATGTGAAATCCTACTCAAGAAAAGATGGACCGCCAGCTCACTGAGGAATCAGATCACAGCTGCCTACTGAAGTCTGTGGAAAGGGGGGAGAACAGAAACATACAGATCATGCTGATCTTCAGTAAAGTGTTCCTTCACCACAGCTACAATGCTCAGTACCGCCGTACCACATCATTCATTCAGCTGCTGCTTCTAACAATAGAGACAGGAAACCACAAATCTCTCATGTCTGTGTGCAGGAGACAATATATCAGCTTGTCTCCCTCTACTAGCTCAGAAATGACTGAAAAATTTGAGATGAATCCTGCATTTTATACTAATTTTGCCAGCGCTAAGTGATATACTGATTAAAAAATAGTGTTATTCCTCATGTGAACAAAGAGAAATCACAAATATTTATTTACACCTCTAAAAATATATGAAAGACACAATTACATTTTGTCACCCAAAAAGGACAAAAATCCATTTGGTCTATGTGATTGCAGAAGAATATACGGCCTGCTCCAGCACATGATCAATGTTTCATTGGCAGTAAAGCGAGACATGCGTACAATTTCGATATGAAGGCCCAGATTCAAAGAAGCAATTGTTTTAGAATTACTTTGAAAAGTTTGTAAATACTTATGTCCCCCAAAAAATAAGTACTCAAGGTGTGATACCTTTATTGGCTAACCAGAGAAATTATATTTGCAAGCAAGCTTTTAGGGCTCAAAAGGCCCCTTCACAAGGGCTTCACAGAAGTTTATAACATACAGTGGTACAATTAAAAAAATCATATTTTTTCCACAAAAATGATCTTTTCACCTCCATTTTTTATTTTCCCAAGGGTAACAGGACCCTAAAAGTTATTGTGCAATTTGTCCTGAGTACGCTGATACCCCACATGTGGGTGTAAACCACTATTTGGGCGCATGGCAGAGCTCGGAAGGAAAGCAGCGCCATTTGACGTTTTTGGCTGGAATTGAGATTGGACCCCATATCAGTGTACTCAGGAAAAATTGGACAACAACTTTTGGGGTCCAATTTCTCCTGTTACCCTTGGGAAAATAAAAAAATTGGGGACTAATTGATCATGTTTGTGGAAAAAATGTGATTTTTTTTTATTTTCATGCCTGGGTATTAAAAACTTCTGTGAAGCCCTTGGTTCAAAGTGCTCACCACACATCTAGATAAGTTCTTTAGGGGGTCTAGTTTCCAAAAAGGGGTCAATTGTGGGGGGTTTCCACTGTTTAGGTACATTAGGGTCTCTCCAAAGGCAACATGACACCCGCAGACCATTCCATCAAAGTCTGCATTCCAAAACGTGACTACGTGTGCCCATACAGTAGTTTTCTCCCACATATGGGGTATCAGCGTACTCAGGACAAATTGTACAACAACTTTTGGGGTCCAATTTCTCCTAATACCCTTGGGAAAATAAAAAAAATTGGTGACTAAAATCATGTTTGTGGAAAAAATACGAATTTTTTATTTTCACGCCCGGGCGTTATAAACTTCTGTGAAGCACTGAAGGGGTCAAAGTGCTCACCACAGATCTAGATAAGTTCCTTGGGGGGGTCTAGTTTCCAAAATGGTGTCATTTGTGGTGGGTTTCCACTGTTTTGGTACATCAGGGGTTTTCCAGTCGCGACATGGTGTCCGATCTCAATTCCAGCCAAAAACGTCAAATGGCGCTGCTTCCCTTCCGAGCTCTGCCATGCACCCAAATAGTGGTTTACCCCCTCATGTGGGGTATCAGCGTACTCAGGACAAATTGCACAATAACTTTTAGGGTTACCCTTGGGAAAATAAAAATTGGGGGTGAAAAGATCATTTTTGTGGAAAAAATATGATTTTTTAATTGTACCACTGTACGTTATAAACTTCTGTGAAGCCCTTGTGGGTTCAAAGTTCTCACCACATATCTAGATAAGTTCCTTTGGGGGGTCTAGTTTCCAATATGGGGTCACTTGTGGGGGGTTTCCACTGTTTAGGTACATCAGGGGCTCTCCAAACATGACATGGCGTCCGATCTGAATTCCAGCCAATTTTGCATTGAAAAAGTCAAACGGCGCTCCTTCCCTTCTGAGCTCTGCCATGCGCCGAAACAGTGGTTCCCCCCCACATATCAGGTATCAGCGTACTCAGGACAAATTGCACAATAACTTTTGCCGTCCAATTTCTCCTGTTACCCTTGGTAAAATAAAAAAAATTGAACCTGAATTATTTTTTTGTAAAAAAAAAAGTTAGATGTTCATTTTTTTTTAAATATTCAAAAAATTCCTGTGACGCACTTAAAGGGTTAATAAACTTCTTGAATGTGGTTTTGAGCACCTTAAGGGGTGCAGTTTTTAGAATGGTGTCACTTTTGGGTATTTTCTATCATATAGACCCCTCAAAGTGGCTTCAAATGTGATGTGGTCCGTAAAAATAAAATGGTGTTGCAAAAATGAGAAATCGCTGGTCAATTTTTAACCCTTATAACTTCCTAACAAAAAAAAATTTTGGTTCCAAAATTGTGCTGATGTAAAGTAAACATGTGGGAAATGTTACTTATCAAGTTTTTTGTGTGCCGTATCTCTGTGATTTAAGGGCATAGAAATTCAAAGTTGGAAAATTGCAAAATTTTCAACATTTTTGCCAAATTTCCGTTTTTTTCACAAATAAACGCGTTATTTGAATGAAATTTTACCACTATCATGAAGTACAATATGTCACGAGAAAACAATGTCAGAATCACCGGGATCCATGGAAGCGTTTCAGAGTTATTACCTCATAAAGGGACAGTGGTCAGAATTGTAAAAAATGGCCCGGTCATTAATGTGCAAACCACCCTTGGGGCTTAAGGGGTTAAAGGTAGAATCATAGCTGATGAAAGCTCAAGCAAAGCTGAAAGGAATACATGGAAGACCTGTGCTTAAAAGATATCAAGGATCACTTTTATGATATTTGGTACAAAGAAGAATTTTCACCAATGGAAGGCAACATCCGATTCCAAACGAAGCTTACAAAAATCAATAGTATTGCAAAGGAAATAAGTAAAGAATAACTGTCATTCCAATTCTGCTTTTAGAAATCAATATATAACATGAAAATAAAAAATAAATCTTATTTATATATTATCAGAAAAATCTGCTTCTTTCTGTTCCTGAACTGATCACTCATTCTCTAAATTCTTAATTCTCGGGTAAAGTCTGTCTTCATTGAGTACAAGTTTACCCATAACTGAGATGAAAGTTGATGCTCACATGGTTCTATGGAAAACTATAACTGTTAATTCAGGAGAACATGTGGCAGAATATCTGTTTCTGCTCCTAGCTGCTCCCTTTCCCCTATCCATAGAATTTTTATAAGCACCAACTGTCACCTCCCAGCTCAAGAATCAGAAAATTTGTATTGACTGAATACAGATTTTACCCATGAATTGAGAGTGAAAGATGGATCTAATGGGCGAAATAATAAATTTTACATGTATATGAGAGAAAATGTCTTATTTAACCCCTCTTCAGATAAATATATACAGTTGTGGCCAAAAGTATTGACACCAGGCCCGGATTGGCAATATAACCAACCGGGCATTTTCCCGCTGGGCCGCTGTCACGTGGGCCGCGGGCGGCAGCGCCCAAACATCTGGCCGCTTGCCAGCTGCTGCAGCCACTGTTGCTCCTGCCGCCGTGCCCGCAGCGGTGATAGATTCAAGTTCCTCCCGCACTGCAGGGAGATAAGCCGCCACGCCCCCCTCTCGCACCCCATCCTCGCCGTAGCATGAGACCCCCTCCCCCCCGCAGCCACTCACAGCGTCGCACTCGCTTGCCTGCTCGCTCTGTTCGCAGGACCTGTGATGAGATCACAGGAGGGGAGGAGTCAGGGGGTCACATGATCAGGAGCCTTTGTCCAGACCCCCCGATCATATCACCCCTGACTCCGCCCCTCCTGTGACCTCATCACAGGTCCTGTGCGCTCAGCCTTGCCTCTACCGTCTGCAAGACTCTGCTTTGCTGTTGTCATGGTGCTGGTTGAGGTAAGTATGTGTGGGGTCAGGATTTACAGTGTGGATGTAGCAGAGCTGTGTGTGTACGAGGTGTACGGAGCGGAGCCGTGTGTGTACGAGGTGTACGGAGCGGAGCCGCGCGTGTACGAGGTGTACGGAGCGGAGCCGTGTGTGTATGAGGTGTACGGAGAGGAGCCGTGTGTGTACGAGGTGTACGGAGTGGAGCCGTGTGTGTACGAGGTGTACGGAGCGGAGCCGTGTGTGTACGAGGTGTACGGAGAGGAGCCGTGTGTGTACGAGGTGTACGGAGCGGAGCCGCGCGTGTACGAGGTGTACGGAGCGGAGCCGCGCGTGTACGAGGTGTACGGAGAGGAGCCGCGCGTGTACGAGGTGTACGGAGCGGAGCCGCGCGTGTACGAGGTGTACGGAGCGGAGCCGCGTGTGTACGAGGTGTACGGAGCGGAGCCGCGTGTGTACGAGGTGTACGGAGAGGAGCCGCGTGTGTACGAGGTGTACGGAGCGGAGCCGCGTGTGTACGAGGTGTACGGAGAGGAGCCTGTGTGTACGAGGTGTACGGAGCGGAGCCGTGTGTGTACGAGGTGTACGGAGAGGAGCCGTGTGTGTACGAGGTGTACGGAGCGGAGCCGTGTGTGTACGAGGTGTACGGAGCGGAGCCGTGTGTGTACGAGGTGTACGGAGCGGAGCCGCGTGTGTACGAGGTGTACGGAGCGGAGCCGCGCGTGTACGAGGTGTACGGAGCGGAGCCGCGCGTGTACGAGGTGTACGGAGAGAAGCCGCGCGTGTACGAGGTGGACGGAGTGGAACCGTGTATGTATGGAGTGGAGCCATATGTG
Organism: Dendrobates tinctorius; assembly: GCF_039654945.1. Classification (NCBI taxonomy): domain Eukaryota; kingdom Metazoa; phylum Chordata; class Amphibia; order Anura; family Dendrobatidae; genus Dendrobates; species Dendrobates tinctorius. The sequence continues at coordinate 11,971,071 of NW_027361826.1, forward strand.
TACGGGATGTACGGAGCGGAGCCAAGTGTGTACAAAGCATACAAAGCGGGCTTTTCCCACGGACACAGGAGTACACGGCGGAGTCCCGAGGAGCATTTTAAAACACACACATGACGTTCCACCTGAAGTGATGTGCTGGAAGCTGACCGGAAATTAGATAATTTCTTGAGGAGATTGTGACGGAACCAGGAATGCTTCAGATCCATCACCATGTCCTCCTCCGACAGCGCAGACAGCAGGATCGCCTTGGAATCGGGGATGTCGGCCATGTGAGCGGATCATGATAGGTCCTGCATCGGGAGGCTCAGGTGGGCACTACAATGGGAGCCGGGCTGCTATAGTATCTTTATAGAATCTTTCTTTATTTCTTTCTCTCTCTAATCTTTCTTTTTTCTCTCTCTGTTCTTTCTTCCCCTCTTTCTTTCTTTTTCTTTCCTCTCTTTCTCTCTGTTCTTTCTTTCTTTCTTTTCTTTACTTCTTTCTTTCTCTGTTCTTTCTCTGTCTCTCTCTGTTCTTTCTTTCTTTCCCCTCTTTCTTTCTCTCTCTGTTCTTTCTCTGTCTCTCTCTGTTCTTTCTTTCTTTCCCCTCTTTCTTTCTCTCTCTGTTCTTTCTCTGTCTCTCACTGTTCTTTCTTTGTCTCTCACTGTTCTTTCTTTCTTTCCCCTTTCTTTCTCGCTCTCTCTGTTTTCTTTTTTCTCTCTCTCTCTGTTTTTTCTCTTCCTTAGTGCCAGTCAGTGTGCCCATAATGCCAGCCACTGTGCCCTCAGTACCAGTCAGTGTGATCAGCAGTGCTAAATGGGTGCGATTAGGTGTGGACATGGGTGTGACTAGTTGTGAAATGGGTGTGGTTGGGCGTGGCCAAAATTTACAGCGGCGCTGCAGTCTTTGTCCGTCTTTCCCTTCTTCAAAAGTTGGGAGGTATGATAGGGGCGGCTATGACCAGGGGGTCTGGTTGCCCAATAGAGAGCAGTTCTGCCAGGAATTCTGTAATCATGCATACAAAAGGGGACAGCGCTTTGGGAGGGGTACTGTACCTAAAAGCAATAAATAGGACTGAGCTGAAATACTGGGCACAGCTGTGACTACATGTTATATAGTCGTGTTAATCTCCTCTCACTTCTTGTAAACTACAACTGTACAAAGATATTATATAGTCACCATGTGACTAGTGGGCCTGTGTAACTTCAAATGCCAGGGCTGAATTTTAGTCCCAGTCCGGCCCTGATTGACACCCCTGCAATTCTGTCAGATAATACTCAGTTTCCTCCTGAAAATGATTGCATACACAAATTCTTTGGTATTATTATCTTCATTTAATTTGTCTTAAATGAAAAAACACAAAAAGAATTGTCCTAAAGCCAAATTGGATATAATTCCACACCAAACATAAAAAAGAGGGTGGACAAAAGTATTGGCACTGTTCGAAAAATCATGTGATGCTTCTCTAATTTGTGTAATTAACAGCACCTGTAACTTAACTGTGGCACCTAACAGGTGTTGGCAATAACTAAATCACACTTGCAGCCAGTTGACATGGATTAAAGTTGACTCAACCTCTGTCCTGTGTCCTTGTGTGTACCACAATAAGCATGGAGAAAAGAAAGAAGACCAAAGAACTGTCTGAGTACTTGAGAAACCAAATTGTGAGGAAGCATGAGCAATCTCAAGGCTACAAGTCCATCTCCAAAGACCTGAATGTTCCTGTGTCTACCGTGCGCAGTGTCATCAAGAAGTTTAAAGCCCATGGCTCTGTGGCTAACCTCCCTAGATGTGGACGGAAAAGAAAAATTGACAAGAGATTTCAACGCAAGATTGTGCGGATATTGGATAAAGAACCTCGACTAACATCCAAACAAGTTCAAGCTGCCCTGCAGTCCGAGGGTACAACAGTGTCAACCCGTACTATCCGTCGGCGTCTGAATGAAAAGGGACTGTATGGTAGGAGACCCAGGAAGACCCCACTTCTTACCCCGAGACATAAAAAAGCCAGGCTGGAGTTTGCCAAAACTTACCTGAAAAAGCCTAAAATGTTTTGGAAGAATGTTCTCTTGTCAAATGAGACAAAAGTAGAGCTTTTTGGGCAAAGGCATCAACATAGAGTTTACAGGAGAAAAAAAGAGGCATTCAAAGACAAGAACACTGTCCCTACAGTCAAACATGGTGGAGGTTCCCTGATGTTTTGGGGTTGCTTTGCTGCCTCTGGCACTGGACTGCTTGACCGTGTGCATGGCATTATGAAGTCTGAAGACTACCAACAAATTTTGCAGCAAAATGTAGGGCCCAGTGTGAGAAAGCTGGGTCTCCCTCAGAGGGCATGGGTCTTCCAGCAGGACAATGACCCAAAACACACTTCAAAAAGCACTAGAAAATGGTTTGAGAGAAAGCACTGGAGACTTCTAAGGTGGCCAGCAAAGAGTCCAGACCTGAATCCCATAGAACACCTGTGGAGAGATCTAAAAATGGCAGTTTGGAGAAGGCACCCTTCAAATATCAGGGACCTGGAGCAGTTTGCCAAAGAAGAATGGTCTAAAATTCCAGTAGAGCATTGTAAGAAACTCATTGATGGTTACCGGAAGCGGTTGGTCGCAGTTATTTTGGCTAAAGGTTGTGCAACCAAGTATTAGGCTGAGGGTGCCAATACTTTTGTCTGGCCCATTTTTGGAGTTTTGTGTGAAATGATCAATGTTTTGCTTTTTGCTTCATTCTGTTTTGTGTTTTTTCATTTAAGACAAATTAAATGAAGATAATAATACCAATGAATTTGTGTTTGCAATCATTTTCAGGAATAAGCTGAGTATTATCTGACAGAATTGAAAGGGTGTCAATACTTTTGGCCACAACTGTATTATAAAGTTTGTTAGTTTCATGTGTACTATTGATTTTTTAAATACAAATCAAAAAGATGGTTACTCTTTAGCCCCTTCACGACCTTTGACCCACCCATACATCAAAGAAAGGGAGGGGTTCCTGATCTTTGACGTATGGGTATTGTGATGCAGCGGTGGCACACTATGCAGTATTATGGATGAAGAAAGGGCTGCGGGCACCTGTACTGCATAGCTCCCAACCGTCTCGGATTCGGCGTGACAGTCCCGTTTTTGCCCCGCCCACCCGCTGTCCCACCCAGGACTCTATTTTTCCCGCACTGCAGGGAGATAAGCCACCCCCCCATGCACCCCATACATGCCCGCCCAGAAACCCACCGCAGCCCCTTACAGTCTGCAATGACGTTGCTAGGCTGTTCTATTCTGTGCATAAATGACCTGTGATGAGGTCAGAGGAGGGGAGGAGTCAGGGGTCACATGATCAGAAGCCTCGGTGTATGCAGGACTCAGCTGTGCTGGTCGTCATGGTGCTGGATGAGGGAAGTTTATGTGTGGGGTCAGGAGGGGTTTACAGGGTGTACGGAGCAGAGCTGCGCGATAACAATGTGTACGGAGCAGAGCCGAGTGTGTACGAGGTGTACGGAGCGGAGCCGCTTGTGTACGAGGTATACGGAGCTGAGCCATGTGTGTACGGGGTGTATGGAGTGGAGCTGTGTGTGTATGAGGTGTACGGAACGGAGCCCTGTGTGTACAAAGTGTACGGAGCTGAGCCGTGTGTTTACGGAGCTGAGCAGAGCCGTGTGTGTACGGGGTGTACGAAGTGGAGTAGTGTGTGTACGGAGTGGAACTGCGTGTCTATGGAGCAGAGCCGCGTGTGTACGAGGTGTACAGAGCGGAACCGCGTGTGTACGAGGTGTATGGAGCAAAGTCACATGTGTACAAGGTTTACGGAGTGGAGCCTTGTGTGTTTAAGGTGTACAGAGCGTGGCCGCATATGTACGAGGTTTACGGAGTGGAGCCATGTGTGTGCGGAGTGTAAGGTTCTCAGTCTCTTTGGACATGTTTTTGAAACCTAGGTTTTTCCATCGGCCACTTTGCTTTCTGTCCTGCTGCAGCTGTCTTGCCCTCAGTTAGTATGAAGTTTCCAGCTTTTATGTTCCCGCCCTGATTCTCTCCCTCTTGCCTTTTAAGCAGCCTCAGCTGATCAAGCTGTGCTTCAGAATCAAGTCTGCTGTTAGCCTGTGACCTGGCTCCTGGAAGCCTTGGACTTGGTACTCCAGCCACCTCTTGCTGATGAACTTGGGAACACTTGTGGACACTGGAAACTTGCTGCCTGCTAAATCCACAATTACAAGGGAAGTAACAGAGAGAGAGACCCTAAACCTGTTGTGGAACTTCTGCTGTGCTAAAAGTTTACTCTGGCCTTCTGTGTCTCCTGCCTTGTATCTGCAAATTGAGTGAACCCTTTTGATTACTTGTATGAAGTAATACAAATCCTTACTAATCGCACCTTTCTCCTTTGTTTTCCTCGCACCCAAGCACAAGACGCTATATGAACTGTACGCTATACATCACACGGAGCCGTGTGTGTACAAGGCATACAAAGCGGAACCATGTGTGTATGAGGTGTGCGGAGCCATACATGTACAAGGTGTATGGTGGGGAGCATTCATACCTCCCAACCGTCCCGGATCCAGCAGTACAGTCCCGATTTTGAGTCTGCCCCACTGCCCCAACCGGGAGGTTACTTTTCCCACGGACACAGGGAGTACACGGCAAAGCCCTGAGGAGCACTTTAAAATTCGCACATGATGTTCCACTGGAAGTGACGTGCTGGAAGCTGTCCGGTAATGAGCTAATTTCGGGAGGAGATTATGGTGGAACCATGGAGGCACTTCAGGGAATGCTTCAGATCCATCACCGTGTCTCCTTCGACAGCGTGGACAGCGTGATCGCCTTGATCTCTGGGATGTTGGCCATGTGAGCGGATCATGATATATCCTGCATCAGGAGGCTCAGGTGGGCACTACAATGGGAGCCGCGCTGCTATAGTATCTTTATAGAATCTTTATATCTTTCTCTCTCTGTTTCTTTCTCTCTGTACTTTCTTTCCCCTCTTCCTTTCTCTCTCTGTTCTTACTTTCTTTCTCTGTTCTCTTTCTTCCCCTCTTTCCTTCTCTCTCTCTGTTCTTTCTTTCCCCTCTTTCTCTCTCTAATCTTTCTTTCTCTCTGTTCTTCCTTTCTTTCTCTCTGTTCTTTCTTTCTTTCTCTGTTCTCTTTCTTTCATCTCTTTCTTCCTCTGTTCTTTCTTTCCCATCTTTCTTTCTCTCTATCTCTCTGTTCTTTCTTTGCCCTCGTTCTTTCTCTCTCTTTTCTTTCTTTCCCCTCTTTCTCTCTCTAATCTTTCTTTCTTTCTCTGTTTCTTTCTTTCCCTTCTCTTTCTTTCTCTCTGTTCTTTCTTTCTCTTTCTTTCCCCTCTTTCTTTCTCTCTCTGTTCTTCCTTTCTTTCTCTCTGTTCTTTCTTTCTCTCTCTGTTCTCTTTCTTTCTCTGTTCTTTCTCTCTCTGTTCTCTTTCTTTCCCCTCTTTTTTCTCTCTCTCTGTTCTTTGTTTCTCTTTGTTTCTCTCTCTGTTCTTTTTCTGTCCCCTCTCTTTCTTTCTCTGTTCTTTCTTTCTTTCCCCTTTCTTTCTCTTTCTTTCCCTCTCTGTTATTTCTTTCTCTGTTTCCTTTTTTTCTCTCTCTCTGTTCTTTCTTTCCCCTCCTTCTTTCCTTCTCTGTTCTTTCTTTCTCTGTTTTCTTTTTTCTCTCTGTTCTTTCTTTTCCTCAGTACCAGTCAATGTGCCAACAGTACCAGCCACTGTGCCCATAATGCCAGCCACTGTGCTCACAATGCCAGACACTGTGCCCCCAGTACCAATCAGTGTGATCAGCAGTGCTAAATGGGTGCCGTTGGGCGTGAACATGGGTGGGACTAGTTGTGAAAGGGGAGTGGCCGGGGCATGGCCTATAATTTGTCCCTCTCTCCATTCTTCAAAAGTTGGGAGGTATGGTACTGCGCTGGGTCCGGAACTGTCAAGGCTGCGTCCCAGGTTGTCCAGGGGAAAAATAGGGGACCAGACAGACCTTGTTACCCGGAAGCATGGGGCACGGCAAAGAGAAAAGCATGCAAAACGACAGGCAATTTCCCGCCGGTGGTGTCAGAGCAGAGGTGTGCGCAGAGTGCGGCTACACACAAGCAAGCCGTTGAGACCAGCAGCAGAGGAAGGGCAGTGGGCGCCTTTAAGCTGAGTGCCGCGTGCAGGCACAGGAACAGGGGTCGTGTTCAGGACTGTTCGTTGTGGCCATCTTTGCCAGACAGCATGCCGCAGACCCCCCTTGTTCATAGACTGCACACAATCTCCTTGACTTTGGATGCACAAGTTTATGGACTAATTGGCTGAATGGGTAAAAACCAGAGACCTCCTGTTGCCACCAGAAGATATACCATGAGCTGTGGAATCTTCTCTGAGGACACTGCACTGGCCATTGCTGGGATTACAGCCCTCATCGGATCATCCGTGGCTGAGGAAGCTACGAACACGATAAGTTGACTATGTGGACTGTTATCACATTATGGTTACCTATTTCCCTATCATTTGCCCCTTTAACTATTTATCTCCCTGCGAGGAGTATCTTGATTGTTAAATTGTTACTCTTTGCTCTGACTTTCTTGTGTCACGGCATCCCGCAACCTGGTTACACTGTGATGAGGCAGTGACCCAGCAAAGTTCAATGCAAAAATATCTCTTTAATGTTCAACTCCAGAAAACACAGCATTTGATATCCTCCGGATCGCAGCTGGAAAACATATTAACACCGCGTGTTAATGTTCTACTCACAGCATTACACACTCCACTATATCCTCCAGATCATAGACGTGAACCATATCCTCCAGTTTACAGTCATTAAACACACCAGTCCTCCTCTGACCGGTTATCATGGGTGACTGCACCGCTGTGTACATTGTGGGTGCCAGGCTTTTTAGCTGCCTTGGCTGTTTGGCTCCGCTGGCCTGTGTTCCCTCACACAGGTGGATTGCTGCAGAGCCTTCTGCTCTGTACACTTGCCAACACCAGATTGACACTGATTCTGAATCTGACACACCCAAACCCTATACTGCAGGATTTTTAACTAGCAACCTGTTGCCTTCAGCCACATGGAAAACCTGGGCCGAGAATGAAACGAACTGCACCACTTCCATCTGTAGTCTGTTTCAATACACAAAAGCATAGAGCAGGTTTTCCCTAAATCTGCCTTGGACAGATAGAATGTCCAAGACCTATACTCAATTTAGCCTGCATTGCAACTACAGCTACGCCTGTGACTGCAATACACTCTCATCGCCTCTATACACTTCCGTGCCCATCCTGGGGGAACACACAGCGCCCCGTACATGTGACAGTATGTCATGTCTACTTACATTATAGCTGAGACACAGCTTTCACAACCAGGAGCGGTGCCCACACCACCCCCTGCTGTTTAGTCTTCTAAATGCCACAATCGTTATTGATTGCAACATTTAGGCTATGTGCCCACATTGCAGAAATGCTGCGGAATTGTCCGCATTTCCGCAACTCCCCGCTGCGGGTAAAATGCATACGGAATTCGCATGCGTTTTCCAGCAAAACAGAAGCGTTTTGCAAGCGTTTTTAGCTTGCAGAATGCTAGCGCTTTTCCAAGCGATTTGAAGCATCACTTGGAAAAGTGACTGACAGGTTGGTCACACTTGTCAAGCATAATGCTTGACAAGTGTGACCAACTTTTTACTATTGATGCTGCCTATGCAGCATCAATAGTAAAAGATAGAATGTTAAAAATGATTAAAAAAATAAAAAATATGGTGATCTCGGTCCTTAACGTCGCTGCCGTCAAGTTCCGTTCCCAGGCTTGCTTTGCGAGAATGACCTTTGTGACATCGCATGACCGCTACGTCATCAGAGGTCATTCTCGCAAAGCACGCCTGGGAACGGAACTTGCCGTCAGCGCCGCTGAGGACTCCAGGGGCCGACAGAGGATAAGTATATCCCTATTTTTTATTTTAATTCTATTTTTTACAGGAATATGGTACCCAGGGCATGTAGGAGAATCTCCTCTCCTCCAGACCCTGGGTACTATCCGCACATGAAGTGCTCACTTTACGCATGGTGGGCATAGCCATATGCGTAAAGTGAGCATTTCAATGCAATCCTATGGCGGCGGAATCGCCACGATTCCGAAAAATTCATGGACATGCTGCGGATTTTTACTCTATGCGATTCCGCAGCAGAAAAATCCGCAGCATTGGCAAAGCAACTGCGGAATCCCATAGGATTGCATGGGATGCGTTTTGTTAGCGTTTTTTAAGCGCAAAATGGGCACACAGCCTTAGAAGGCTGGAAGAGGGCTCCCTCTTCCTTATGATCAGCAATCTGCGACATTATTGCAAACTTTTCGTCCACAAACTCTCCTCTTAACTCATTTTTGTACCACCCAGGCTTCCCTGATAGTTTGACCCTCCCAATGAAGGGAGTGTGGTCTCACAGAATCTGTTCAACTTTACTGATATTATAGATCATAGGACAAGAACCATAATCCCATACCTAGAACTAAAATCCAATCTATCCATACCAGGTCTCTCCCTATTTCAGCATATTCAAGTTAGAAATTTCGCCTTAGCTACTTTCCAGGGTCTGCAGCTCTCCCTCTCAACCGCTTTTGAAAGATAATGCCGAAACGGTACATCAACGAAGGGATTAATTTCTGCAATTTATAACATCATTCAAAAGCCTGATGCAGATTCCCTGATGATTAATCCATGATTAAGCCCTTTCAGGGTGAAACGCGTAGGAAATTGCTCCCCTCCATACGCCTCTTTATGTCGTTTTTACCTGATGGTATGAAGATTTTATATTCTCAATAAAGCAATTATTATTTTATCTCCTGGAGACGCTGGAAAAATCCTTCTTTATGTTGTGCATACAGTATAATGCACGCAATAGTCCTTTGTATAGTATAGTGTACCCCATACTCTATACAGTATAATGCACCCCATAGTCCTTTGTTTAGTATAATGCACCCCATAGTCCATACAGCACAATGCACCTCATAGTCCTCTACACAGTATAATGCACTCTATAGTTCATACAACATAATACAATACATGGTCCATACAGCATAATGCACCCCACAGTTTAGACAATATAATGCACCCACAGTCCTCTGTATAGTATAATGCACCCCTAAGGCTATACAGCATAATGCACTCAATAATCCATACAGTATAATTTATCCCAACATCAACATCCCCATCGCTCTTCCCCTCTCCCCATCTGCTACTAACCTTTTATCTCTAACCTCCTCTTTCGGCCTTTTGCAGCTTACAAACTTTCTAACGCATGAAGACAGAAACTCCCTTGACTTGGTCTTCTCTCGGCTTTGCTTAGTAGATGATTTCACAAACTCCTATCTCCCACTCTCTGACCACAACCTTCTCTCATTCTCTATCAAGAACTGCCACTCCGCTCAGGTTACCCCCACTTTCCATACTTATAGAAACATACAGGCCATTAACACTCAGAAACTCATGAAGAACTTGCAGTCATCATTGGCCCCTATCTCCTACCTCTCATGTCCTGACTCTGCACTGAAGCATTACAATGAAACACTTCAAAGTGCCCTGGATGAAATTTCACCTCCTATACATAGAACAACACGACACAGACGGCGACAACCCAGGCACATCTTGCAAACACGTTTTCTGCAGCGGTGCTCCAGGTGCGCCGAACGTCTGTGGAGAAAATCCAACCTACACGAAGATTTCATCCATTATAAGTTTATGCATAGCGCATACAACACTGCCCTTCACCTCTCCAAACAAACCTATTTCAATACCCTCATTACCTTACTGTCCAAGAACCCGAAACGTCTCTTTGACACTTGACACTTTTCATTCCCTACTCAACCCAAAAATGCAGGTCCCAACCACGGATCTTCGAGCTGACAGTCTGGCCAATTACTTCAAAGAAAAAATTGACCATATCCGACAGGAAATTATCTCCAAGTCACCTCATACCATGCATCTTCCTTCCTCCCCCAGTGCAGCTAGCTCACTCTCTGATTTTGAACTAGTCACAGAAGTAAGCAGGCTCCTTGCATATTCTCACCCAACCACTTGCACCAGTGACCCAATTCTGTCACATCTCCTCCAATCCCTTTCCCCTGCTGTCACCGCCCACCTAACAAAATATTTAAACTCTCTCTCTTCTGGTATCTTTCCCTCCTCATTTAAGCATGCCATCATACATCCACTACTTACAAAACCATCCCTCGACCAAAACTGTGCCGCTAATTATAGACCTGTCTCTAATCTTCCCTTCATCTCTAAACTCCTGGAATGCCTGGTCCACTCCCATCTTATCCGCTATCTCTCTGATAACTCTCTTCTCGATCCTCTACAATCCGGTTTCCGCTCTTTACACTCTACTGAAACTGCTCTCAATAAAGTCTCTAATGATCTACTAACAGCTAAATCTAATGGTCACTACTCCATGCTAATTCTCCTGGATCTCTCCGCAGCATTCGACACTGTGGATAATCAGCTCCTCCTCACTATGCTCCGTTCCACTGGCCTCAAAGACACCGTTCTCTCCTGGTATTCCTTTTATCTCACTGACCGCTCCTTCACTGTATCTTTCGCTGGCTCCTCCTCCTCTCATCTTCCACTTACTGTTAGGGTTCCTCAAGGATTGGTTCTAGGCCCCCTTCTATTCTCTTTGTGTACTGCCCCTATTGGTCAAACAATCAGTAGATTTGGTTTCCAGTACCATCTCTATGCTGATGACACCCAATTATACGCTACTTCTCCTGATATCACGCCTGCCTTTTTAGAAAACACCAGTGATTGTCTAAACGCTGTCTCTAACATCATGTCCTCCCTCTACTTGAAACTGAACCTGTCAAAGAATGAACTCCTTGTGTTTCCTCCCTCTACTAATGTACCTATGCCCAACATTTCCATCTTGTTGTGTGGTTCCACTATTACTCCTCAGCAACATGCCCGCTGTCTTGGGGTCATACTTGACTCCGAGATTTCATTCACCCCCCACATCGAATCACTGGCTCGCTCTTGTCATCTGCATCTCAAAAACATTTCCAGAATTCGATCTTTTCTTACTTTTGATTCTGCAAAAACTCCTACTGTTTCTCTTATTCATTCTCGTCTGGACTATTGTAACTCTCTAATAATCGGTCTCCCTCTTACCAAACTCTCCCCCCTCCTATCTGTCCTAAATGCTGCAGCCAGGATCATATTCCTCAACAATCGTTACACCAATGCCTCTACCTTGTGCCAGTCATTACACTGGTTACCCATCCACTCCATAATCCAGTACAAACTTATTACCCTTACCCACAAAGCACTCTATGGCTCAGCACCAGCCTATATCTCCTCCCTCATCTCAGTCTACCACCCTACCCGCGCCCTCCGTTCTGCTGATGACCTGAGGTTAGCATCCTCAATAATAAGAACCTCCCACTCCTGTCTCCAAGACTTTACACGTGCTGCGCCAATTCTTTGGAATGCACTACCCAGGTCAATACGATTAGTCCCCAATCCCTACAATTTTAAGCGTGCTCTAAAAACTCATTTATTCAGACTGGTCTACCGCCTCAACACATTAACCTAACTATCCCTTGGTGGCCCAGTCAAAAGTTTTACCATAACCAGGTTCCCCGCATCATGTTCCCACATGCTTTATGCATCTATTATCTCTTTGTGTCCGTACTGTTACATACTCAACACTATGGCTGGTCTGAATAATGAAGACAACTGTTACCACCCACCTTTCGTGTCTCCCTTTTTTTTCCTCATAGATTGTAAGCTTGCGAGCAGGGCCCTCATTCCTCTTGGTATCTGCTATGATCTATGTGGTTATTGTTATGCTGTAATGTCTATAGTCTGTACAAGTCCCCTCTAAAATGTAAAGTGCTGCGGAATATGTCAGCGCTATAGAAATAAAATTATTATTATTATCCAATTTTTCTCTGCATAGTATAATGCACCCCATAGTCCTTTGTTTAGTATAATGCACCCCATAATCCATACACCATAATGTACCAGACAGTCCATACAGAATATTGCACCCTATAGTCCTAAAAGCAATGTGAGAATTCCTTTTTTGTTCTTACAATTTCTCCTCGCTTGGAATTTTTTTATGCTTTCCTGTACACTATGTGGTGAAATGAATGGTGTCATTCAAAAGTACAACTTCTCCCCCCAAAAAAATGAAGCCCTCATATAGCTATGTGGACAGAAAAATAAAAAAGTTGTGAGTTTGGGAAAAGTGGAGGAAGAAACAAAGACGCAAAAATGAAAATTGATCTTGTTGTTAAGGGGCTTAAATAATGACTTTACAGGGAGCAAGAAAGCAGATGACAATTACTCTCTTCCATTGGACGATCTAGTGAACATGTTACACATCACACTTCTCTCATCACATGACTTTAGTATCATCATTATTACATGGGGTTTTCACTGCTGCCATTTCCCAAACATCAGTTAATAAATGGAATAACATGACAACTTCCCCAAATAACACTAATTGGAGTAAAGAGGGAAACTACAAAGATAGAGATAAAAGTCATACACTGCATCTCCTTATAGCATTACTAGAATGCGCTGTCCCTTTAAATTTAGCGCCGCATGCATCATGTGTCTCAGCCATCAACCAATCACATCGCAGGATTTGAATTCAAAGAAAGAAAAAAACCGTCAGTTGGTGCCAGTCTGCGATTGCTCTATTAGAGAAGAGACCGGCTCCTTATTGATTCCTAGAAGCGACACTTTATTGCATTTATACCCGGATCGTTACCTGCTGATTGGGAGAGACAGCCGCCACCGGCCGCTCTACAGAGGTGAGAATCATTGTGTGAGGAGTAAACTGCCGACTTATCTCATCCCGGATACTGACAGTTGGGATCTATACTGGAAGCAACACATAGAAAAAAGGAAATGATTTCACCATAAGACCCAAATATAGATAACGGGGTGATAACGGATAAATGGATAAAATATGGGGATTCTGAGTAAATATTTACAATGTGGATAACGATGTGTAAAGATTAATCTGAAAAATACGGGGCCACATATTTCTCCTAGAAATTCCCAGATCTAATATTTAGAAGTGCATGGCCATTATTAGCCTGTATATAATAGTTATATAATACATATAGTGGAGATATGGAGAATATGTTACTGGCTCATCAGTTACTATACAGGGAGGTAGCGGATATATGCCGAGGTTTATCTGGCGGGTCACAGTGCAGTCAGTATAGTGTAGATATGTGTAGTCTTTTCTTACCATAGGGCATGAAATCAATCTGGTTAGACATAGATGACCGATTATATATATATATATTTTTTAAAGCTCCACTCCAGCGGTTCTCTTTCTCGTTAGTGCACCGCAGGAGTGGTGCCTTATATGAGATTCTCCTGGCCCCTGCCTCATCCTCATCTCTCACTACTTTAATCCTTTTCCAGTGTTGCTCCTATCAGTCTCAGGTGAAAAGTGACCTACCATCAGCGCCAGTGTTTCATGGAGCGGCGCAGGAGTCACTTTTCAATACATCTGTTTGAGAGCCTAGTTCTGGCGCTCATAGACTTGCATTGAGATCTTGTGACGTAACTTCTCATTTGCAGCCAGTCAGAAGTTACAGGCACAAGATGGCACCACAGGAGCAGAGCACCGTCGGTATAAGAACGTGATCAGGCGGCTTACATTTAAAGCGCCACTCCAGCTGTACCACCAAAACACTGGAGTGGTGCCTTAAGTATTAAATAGGGTTTGCTTTGTTTACTAGCTACAGCGCCACTTCTGTCAGTGGGTCATGTTGGGTATTACAACTAAATACCAATCAAATCAAAAAGCTGCAATACTGCAACACATGTAATGCAGGCCGGGGTAGTTACGTTTTTGGTTACACATTAGGTTGATAGCATTACTCTACTAGAGATCCTATAGAAAGCGCCATCCTCTGCATACTCAGGTTTTCCTTTTTCTGTATGGTAGTTTCCAGGAAGAAGAGTAAGAATGGCCACAAGGAAGCGGAAGAGAGAACTGATCACCCAGTATGAAGAGGAGTGGTAAGTAGATGAGGTTCCATCACTGCGGTCATCACAATCCATACACTTACACCGGAAAGTCCATAGTGACCATTACACATCACCACTACACATATTTATCCCATTTACAGCTCAAAACTAATGTCAGATCCCCATGAGGAGAACACCCATCAGGATGTGACTTATGTGTAGCCACAGTACGGCCATGAGCGTGAGGCCTAATACTATAATATCTACCTCTTTTATTACAGCTCACGGTCTGCCGCCCAGGAAGAGGCCAAAAGGAGGAAGACAGAAGATGACATCCCCCAGCCGGAAGAGCGGGCAGCTTTCACCGCACTCCTTGGTAAGACTCATTGCACCTTCCAAGGTTTCCAGACACAAAGTGTTAGATTATATGACATGTATTTCTACATTAATCTATTTTATGTGTATTATGATGGAGAAACATGTAGGGAAGTGTTCTCCCTCCTCCTCTTATAGTCACACCTAGTATGATACAGCAGACACTATGTGGTGAGCAGTGTCGGGGCTTTGGTGTCTCCTCAATACTGATGGCATGTCTTTAGGACAATTCTTCAGTATCTGATCAGTGGGTGTCAGGCGCCAAATCTCCACCAATCTGACACTGATGAGCGATCCTGAGGATAATCCATCATTGATGAGGAGCCCTACAACCCCATTAATTTAGAGTTAATAGCATTTAAAAGGATTTCATTACAAAGTTCACAGTGAAATAATTCTATTTTCCTCATTTTTGTAGAAGAAGAACACATCAGGTCTTTTCTAGCCAGGGACAGCTGTCTTAAGATTTCGGACAAGGTATTATTGTAGTGAAGGATAAGAAATCCTCCAGATGTGAGAAGATCCATCATAGGGAAATAAAGGGCTTATTCTTATGTAATAGTGGCCAGATATGACCAAACCTAGGAATCTACTGACAGATATGTGCTGTGTTATATATCCCTCTAAAGGTACTGTCACACTTAGCGATGTACCAGCGATCCCGACCAGCAATATGACGCGGTCAGGATCACTGGCACATCGCTAAGTGGTCGCTAGTGAGCTGCCACACAGGCAGATCTCACCAGCGACATCGCAGGGGATCGGGGGTCACAACTTACCTGTCACACTAGGCGATCCTGCGTCCTCCCGCCCGGCTCCATGCTCGTCTCTCCACAGGAAGCGCCGCAGGAAGCTGACGACGGGAAACAGTCCTGGATGTTCTCGCGCGATCAGCGATAAGCAGCGGGGGAGCGGGTCGTAGGTAAGTATCAGACACAGCGATGTCGCTAGCAATATCGCTATAACGTCACAAGTTATATATTGCTAGCGATATCGCTTAGTGTGACAGTACCTTAACTCGGCTTCTCCTCCCTCCAGTATCTCCTCGCCATGGTCGTTGCTTACTTCAGTAGAGCAGGACTGCCATCTTCAGAATATGGAACCTTCTTCTTTCCAGCTCTGTGAGTCTCTTTTATTATTACACATTCACGTCTATAAATAACATTGTTTTATTTTATTGTAAAACCAAAATCTCTTTTCGGCCACTCGGCTAAATACATGATAATGGCATTTGTTGTTGTTGTCTGTATTTTCTTCTGAAGTGGATTGTAATTTATTTGGTTTCATTTCTCTTCCCTCCAAGGTTTTTAGCCAACCAGTTTGAGCAAGAAGAAGTGCGATATCGACAGGAGATCTACCGCTGGGCCCTTGGACGGAAGTGGAGGATGAAGAAGGACCGACTGCTACAAAGCCGCAATGTTCTGCTCACCAGGATGGGATTCCGGGCTTGGGTGGATCGGGACACGTGTGATCTGGTGAGCAATATAAAAAACTGTAATAATATAAAGCTGATCTGTAAATAGAGATCACAATATAAACAGTATGCTTAAGTAAATCCCTTAGACCTGATGAGGCACTTGTACTTACTCTGTAAAGCCACGTCAAAATGGTCATGTAATCCTGATATTAGGCAGAGCATTTTATGACTGCAGCCATAGCTGGACTCATGACATGCTTGTTTTAATGTCAAGCAAGAAAACTTTAATAAGTGATTATAAAGTCATTCTACCATGGATTTTCAGTCATCACACCAGTATCATCAGGCCTAAAATATATGCAAATTGGATTATGATTAATGGTGACATATACCCTTTACACTCTGATTATAATCACTTATTTTATTCTAGATCATGGCAGAAGACCCTGACCACTGGGCATGGAAGAGAGAGAGGAATATCCACTGATACCTGGAAACAGAGCTGCAGGACCTACAAGGAGAAGAACATGGCTGGAAGAGAAACGTGGCTGACGGTCCTAGAAGAACAGCTAGAAGACGTGACGGATGAAGAACTGGAGAAAGTAGAGAAGTATGCTGGTATGGTGTACAGGGGATATATACTAGATTCCTTGATAGGGTGTTGATCCAGGGAGCTTGTCTGATTGCCGTATGTGGAGTCGGGAAGGAATTTTTTTCCCCGATGTGGCGCTGTTTGCCACATGGGGTTTTTTTTGCCTTCCTCTGGATCAACATGTTAGGCTATAGGTTGAACTAGATGGACTTAAAGTCTCCCTTCAACCTCAAATACTATAAATATAACATGTTAAATATACAATATATTAATATATATATAGATATTAAATATATATAATATAATAAATAATAATATAATTTATTATAATATAATATAATATAATATATAATATAAATATAATATGTTAAAAATATAATAGATTAATATATAGAATATAATATATAATAAATAATAATATAATTTAATATAATAAATAATATAATATAATAAATATATAATATAAATATAACATGTTAAATATATAATAGATTAAAATATTTATAATATAATAAATAAAAATAATATAATTTAATATAATATATTATAATAAATATATAATATAAATATAATATGTTAAATATATAATAGATTTATATATATACTATAATAAATATATAATAAATAATAATATAATTTAATATAATAAATATAGAATATAATAAATATAGAATATAAACATAATATGTTAAATATATAATAGATTAATATAATAAATATATAATAAATAATAATATAATTTAATATAATAAATATAATATAATAAATATATAATATAAATATATTTTAAATATATAATAGATTAATATATATAATAAATATATAATAATATAATTTTTGTATAATAAATATAATATATTAAATATATAATAGATTAATATATATTAAATATATATAATAAATATATCATATATAAATATAATAAATATATAATAAAGCATTTAATAAACTTCCCATGATGTGTCTGAGTCTTTATTTTATACTTTTATGTGTGGACAGGACCGCCATCAGAGCATTACTGCCCTCACTGTTGTGAGGGACCCAGTGAGCAGAAGCACAAGAGGGAGGGCCCGGACTCAGTCTGTGTCCTCCCTCTTGCGCTTTTGTTCACTGGTCTCCAGGGTATAATAAATGAAACTGAAGAAAAAATTGAATGCTGACTTCATAAATATAAACAAATATATGTTTTTTATTTAATCAAAATCAGTAATAAAGAAATTATATACAGGCTGTACATCAAGAAAGAAACAACATGTGTCACCTGGGGAGCACTCACAGTACTTGGGCTCTCATAGAACAGAGGAACAATTGAAAGTATATAAAGGATATTATAAATCCAGCAGATAAACATGCATCACCTCAAAAGACGGGAAAATAATCACAGCAGGCAAAAAGTTATCAGTATGAGTCAAGTACATCCATAGCTTCTCTATATATACTTATCCTAAGAGATGTAATGTGTAATGGTGGCTCATATGGATATATCTAAAGTGCATGTCCGGGGAAATCCCCCGATGGCGTCACAGACAGGTGCGTTGTCAAGTTGGATTCCAGGAAGGACGGACCAGCGTTCAGGTCACAGAGCGCACTCTCAGCCGGCGGCCATGTTTAAGGAGTCCCATGGAGTCTACCATTATTAGTGACGTAAAATAAATCACCATATTAGATAATGAAAACAACAGATATTACAAGTGCCAGTGTAAAATCATAACCACTAGACACATTAATGAAAGTGTGTCACACAATGGGTAACATTAGGTATAATAAAGTGCACATGTCCTTAATATACTCAAATAGAGAAAACAGCATTATTGCATTGGAATCCACTAATATACCATAGCATTATAAAGTGCAGCATTTAAAAAAATATATAATTAAGGTGCACATGTGCAAAAATGTAAATAGCTATATATACAAGAGTACATGAACAACACTATTATTACTGTGTCAACCAATAATATGGCGTTCAAGATGAAGTGTTCATAAGTGTTCATCCTGACACCAGAGGGGTCCTCATATGATGGTCACACAAGAATCCCATATCACACATACATTTCATGAATAGCCATAAGGAAAAGATAAATCTTCAATAATGTATCAGCTACAAACAGACAAAAAACACACAATTAAAATAAAAGCGCAGAGATATCAGGAACCTTGAATATTCCCTATACAATGGACATTGTTGATGTTAATGGATTATTCAAAGAAATGGGAGAAAGCTTCATTTTTCAGTTAAGCCTTTGGGGGGCCATGGATCCCAAATGACTGATCCATTGGCATTCTAATTGTGCCAATATCTGTTTTAAATCGCAACCCCTAATTCCTCCATTAACACAATCAATCCCCCTTACCTTTAGACTTTTCGTATCACATCCATGAAAAACCTTAAAATGTCAAGATAACGACCCATCAGAGGACATAAATTCTGTACTCCTGATGATATTTTCACAGGCCCGACAGTCACCACAGGGGTAACAGCCCGTCTCGGTTTACTTTCAGAAGAGGTGAAGGGATTGGACTCCTTGGCAGTATAGTGGCTCCTCAGTAACATGTCCTTCAGACTCCTACCCCTCCTGGCCGTTATAAGGGGATTTTTTGGCAATTGTGCTGCCAGAATTGGGTCTGTTTTTAGTACAGGCCAATTCTTGTGGAGAATGTTTTTCATCTATTTCCACTCCGGGGTGGGCCTGTGGGGAGGTCTTCATGTGGTGCTCTTCTTAGCTTTTCCTACCGATGGCTTCTGTCAGGTCACTGATCCCTCAGCGATCTGCCCCATATTTTACACACTGACTATATGCTTTGCAAAAAAAAATTCACATTCAGCAGGCAGGCGCCGGCGGTTTGCTAGAGAAAAAAAAATTGTCTCCACCAAGATTGGTGATCCAATAGAAGCTACTGCGCAGGCGCGGCCGGTGTCAATTTCAGAGAGAATTTCATCTGAATAAATTTATATCAGCAAATAAATGAATTAAATGCATATTAAAGATGTGATCTTGCTGCATTTGATGATCTGGAGAATAGAAGCAATCTTGTGATCATGGGTTTACCAGAATCTATTACCCGTAGCCAGCTTACAAGTATATGCACACTAGACCTACCAAACGCTCTGGGTCTTAATACACCATTGAAGGTGAAATGCGCTCACAGAGTCGGCCCACCACCTCCACAAGAATCTCCTGCTTATAAGCCCGGGCCTGATACTGCGAAATACCTGAGCTATGCAGACAAAGTGGACATCTTACCACGGTACAGAAAATCCTCTCCACCCCTGGTGCTCGATGGATGTAGAACGTTAATTTTCAGTGACTACTCGGTGGAAGTAACAAAGAAAGACGCGTCTTCAGTGGAATATGCACTGAGCTAGTATAGAAGAAAACCCGCTTCTCATTACAATTCTCAGCAAATCTTAAAGTGTTTTTACCTGGAGGAAGAACACAAACATTTTCAGCAGCAGAAAAAGCATCAGACTTTCTTAAAGACAGAGAAGATCTTCTCAAGGAAAACAACAGAAAAAAGAATCACCAACAAAACGTCTGAGTATTGTCGGGACTTATTCTGATTATCCCCTTTTGAATGATTAAAACTTTTTCTCAAAGAGATAAAAATCTTACACTATGCAAAAGACTGAGAAATCTTATATCGCTATGAGAAGAGAAATTTTGGGTGTTGATTAGTGTTCAGCATTCCGATGCTGCAAATATCGGGTATCGGCCGATATTCGCTGTATCGGAATTCCGATACCGAGTACCGATATTTTTTCAATATCGGATATCGGAATCGGAAGTTCCCATAATGCAAAGAGCCACTGCTGTGGCTCTGATTGGCTGCCGAAATGACGTCATCATGATGCGCAGTCTGTGCGAATCATGATGCGCCGTCAGTTCGGGCCTTCCGGAGGGGGGGGGGTCTATGCCGACTGCCCGGGGTTCTGTACCGGCCTGCCGGGGGTCTGTGCCGACTGCCCGGGGGTCTGAGCGGACTGCCGGGGGTCCGTACCGGCCTCCCGGTGGTCCGTGCCGGCCTCCCGGTGGTTTGTGCCGACTGCCCGGGGGTCTGTACCGGCCTTCCGGGGGGCTGTGCCGGCCTGCCGGTGGTCTGTGCCGACAGCCGGGGGTCTGGGCGGACTGCCGTGGGTCTGTACCGGCCTGCCGGTGGTCTGTACCGGCCTGCCGGGGGCTGTGCCGACTGTCCGGGGGTCTGTGCAGGATCGTCCGATGGGACTACAAGTCCCATCAGGCGATGCCTGCTACCATGACGGTGATTGACACATTAGCCAATGATGGGACAGTAGTAGTCCCATCATCCGGCTAATGTGTTGAATGTACAAAAAAAAAAAAAAAATCCCTACTGCATACATACTACATACATACTACATGCTACATACATACTACATGCTACATACATACTACATACATGCTACATACATGCAACATACATGCTACATACATGCAACATACATACATACTGCATATATACCACATACATGCAACATGCATACTACATATATACCACATATATACTACATGCATGCAACATGCATACTACATATATACCGGGGGTCTGTGCCGACTGTCCGAGGGTCTGTACCGGCCTGCCGGGCTGTGCCGGCCTGCCGGTGGTCTGTACCGACTGTCCGGGGGTCTGTGCAGGTTGCGGGGGTCTGTACCGGCCTGCCGGGGGGCTGTGCCGGCCTGCCGGTGGTCTGTACCGACTGTCCGGGGGTCTGAGCGGACTGCCAGGGGTCTGTACCGGCCTGCCGGGGGGCTGTGCCGGCCTGCCGGTGGTCTGTACCGACTGTACGGGGGTCTGAGCAGACTGCCGGGGGTCTGTACCGGCCTGCCGGGGGGCTGTGCTGGCCTGCCGGGGGGCTGTGCCGACTGCCCGGGGGTCTGTGCAGACTGCCGGGGGGCTGTGCCGGCCTGCCGGTGGTCTGTACCGACTGTCCGTGGGCCTGAGCGGCCTGCCGGGGGTCTGTACCGGCCTGCTGGTGGTCTGTACCGGCCTGCCGGGGGGCTGTGCCGACTGTCCGGGGGTCTGTGCAGGTTGCGGGGGTCTGTGCAGGCATCGTCCGATGGGACTACAAGTCCCATCGGGCGATGCCTGCTACCATGACGGTGATTGACACATTAGCCAATGATGGGACAGTAGTAGTCTCATCATCCGGCCTATGTGTTGAATGTAAAAAAAAAAAAAAAAATACATGCTACATACATACTACATACATACTACATGCTACATACATACTACATACATACTACACGCTACATACATACATGCTACATACATGCAACATATATACTACATGCATGCAACATACATACAGTTGTGGCCAAAAGTATTGACACCCCTGCAATTTTGTCAGATAATACTCAGTTTCTTCCTGAAAATGATTGCAAACACAAATTCTTTGTTATTATTATCTTCTTCATTTAATTTGTCTTAAATGAAAAAAACACAAAAAGAATTGTCCTAAAGCCAAATTGGATATAATTCCACACCAAACATAAAAAAGAGGGTGGACAAAAGTATTGGCACTGTTCAAAAAATCATGTGATGCTTCTCTAATTTGTGTAATTAACAGCACCTGTAACTTACCTGTGGCACCTAACAGGTGTTGGCAATAACTAAATCACACTTGCAGCCAGTTGACATAGATTAAAGTTGACTCAACCTCTGTCCTGTGTCCTTGTGTGTACCACATTGAGCATGGAGAAAAGAAAGAAGACCAAAGAACTGTCTGAGGATTTGAGAAACCAAATTGCGAGGAAGCATGAGCAATCTCAAGGCTACAAGTCCATCTCCAAAGACCTGAATGTTCCTGTGTCTACGGTGCGCAGTGTCATCAAGAAGTTTAAAGCCCATGGCACTGTGGCTAACCTCCCTAGATGTGGGCGGAAAAGAAAAATTTACAAGAGATTTCAACGCAAGATTGTGCGGATGTTGGATAAAGAACCTCCACTAACATCCAAACAAGTTCAAGCTGCCCTGCAGTCCGAGGGTACAACAGTGTCAACCCATACTATCCGTTGGCGTCTGAATGAAAAGGGACTGTATGGTAGGAGACCCAGGAAGACCACACTTCTTACCCCGAGACATAAAAAAGCCAGGCTGGAGTTTGCCAAAACTTACCTGAAAATGCCTAAAACGTTTTGGAAGAATGTTCTCTGGCCAGATGACACAAAAGTAGAGCTTTTTGGGCAAAGGCATCAACATAGAGTTTACAGGAGAAAAAAAGAGGCATTCAAAGAAAAAAACACGGTCCCTACAGTCAAACATGGCGGAGGTTCCCTGATGTTTTGGGGTTGCTTTGCTGCCTCTGGAACTGGACTGCTTGACCGTGTGCATGGCATTATGAAGTCTGAAGACTACCAACAAATTTTGCAGCATAATGTAGGGCCCAGTGTGAGAAAGCTGGGTCTCCCTCAGAGGTCATGGGTCTTCCAGCAGGACAATGACCCAAAACACACTTCAAAAAGCACTATAAAATGGTTTGAGAGAAAGCACTGGAGACTTCTAAGGTGGCCAGCAATGAGTCCAGACCTGAATCCCATAGAACACCTGTGGAGAGATCTAAAAATGGCAGCTTGGAGAAGGCACCCTTCTAATATCAGGGACCTGGAGCAGTTTGCCAAAGAAGAATGGTCTAAAATTCCAGCAGAGCATTGTAAGAAACTCATTCATGGTTACCGGGAGCAGTTGGTCGCAGTTATTTTGGCTAAAGGTGGTGCAACCAAGTATTAGGCTGAGGGTGCCAATACTTTTGTCTGGCCCATTTTTGGAGTTTTGTGTGAAATGATCAATGTTTTGCTTTTTGCTTCATTCTCTTTTGTGTTTTTTCATTTAAGACAAATTGAATGAAGATAATAATACCAAAGAATTTGTGTTTGCAATCATTTTCAGGAAGAAACTGAGTATTATCTGATAGAATCGCAGGGGTGTCAATACTTTTGGCCACAACTGTACATACTGCATATATACCACATGCATGCAACATGCATACTACATATATACTACATGCATGCATACTACATATATACCACATATACCGGGGGGCTGTGCCGACTGTCCGGGGGTCTGTGCCGACTGCCCGGGGGTCTGTACTGGCCTGCCGGGGGGCTGTGCCGGCCTGCCGGTGGTCTGTACCGACTGTCCGGGGGACTGTGCAGGCTGCGGGGGTCTGTACCGGCCTGCCGGTGGTCTGTGCCGACTGCCCGGGGGTTTGTGCCGACTGCCCGGGGGTCTGTGCGGACTGCCTTGGGTCTGTACCGGCCTGCCGGGGGGCTGTGTCGGCCTGCCGGTGGTCTGTACCGACTGTCCGGGGGTCTGTGCAGGCTGCGGGGGTCTGTACCGGCCTGCCGGGGGGCTGTGCCGGCCTGCCGGTGGTCTGTACCGACTGTACGGGGGTCTGTGCGGACTGCCGGGGGTCTGTACCGGCCTGCCGGGCGGCTGTGCCGGCCTGCCGGGGGGCTGTGCTGGCCTGCCGGGGGGCTGTGCCGACTGCCCGGGGGTCTGTACCGGCCTTCCGGGGGGCTGTGCTGGCCTGCCGGTGGTCTGTGCCGACTGCCCGGGGGTTTGTGCCGACTGCCCGGGGGTCTGTGCGGACTGCCGTAGGTCTGTACCGGCCTGCTGGGGGGCTGTGCCGACTGTCCGGGGGTCTGTGCAGGCTGCGGGGGTCTGTACCGGCCTGCCGGGGGGCTGTGCCGGCCTGCCGGTGGTCTGTACCGACTGTACGGGGGTCTGAGCGGCCTGCCGGGGGTCTGTACCGGCCTGCCGGGCGGCTGTGCCGGCCTGCCGGGGGGCTGTGCTGGCCTGCCGGGGGGCTGTGCCGACTGCCCGGGGGTCTGTACCGGCCTTCCGGGGGGCTGTGCTGGCCTGCCGGTGGTCTGTGCTGACTGCCCGGGGGTTTGTGCCGACTGCCCGGGGGTCTGTGCGGACTGCCGTGGGTCTGTACCGGCCTGCTGGGGGGCTGTGCCGACTGTCCGGGGGTCTGTGCAGGCTGCGGGGGTCTGTACCGGCCTGCCGGGGGGCTGTGCCGGCCTGCCGGTGGTCTGTACCGACTGTACGGGGGTCTGAGCGGCCTGCCGGGGGTCTGTACCGGCCTGCCGGGGGCTGTGCTGGCCTGCCGGGGGGCTGTGCTGGCCTGCCGGGGGGCTGTGCCGACTGCCCGGGGGTCTGTACCGGCCTTCCGGGGGGCTGTGCTGGCCTGCCGGTGGTCTGTGCCGACTGCCCGGGGGTTTGTGCCGACTGCCCGGGGGTCTGTGCGGACTGCTGGGGGGCTGTGCCGGCCTGCCGGTGGTCTGTACCGACTGTCCGTGGGCCTGAGCGGCCTGCCGGGGGTCTGTACCGGCCTGCTGGTGGTCTGTACCGGCCTGCCGGGGGGCTGTGCCGACTGTCCGGGGGTCTGTGCAGGTTGCGGTGGTCTGTGCAGGCATCGTCCGATGGGACTACAAGTGCCTGCTACAAGATGCCTGCTACCATGACGGTGATTGACACATTAGCCAATGATGGGACAGAAGTAGTCCCATCATCCGGCCTATGTGTTAAATGTAAAAAAAAAAAATACATACTACATGCTACATACATACTACATGCTACATACATACATGCTACATACATGCAACATATATACTACATGCATGCAACATACATACTGCATATATACCACATGCATGCAACATGCATACTACATATATACCACATATATACTACATGCATGCATACTACATATATACCACATATACCTGTGGGGTCTGTGCCGACTGTCCGGGGGTCTGTGCCGACTGCCCGGGGGTCTGTACCGGCCTGCCGGGTGGCTGTGCCGGCCTGCCGGTGGTCTGTACCGACTGTCCGGGGGTCTGTGCAGGCTGCGGGGGTCTGTGCAGGATCGTCCGATGGGACTACAAGTCCCATCGGGCGATGCCTGCTTCCATGACGGTGATTGACACATTAGCCAATGATGGGACAGTAGTAGTCCAATCATCCGGCCTATGTGTTGAATGTAAAAAAAAAAAAAATACATACTACATACATACTACATGCTACATACATACTACATACATGCTACATACATACTACATGCATGCAACATACATACATACTACATGCAACATGCATACTACATGCATGCAACATACATATATACTACATATATACTACATGCATGCAACATGCATACTACATATATACCACATATATACTACATGCATGCAACACACATACATACAACATATATACTACATGCATGCAACATGCATACTACATATATACCACATATATACTACATGCATGCAACATATATATACTACATGCATGCAACATACATACTACATATATACCACATGCATGCAACATGCATACTATATATATACCACATATATACTACATGCATGCAACATAGATATATACTACATATATACCACATATATACTACATGCATGCAACATATATACTACATGCAACATACATACTACATACATACTACATATATACCACATGCATGCAACATGCATACTACATATATACTACATGCATGCAACATATATATAATACATATATACTACATGCAACATACATACTACATATATACCACATGCATGCAACATACATACATACTACATATATACCACATGCATGCAACATGCATGCTACATATATACCACATATATACTACATGCATGCAACATACATATATACTACATGCAACATGCATACTACATGCATGCAACATACATATATACTACATGCATGCAACATGCATACTACATATATACCACATATATACTACATGCATGCAACATACATACATACAACATATATACTACATGCATGCAACATGCATACTACATATATACCACATATATACTACATGCATGCAACATACATATATACTACATGCAACATGCATACTACATGCATGCAACATACATACTACATATATACCACATGCATGCAACATGCATACTACATATATACTACATGCATGCAACATACATATATACTACATACAATACATTCATACAATACATACATATAGACATACAGTACATATAACATAGAGTACATACTCACCATCACTTGTCACTTTGATCCCCGAAGCCATTGTCATCTATGGAATAAAGATTAAAATAAAAAAGCACGAATATATTCACCCCTGATCAGCAGAAGTCCACGGGTGTCCCACAACGATCTTGCGTGGAGAACAGCAGCATCAGCTGATGCTACCGTTCTCTACGTGCTCCAGGAAACCAGTGTCGGGAGGTAGGTATCCTTCCGCCCTGTATTCATCCGCCACTGTAAAGGAAAGAAAAAAGTCCCTAGTCTCATTTCATGGCATTGCTGTGTGAAAAATTTCCCATGCAGCTTTTGCCATAAAGTGAGACTAGGGACTTTTTTTTTTTTTTTTTTACACTGGCGGAGGAATACAGGGCGGAAGGATACCTACCTCCCGACACTGGTTTCCTGGGCCCCGTAGAGAACGGTAGCATCAGCTGATGCTGCAGTTCTCCATGCAAGATCGTCGTGGGACTCTCGTGGATTTCTGCGGATCAGGGAGTATATTGTTTGTTTGTTATTTTAATATTTATTCCAAAAATGACAATGGCTTCGGGGATCAAAGTGACAAGTGATGTTGAGTATGTACTCTATGTTATATGTACTGTATGTCTATATGTATGTATTGTATGAATGTATTGTATGTAGTATATATGTATGTTGCATGCATGTAGTATATATGTAGTATGCATGTTGCATGCATGTGGTATATATGTAGTATGTTTGTATGTTGCATGCATGTAGTATATATGTATGTTGCATGCATGTAGTATATATGTAGTATGCATGTTGCATGCATGTGGTATATATGTAGTATGTATGTAGTATGTATGTTGCATGTAGTATATATGTATTATATATATGTTGCATGCATGTAGTATATATATGTTGCATGCATGTGGTATATATAGTATGCATGTTGCATGCATGTGGTATATATGTAGTATGTACGTTGCATGCATGTAGTATATATGTATGTTGCATGCATGTAGTATATATGTAGTATGCATGTTGCATGCATGTGGTATATATGTAGTATATATGTAGTATGTATGTTGCATGTAGTATATATGTATTATATATGTTGCATGCATGTAGTATATATGTAGTATATATGTATGTTGCATGCATGTAGTATATATGTGGTATATATATAGTATGCATGTTGCATGCAAGTGGTATATATGTAGTATGTATGTTGCATGCATGTAGTATATATGTAGTAAGCATGTTGCATGTAGTATATATGTATGTTGCATGCATGTAGTATATATGTTGTATGTATGTTGCATGCATGTAGTATATATGTGGTATATATATAGTATGCATGTTGCATGCATGTGGTATATATGTAGTATGTATGTTGCATGTATGTAGTAAGCATGTTGCATGTAGTATATATGTATGTTGCATGCATGTAGTATATATGTTGTATGTATGTTGCATGCATGTAGTATATATGTGGTATATGTAGTATGCATGTTGCATGCATGTAGTATATATGTAGTATGCATGTTGCATGTAGTACATATGTATGTTGCATGCATGTAGTATATATGTGGTATATATGTAGTATGCATGTTGCATGCATGTGGTATATATGTAGTATGTATGTTGCATGCATGTAGTATATATGTAGTATGCATTTTGCATGTAGTATATATGTATGTTGCATGCATGTAGCATATATGTGGTATATATGTAGTATGCTTGTTGCATGCATGTAGTATATATGTTGTATATATGTTGCATGCATGTAGTATATGTGGTATATATGTAGTATGCATGTGGTATATATGTAGTATGTATGTAGTATGTATGTTGCATGTAGTATATATGTATTATATATATGTTGCATGCATGTAGTATATATGTTGCATGCATGTAGTATACTGTATATGTGGTATATATATAGAATGCATGTTGCATGCATGTGGTATATATGTAGTATGTATGTTGCATGCATGTAGTATATATGTAGTATGCATTTTGCATGTAGTATATATGTATGTTGCATGCATGTAGTATATACACTCACTGGCCACTTTATTAGGTACACCTGTCCAACTGTGTGTTAAGACTTAATTTCTAATCAGCCAATCACATGGCGGCAACTCAGTGCATTTAGGCATGTAGACATGGTCAAGACAATCTCCTGCAGTTCAAACCGAGCATCAGTATGGGGAAGAAAGGTGATTTGAGTGCCTTTGAACGTGGCATGATTGTTGGTGCCAGAAGGGTTGGTCTGAGTATTTCAGAAACTGCTGATCTACTGGGATTTTCACGCACAACCATCTCTAGGGTTTACAGAGAATGGTCCGAAAAAGAAAAAAAATCCAGTGAGCGGCAGTTCTGTGGCCGGAAATGCCATGTTGATGCCAGAGGTCAGAGGAGAATGGGCAGACTGGTTCGAGCTGATAGAAAGGCAACAGTGACTCAAATTGCCACCCGTTACAACCAAGGTAGGCAGAAGAGCATCTCTGAACGCACAGTGCGTCGAACTTTGAGGCAGATGGGCTACAGCAGCAGAAGACCACACTGGGTACCACTCCTCTCAGCTAAGAACAGGAAACTGAGGCTACAATTTGCACAAGCTCATCGAAATTGGACAGTAGAAGATTGGAAAAACGTTGCCTGGTCTGATGAGTCTCGATTTCTGCTGCGACATTCGGATGGTAGGGTCAGAATTTGGCGTAAACAACATGAAAGCATGGATCCATCCTGCCTTGTATCAACGGTTCAGGCTGGTGGTGGTGGTGTCATGGTGTGGGGAATTTTTTCTGGGCACTCTTTGGGCCCCTTGGTACCAATTGAGCATCGTTGCAACGCCACAGCCTACCTGAGTATTGTTGCTGACCATGTCCATCCCTTTATGACCACAATGTACCCAACATCTGATGGCTACTTTCAGCAGGATAATGCGCCATGTCATAAAGCTCGAATCATCTCAGATTGGTTTCTTGAACATGACAATGAGTTTACTGTACTCAAATGGCCTCCTCAGTCACCAGATCTCAATCCAATAGAGCATCTTTGGGATGTGGTGGAACGGGAGATTCGCATCAGGGATGTGCAGCCGACAAATCTGCGCCAACTGTGTGATGCCATCATGTCAATATGGTCCAAAATCTCTGAGGAATGCTTCCAGCACCTTGTTGAATCTCTGCCACGAAGAATTGAGGCAGTTCTGAAGGCAAAAGGGGGTCCAACCCCTTACTAGCATGGTGTACCTAATAAAGTGGCCAGTGAGTGTATGTGGTATATATGTAGTATGCTTGTTGCATGCATGTAGTATATATGTTGTATGTATGTATGTTGCATGTATGTAGTATATATGTAGTATATATGTATGTTGCATGCATGTAGTATGCATGTTGCATGTAGTATGTATGTATGTTGCATGCATGTAGTATGTATGTAGCATGTATGTAGTATGTATGTAGCATGTAGTATGTATGTAGTATGTTTTTTTTTGTTTTTTTTTTACATTCAACACATAGGCCGGATGATGGGACTACTACTGTCCCATCATTGGCTAATGTGTCAATCACCGTCATGGTAGCAGGCATCTTGTAATCCCATCGGACGATCCTGCACAGACCCCCGGCAGTCCGCTCAGACCCCCGGACAGTCGGTACAGACCACCGGCAGGCTGGCACAGCCCCCCGGCAGGCCGGTACAGACCCACGGCAGTCCGCTCAGACCCCCGGACAGTCGGTACAGACCACCAGCAGGCCGGCACAGCCCCCCGGCAGGCCGGTACAGACCCCCGGCAGTCCGCTCAGACCCCCGGACAGTCGGTACAGACCACCGGCAGGCCAGCACAGCCCCCCGGCAGGCCGGTACAGACCCCCGCAGCCTGCACAGACCCCCGGACAGTCGGTACAGACCACCGGCAGGGCGGTACAGACCCCAGGCAGTCCGCTCAGAACCCCAGACAGTCGGTACAGACCACCGGCAGGCCGGTACAGACCCCCGGGCAGTCGGTACAGACCACCGGCAGGCCGGAACAGACCCCCGGGCAGTCGGCACAGCCCCCCGGGCAGTCGGCACAGCCCCCCGGTATATGTGGTTTATATGTAGTATGCATGTTGCATGCATGTAGTATATATGTAGTATATAAGTACGGTATTATGCATGTTGCATGCATGTAGTATATATGTGATGTATATGTAGTATGCATGTTGCATGCATGTGGTATATATGTTGGATGTATGTAGCATGTATTTAGTATGTATGTAGCATGTAGTATGTATGTAGTATGTATTTTTTTTTTTGTACATTCAACACATTAGCCGGATGATGGGACTACTACTGTCCCATCATTGGCTAATGTGTCAATCACCGTCATGGTAGCAGGCATCGCCCGATGGGACTTATAGTCCCATCGGACGATCCTGCACAGACCCCCGCAGCCTGCTCAGACCCCCGGACAGTTGGCACAGACCACCGGCAGGCCGGCACAGCCCCCTGGCAGTACGCACAGACCCCCGGGCAGTCGGTACAGACCACCGGCAGGCCGGCACAGCCCCTCGGCAGTCCGCACAGACCCCCGGGCAGTCGGTACAGACCACCGGCAGGCCGGCACAGCCCCCCGGCAGGCCGGTACAGACCCCCGGGCAGTCGGCACAGACCCCCGGACAGTCGGCACAGACCCCCGGACAGTCGGCACAGCCCCCCGGTATATGTGGTATATATGTATTATGCATGTTGCATGCATGTAGTATATATGTGGTATATATGTAGTATGCATGTTGCATGCATGTGTGTTATGATTGAGTCACCGTAGGAGGCAAAAATAGAAATGCTAGCTAAGTCCAGAAAACCAGAAAAGTTGGCAGCTATCGGATTGCAGACCCCTGAACCTATCAACACAACTAGCAGTAGCCGTGGGGGGCTCCTAAGATGCCCTAGGCCCCTCGATCACAGCCGGAGGACTACATAGCCTAAAGACAGAAAGGGAAATCTAAACTGCCCCAGAGCAGACCCCAAAGCAAAAGGCAGCCCCCCACATATAATGACGGTGAAGCAAGAAGAAAGAACAAAACACAGACAGAAAGATAGACTGAGCAAAGATGGGGCCCACGCTAGCTTAGATAGGAAAGGACAGGAAGGCTGCTGTCTGCAATCCGTGAAAAACCCTATGAAAATAAGAGCCAACAAACTGACAGTAAAAAAGGCCCTGAAGACGCTAGGCTTCAAAAAAGCTATGTCAGTACTCAGGAATATTCTGAAGACAGAGCAACAGGCAAAAGGAGATTCAGCTCACCCCAGCAGGGAATGGCAGAATCCAGAAAAGCAAGGAAAACAAAACACTAATGCAAAAAGGCAAAGCAGAAATCTTAGCTTTAGATGAGCAGGAATCAGACTGGTTTCCTAGAAGTCCACAGAGAAATCACCCGCAGGC
Organism: Dendrobates tinctorius; assembly: GCF_039654945.1. Taxonomy (NCBI): domain Eukaryota; kingdom Metazoa; phylum Chordata; class Amphibia; order Anura; family Dendrobatidae; genus Dendrobates; species Dendrobates tinctorius. The sequence goes on from NW_027361826.1 coordinate 12,002,846, forward strand.
CAGAAGGGCGTTGGCAGCCTTATATCCAGTCATTAACTCCACTCAGCCAGTCATCATCATCAGCCCCAGGTGTTTGACAATCAGGCTCACTACCTTTCTTCACCAGAAGAGGGAGTTCCTCGGGCCTCAGTAGTGCAGGTGAAAATGAACTCACAACAGTACCTCCCCCTTGAGGAGGGGTCACCGAACCCTCAACCACGCCACCAGGGCGATCAGGGTGAGCCCGATGAAAGGCACGCACCAATCTTTTGGCATGAATATCAGAGGCAGAGACCCAGGAATTATCCTCCTGACCATAACCCTTCCACTTAACCAAATACTGGAGTCTCCGTCTAGCCAGACGGGAATCCAGTACTTTCTCTACCTCATATTCCATGTTACCTTCAACCAATACAGGGTCTGGAGGTGCAACCCCTGGAACAACAGGTTCAACAAACCTCTTCAACAAAGATTTATGGAACACATTATGGATTTTAAATGTGACAGGAAGAGCCAAACGAAAAGAGACCAGATTAAAAATCTCCAAAATCTTGTAAGGTCCAATAAATCTAGGCTTAAACTTAGAAGAAGCCACCTTCATAGCAATATTTTTTGATGATAACCACACCAACCTTAAATTGGGGACCAATGGTCCTATGTCGGTTGGAAAACTGCTGGGCCTTTTCCTGGGAGAGAGATAACTTATCCACCACTTGGTCCCAGATCTGGTGCATTCTCTCCACCACAGTGTCAACCCCTGGGCAGGCAGAGGTCTCCACCTGCCCTGAAGAAAATCGAGGATGAAACCCAAAGTTACAAAAAAAAGGAGACATCAAAGTGGCAGAACTAGCTCTATTATTTAAAGCAAATTCGGCCAAGGGCAAAAATGAAACCCAATCATCCTGATCAGCAGAAATAAAACATCTCAAATATGACTCTAAGGTCTGGTTTGTTCTCTCTGTCTGCCCATTGGTCTGAGGGTGAAAAGCAGAGAAGGACAACTGAATTCCCAGCTTGGAACAGAAAGTTCTCCAAAATCTAGACACAAACTGGACTCCTCTGTCAGATACAATGTTCTCAGGAATCCCGTGCAAGCGAACCACCTGTTGTAAAAACAGGGGCACCAATTCAGAGGAAGACGGCAACTTAGGGAGTGGTACAAGATGAACCATCTTAGAGAACCTATCACAAATCACCCAAATAACAGTCATCCTTTGAGAGACAGGCATATCAGAGATAAAATCCATTGAAATATGGGTCCATGGCCTCTTGGGGACAGGCAAAGGCATCAACAACCCACTAGAGCGAGAACACGATTTAGACCGGGAGCACGTCCCACAGGACTGCACAAAATTCCTGACATCACGAGACAAGGAGGGCCACCAAAAAGACCGACTCACCAGATCTCTAGTACCAAAAATACCTGGATGACCAGCCAAAGCAGAGCAATGAACTTCAGACATCACTCTCTTCTTCCACTGGTCAGGAACATACAACTTTCCACTGGGACAACGCTCAGGTTTGTCCTCCTGGAACTCTTCCAGAGCACGTCTCAAATCGGGCGAGATGGCAGAAAGAACTACCCCTTCGCCTAAGATGGTAGCAGGCTTGGTCACCACAGGAGAATCAGCAAAGAAGCTCCTAGAGAGGGCGTCAGCCTTGACATTCTTAGTTCCAGGAAGAAAAGAAACCACAAAATCAAAACGTGTAAAAAACAAGGCCCACCTAGCCTGTCTAGGGTTCAAGCGCTTAGCCGACTCAAAGTAAATCAAATTCTTGTGGTCAGTGAGGACCACGACTTGATGCTTAGCTCCCTCCAACCAATGTCTCCACTCCTCAAATGCCCATTTCATGGCTAACAGTTCCCGATTCCCCACATCATAGTTACGTTCAGATGGAGAGAACTTTCGGGAAAAGAAAGCACAGGGATTCATTTTAGATGTTACAGGATCCTTTTGGGACAAAACAGCTCCTGCACCAATCTCAGAAGCATCCACCTCTACCTGGAACGGAAGTGAGACATCAGGTTGCCGCAAAACCGGAGCGGAGGTGAATCTTCGCTTCAGCTCCTGAAAGGAAGAAACAGCCTCCAGAGACCAATTTAACACATCAGCACCCTTCTTAGTCAAATCAGTCAATGGCTTGGCAATACTAGAAAATTTTGCTATAAATTTCCGATAAAAATTAGCAAAACCCAAAAACTTCTGGAGGGCCTTCAAAGAAGTGGGCTGAACCCAATCGTAAATGGCCTGTACCTTGGCCGGGTCCATTTCAATAGTTGACGGGGACAAAATAAATCCCAAAAAAGAAATCATCTGTACTCCAAAAAGGCATTTAGATCCTTTGACATACAGTGAATTCTCCCTCAAGATCCGGAACACAGTCCGAATATGTTCCACATGAGAATCCCAATCCTTGGAGAAGATCAAAATATCATCCAGATAGATAATCAAAAATTTATCGACAAAATCTCGGAAAATATCGTTCATGAAGCACTGGAAGACAGAAGGGGCATTAGTGAGCCCAAAAGGCATCACCAGGTACTCAAAATGTCCCTCCGGAGTATTAAACGCCATCTTCCATTCATCCCCATGCTTAATGCGAATAAGATTATACGCCCCCCTAAGGTCAAGCTTGGTAAACCAGCAAGCACCTTTAACTCTGGAGAATAGATCAGAAATCAGGGGTAACGGATACTGATATTTAACAGTAATTTTGTTGAGAGCACGATAATCAATACAAGGTCTTAATGATCCATCCTTTTTGGCTACAAAAAAAAAACCGGCACCTAAGGGTGACGAGGATGGTCTAATATGACCCTTCTCCAACGCCTCCTTAATATAGGATCGCATAGCCTCGTGCTCGGGTACAGATAAACTGAAGAGCCGACCCTTGGGAAATTTACACCCCGGGCTCAGTTCAATAGCACAGTCATAACTCCTATGAGGAGGCAGAGACGCAGACTCATTCTCACTAAATACATCATAAAAGTCCGCCAAATAATCAGGAACATCATGCGACTGAGGAGAGGTGGAAAACACCGGAGCCTCACTAAAGGCACACCGACAACCCCAACTCACCACAGACACAGATTTCCAATCCAAAACTGGATTATGAATTTGTAACCAGGGAAACCCCAGAACAATAGTATCATGCAGATTATGTAACACCAAAAACCTGCAATTTTCTTGATGGTCTGGGGCGACCCGCATTACCACCTGGGTCCAAAACTGAGGTTTATTTTTAGCCAAAGGAGTAGCATCAATCCCCCTCAAAGGGATAGGCGTCTGCAGAGGTGTCATCGGAAATCCACAACGTTTAACAAAATCCAAGTCCATTAGGTTTAGAGCTGCTCCCGAATCCACAAAAGCCTTGGCGGAAAATGTGGACAGGGAGCAGATCAGAGTAATAGCCAGAAGAAACTTAGGTTGAACACCCCCAACAGAAAACGTGTGTGCAAAGCGTTTCTCGCGTTTAGGACAGACAGAAATAATATGCGAGGCATCTCCACAGAAAAAACACAACTTATTACGCCTTCTGAACTCCTGACGCTGCTCTCTGGAAAAAACTCTATCACATTGCATAGGTTCAGACATCTGTTCAACAGGTGGCAACACCTCTCGTGCAGCTCTGCGTTCGCGTAAACGCCGATCAACCTGAATGGCTAAAGACATAGAATCGTCAAGACCAGAGAGAACAGGAAATCCCACCATAGTATCTTTTATGGCTTCTGACAACCCCTTCCGAAAGAGAGCAGCCAAGGCATTATCATTCCAGGTAGTAAGTACTGCCCACTTTCGGAATTTTTGACAGTACAATTCTGCAGAATCACGACCCTGGTTCAATGCCAGCAGGGTCTTTTCAGCCTGATCAATGGCATTAGGTTCGTCATACAACAACCCCAAGGCCTGAAAAAATGCGTTCACATTAGTCAGAATAGGATCATCTGGTTTCAAAGAAAACGCCCAATCCTGGGGATCGCCACGCAGCAAAGAGATGACAATTTTAACCTGCTGCGCGGAGCTCCCTGACGAGTTAGGCTTCAAGGCAAAAAATAATTTACAATTATTTTTGAAATTCAAAAATTTAGACCGATCCCCAAAAAATACATCAGGTGTAGGAATCTTTGGTTCAGCAGAATGTGAATGAGCAAGGTAGGCGGAAATTCCCCGCACTTCCGCAGCGAGCTGCTCCACACGATCAGACAATTGCTTTATCTCCACTGAGAAAAAAAAATTCCCCCTACGGCCTCAGAGATATAGATGAAAAAATATACACCATTTTTTTTTTTTTTTTTTATACAATTCTTTCCTGCTATTGAGTACCCTAGAATCTGCGGTATGGCGGGTGATTCTGTTATGATTGAGTCACCGTAGGAGGCAAAAATAGAAATGCTAGCTAAGTCCAGAAAACCAGAGAAGTTGGCAGCTATCGGATTGCAGACCCCTGAACCTATCAACACAACTAGCAGTGGCCGTGGGGGGCTCCTAAGATGCCCTAGGCCCCCCCCTCGATCACAGCCGGAGGACTACATAGCCTAAAGACAGTAAGGGAAATCTAAACTGCCCCAGAGCAGACCCCAAAGCAAAAGGCAGCCCCCCACATATAATGACGGTGAAGCAAGAAGAAAGAACAAAACACAGACAGAAAGATAGACTGAGCAAAGATGGGGCCCACGCTAGCTTAGATAGGAAAGGACAGGAAGGCTGCTGTCTGCAATCCGTGAAACACCCTATGAAAATAAGAGCCAACCAACTGACAGTAAAAAAGGCCCTGAAGACGCTAGGCTTCAAAAAAGCTATGTCAGTACTCAGGAATATTCTGAAGACAGAGCAACAGGCAAAAGGAGATTCAGCTCACCCCAGCAGGGAATGGCAGAATTCAGAAAAGCAAGGAAAACAAAACACTAATGCAAAAAGGCAAAGCAGAAATCTTAGCTTTAGATGAGCAGGAATCAGACTGGTTTCCTAGAAGTCCACAGAGAAATCACCCGCAGGCCAGAAGGGCGTCGGCAGCCTTATATCCAGTCATTAACTCCACTCAGCCAGTCATCATCATCAGCCCCAGGTGTTTGACAATCAGGCTCACTACCTTTCTTCACCAGAAGAGGGAGTTCCTCGGGCCTCAGAAGTGCAGGGGAAAATGAACTCACAACACATGTGGTATATATGTTGCATGTATGTTCTCATGTATGTATGTAGCATGTAGTATGTATGTAGCATGTAGTATGTATGTAGTATGTATGTAGCATGTAGTATGTATGTAGCATGTATGTAGTATGTATTTTTTTTTTTTTTTGAACATTCAACACATTAGCCGGATGATGGGACTACTACTGTCCCATCATTGGCTAATGTGTCAATCACCGTCATGGTAGCAGGCATCGCCCGATGGGACTTGTAGTCCCATCGGACGATCCTGCACAGACCCCTGCAGTCTGCTCAGACCCCCGGCAGTCGGCACAGACCCCCGGGCAGTCGGTACAGACCACCGGCAGGCCGGCACAGTCCCCCGCAGCCTGCACAGACCCCCGGGCAGTCGGTACAGACCCCCGGCAGGCCGGCACAGCCCCCCGCAGCCAGCACGAACACCCGGGAAGTCGGTACAGACCACCGACAGGCCGGCACAGCCCCCCCGCAGCCTGCACAGACACCCGGGCAGTTGGTACAGACCCCCGGAAGGTCCGTACACCCCCCGAGAGGCTGTACAAGGAGAGAAAAGGGTTTTTCTTATTTCGATACCGGAAGTCCCATAGACTTGAATGGGACTTCCGGTATCGGAATCGGCGATACCCGATACTTTTTTCGTATCGGGCCGATACCATCCAATCTGATATTTTAGGGTATCGGATGGTATCGCTCAACACTAGTGTTGATATATAATTTACACTTAAGGTGACTTATTTGGGTAATCAGACTTGTACACTCAGCAAACAAATTCTCTCGGTCAGCTTCTCCCCCATACCCCTTCAAAATTATAGTTTTACAAAATAAGAATTTTACATATACACATGAATATTGTCAGGAACACCGCACTGAACTTGCTCACTGAGCCAGTGCGCGTGTCCTGAGTAAAGCGAACTGTGCGCAAACATAGCTGTGGAGCGGGCAGCAGCCGAGTAGATGCGTACTTCAGAACAGCAGGACCTGAAGCACGTGACTACTAGGGGCGTGGCATAAGCTCCAGAGAGCTAGGAGCTGCAAGATAACTCCTAGCAGGGTAACTGGGAGACAAAGTTACCAAGGGGCATAGACAGGGAGGATAGTCAGGACGTAGCCAATGAGTCATACACAGAGATAGCTGCAAGGTACAAGAGGGGCGAGCAAAGAGTAGTCAGATCACAGGCAATGAGTCATACACAGAGAGGGTAGCGCAGTACAGAATCAACAGGCAAATTCACAACGGGGAACAGAACCGGGTCAGAACCATATAAACAAGCTATAGAAACAAACAGGCACACAGAGGTCACCACACTCGGCCAAAGGCAAAAGTATAACTGGCAGGGATTGGAGCTTCCCAGGGGTTTATGAAGCTCTCCCAGAACCAAAGAGAGGCCACAATCATTAACCCCAGGTGTGCAGGTCAAAACCTGCACTGAGCTCCAGACATTAACCCCTGACGTGCAGCTCAAAAACCTGCACTGGGATCATGACAAATATAGATTGAATATTGGTAAAAAAATAATCAGGTACACAATATCCCTCACAAAAATAAAACTAAAATAAATATACAGTATATATGGACGAGTGTTTTTACTTTACGAGGGCTCTAGCTACCTTGCAGTTTCAAATAAGGCTATAGGTTTAAAGATTGTTTCCACTACTGGACAACCCCTTTTTAAGGAAATCTGTCACCAGGTTTTTTCTACCCCATCTGAAAGCAGCATAATGCAGGGGCAGAGACCCTTATTCCAGCAATATGCCACTCACTGGATTTCTTGCTGTTATTTTGATAAAATCACTGTCTCATCTGATGGAGCTCTAACAGCTATCTGAATGCTGAGCTCTGCCTAAACCACTGATTGACAGATTTCTGTGTACACTGCACTTTGGTTGAAATCTGAAAATCAATATGCTCGGGTGCTCATTGCTCGATTCGAGCAAATTGGAATACTCGGGTACTCGGACAGAACAACGAGCCCCATGTAAGTCTATGGGAGACCCGAGCATTTTTACCGCAATCCCCTCTTGGATCCTTTTAAGGTCTAAAAACGTCAGAAAATGATGGAAACACTGCTCAAATGACACAGGGACATCATGGGGATCGCTCCTGGAAGCATTCCTGATACCTAGTTCACAGCTTTAAACAATGTTGTCAGAGTTTCATGCCATTTTTCCCGATGCACCAAAAAACATACCTGTCAGGAACACCGCACTGTACTTGCTCACTGAGCCAGTGCGTGTGTCCTGAGTGTCAGGATCCTGTCAGCGCCGGCGTGTAACGTCTGCTGAGCAGGGACTCACCATCACTGTAGGGGTACCGGGGTCAGGTACAGTCAGAAAGTACCGATGCACAGGACCTGTGGATGCTGAAGTTTAGCAAGCAGACACGGGACCTACGGTCATGTGACTGCAAGGGGGCGGGGCTTAGCGTCCTGCTTAGTGAGATGGAAAGACACTTTACAGAATTACTCAGAGTCAGGCAAAACGGGGTTCACACACAGAGATAGCCGTAACGTACCAAGGATGAGACAGAGTGGATAGTCAGGGCCAAGCAGCAGTCAAAACCAAACAGACATAGAAGGTACCAAGCAGAATCCAAAGCAATATCCAGAGAACAGACTGAGTCATACACAGATTATCAAGCAACCAGAACACAGCACTAACACTCTCAGGAGTCACAACACTATGCCAAGGGCAAGAGTATAACTGACAGGGATGGGAGCGTCCTGAGGCTATAAGAAGCCTCTCGCAAAACCAGGGAGAGGCCACAATCATAGCCCCAGGTGTGCAGGTAAGCCTGCACCGGGATCACAACCTTTAGCCCCAGAAATGCCAGTCATCAGCACTGGTTCCAGACATTAACCTCACGTGTGCGAGTCAAACCCGCATTGAGATCATGACAGTACCCCCCTCTCAACGGGGGACCTCTGTACCCCCAGGCTTGCCCGGGTACTTAGCATGGAAAGCCAGCATCAGGCAATCAGCATGCATCAACCGGGCCGGTACCCAGGACCTGTCTTTCGGTCCATACCCCTTCCAATGAACCAGGTACTGTACCGACCGCTGTACCAACCTGGAATCTACGATATGACCAACCTCGTACTCCACCTGCCCCTCGACCAAAACAGGAGAAGCAGCAGACTCGGAGTCTCCCCTGACTGCTTCAAAAGGTTTCAGTAGAGATTTGTGGAAGACGTTAGGCTGCTGTTGAGGTAGGCATAGGAAGAAGTATTGTGGAAATATCCAAGCGAGTTTATTAAAATGACATAAACCGCTCTGGATATTCAAAACAAAGGTACAGCCTTACTTTTATTCAGTAAAACACGCCCCTGCAGTTCCTTGACATCTGGATTGAAGCTTCCAATGATGGGATGATCCATACAGATGTATACAGGAAGCCGACAGCCACAAACTCGTGTTTACAAGCAGGCTCTGCCCACCCAGCAAGCATCATCCGTAGCATCCCTATAGGTCGGTTTTTACACGCTAAGAGATTTTGTTCGGATCCAATAAGGTTTGAGAAACAGTGAGCAGAACTGACCAGGAGATTTGAGGATAGGGGCTACAGTCGAAGGATGATCAGGAGGGGGTACAAAAGAGCGGTTGCAACATCTAGAAATGAAATGCTATATAGTTACCAAATTGCGGATAAAGAGAACAACAAACAGGTAAGATTTATCTCCACCTTTAATAGTTAGTGGCATAACATAGAAAAATTCATCAATAAACATTGGAATGTCCTCCTTACGGACCCCATTTTGAAAAGGGCTTTACCTCCTTCCCCCACAGTGTGTAGCTCGAAGTTCGGCCAATTTTAAAGATCTTTTGGTGCACAGTCACTACAATCCCCTAAGAGTCTCCAGCAGTAGGTCCCTAGGCCCAGGGTTCTTCCCATGTGGCCTATGTAAGGCTTGTTTGAATCTGAACAAATCCAAGAAATTCAAAAATTTTGATGGATCACACCTTTACGATATTCGGAAACACCTCACATGTAGTTCCAAGGGGGTGATATATCACGCTGAATGCCTGTGTGGGAAAGTATATGTCGGGCTGACCACAAGGGAACTTAAATTTAGAGTGAGGGAGAGAGAAGGCCTCCACTGTGGATAATTACATTTTTTTTAAAAACTTTACCATGTCACTTTACTAACTCAGCAATTTTTTACAGCCCTAATACAGCTCTGGCAAAATTTAAGAGACTACAGCAACATTTTCAGTTTGTCAGATTTTTCCCTTTATAGGTATATTTTTGAGTAAAATGTAAATTGCTCTTTTATTCTATAAACTACTGACAACATAGCTTCGAATTTCCAAGCACTAAATTTTGTATTTATTTTCTGAAAATGAGAAATGCTCAAAATAACAAAAAAATGCAGTGCTTGAAGATCTCAAATAATGCTAAGAAAACAAGTTCATTTAGAAACAACTGTTTAAACTCAGGAAGAGTTCAGAAATCAATATTTTGTTGCATAACCATGATTTTTAATCACAGCTTTCATGTGTCTGGGCTGCTTTCCTCCAGTCTTTCACGCTGCTTTTGGGTGACCTTATGCCACTCCTGGTACAAAAATTTAAGCAGTTCTTCTTTGTTTGATGGCTTGTGACTATCCATCTTCCTCGTGATTACATTCCAGAGGTTTTCAATGGGGTTCAGGTCTGGAGACTGGGCTGGCCATGACAGGGATTTGATGTGGTGGTCCTTCATCCACACATTGATTGACCTTGCTGTGTGGCATGGCGCATTGCCCTGCTGGAAAAAAACAGTCCTCAGAGTTGGAAAACATTGCCTGAGCAGAAGGAATCAACTGTGTTTCCAGGATAACCTTGTATGCGGCTTGATTAATCCGTCCTTCACAAAGAAAAACCTGCCCAATTCAAGCCTTGCTGAAGTATCTCCAGATCATCACTGATCCTCCACCAAATTTCACAGTGGGTGCAAGACACTGTGGCTTGTACACCTCTCCACGTCTCCATCTAAACCATTACACGACCAGGTGTTGGGCAAAGCTGAAAATTAGACTCATAAGAGAAGATTACCTTACTCCAGTCCTCTATGGTCCAATCCTTGTCACGGGGCAGTTGCGGGGAAACAGGAGACGTGGAACCAGGGCCCCTACCTGAACTGCCCCTCAGGCTAAAGGGGGTGCCCTGACTCTCCTTAACTTGGGGGTACACTTGATGGTAGGGAGGCCCAAGTCCCCGACCAGTCCCTATCTCCTGTTTAGCCACCGGGGTGGGGAGAACCCAGCAGCCGACCAACTACAGTTGTAGTAACACCAGCTGTCACTGGAGGGAAAAACTAATATTAACTCCCGATGGCCTGAAAGGAAAAACGTTTATATCAGAGCATCCGGACTCTGACACAGATGACTGACTCCTCTGACGCCTCCTCCTAAGAGGACTCCGACACCCAGGGTTAGCATGTGGTGAGGGTAGAGACTTGCCCCTACTCCCTGGCAGCACCTCTGCTGCCCCCACTGGAGAAGAAGGGGACGGTTGTAGAAAGATGGCCGAGACAGTAGCCCCCAGGCAGCAGCCCTCACACGACTGATCCCAGCTGACTACTTCCCTAGACCGCCAATCTATGATTGGGTTGTTTTTCCAAACAAGGGAGGCCTAAAACGATGGATGATGGAATTCTCCCCCAAGACGTAGCATGACAGGGACTCTACATGATATGTCCCTATACTCAAATGTATTTTTTCCACAACTTGTGTCAACCTCCCCTGGCTCAGTGGGACAGAGTCAATGGCCTGGACGCTAAGGGGTTTGGCCAGCGTCCTACACCTCAGGCCATGGGTCTGGACAAAGTGAGCATCCAGCAGATTGACTCACGCTCCACTGTCCACAAACACCGGTATGCCCTCAGGTACCCTGCCAACCACCACTTCTGCTGACAAAGTACACAGAGTGGGCAAAATGGAGGAAATATACACTCCCTGGTCGCCTCCCTCCACACGACCAGGGGGACGCGGCTTCTTAGGTGGTACGGAAGTTTGGCGCAAGCTGAGCAGACCCTGATAAAATGACCAGTCTGCCCACAGCTAAAACATGCCCCCAAACCATGACGAACCGCAGGCAGCACCATTGGGGAACAAACTACTCCCACCTGCCTGGGCTCGTCCGACTGCACCATTGAGTCCCTAGCAAGGACTACAGGGGGCAAATTCGCCAAAGCCGCAAAATACTCGTCCACCGACCGTAGAGATGATGAATCGGCCGGCAGGGAGAAGGCTCAGGATAGGGGAACAACTTTAAGGAGAGATATGATGAATCCCACCCGCTGTTCCTCACTCCCTAATGAACGAGGGCGGAGCCTGAAGTGTAGCTTGCAGGCCTCCTGAAAAAAGCAAAAAATTATCTCTCCCTCCAGAAAACCTGTCTGGGAGAGTAACTTGGGTTCTGGTTGAGCCTGAACCTGAGCTGAGGCCCCGAATCCCACGAACTGCTGCAGCTGCTGCTCCACCACACCATGCAGCACCCCACGCTCCTCAGTGAGGGTCTGCAGCAATTCGAGATTGGTCTGCATTAGAGCCATGGCTTACAAGAAAAAAAATGGGTGCTGGTAATAATGTCATGGGGCAGTTGCGGGGAAACAGGAGACGTGGAACCAGGGCCCCTGAACTGCCCCTCAGGATAAAGGGGGTGCCCTGGCTCTCCTTAACTTGGGGGTACACTTGATGGTAGGGAGGCCCAAATCCCCAACCTGTCCCTATCTCCTGTTTAGCCCTGAGCTAAACACCCAACCCCCTCCCCAGGAGGTGAGACAGGGAATAAATCCCTCTGCTAGTAAAGCCAGAATTGAGCTCTTCTTTTCCTCACTCAAGACTTGTCTTTTCAACTCCTTTGGCATGATTAAAAGTTATTTTTTCATTCCTATTAATTTTGGGATATTACTAGCACTTGTTTTGCCATCCAGCTTGTCCTATTGCAAAAGGATTGTGAACACCGCAGCAGGGTTTTTATACTTTCCTTTGTTAAATAAGATTTGGTTCAGGTGATCACCTAATCAGAAGCACATTGAGTAGAATGAGGTGTAGTCTGGTTGAAATTCAAGTGACACTGGAATGGAATGGCTGTGAGACATGTAGAGAAGCTGATTTTTATAAAACTGTGCAGTTGTCTCTTAATTTTTGCCACAGCTGTGTGTGTATGTGTATACATATATATATATATATATATATGAACAACGACAAAGCAAAGTCCATGATTCTGGACCGTGAAGAAGGCGGGTTCTACCGCTGAAACGTGTAGTCCTATCTGCACGGCTTTCCTGCGTTATTGCTGTTTTGAACTGCTTGGACCATTGCATTTTAATGGATTTATGAATAAAAAGAAAAAAAATTTTAACAGCATCCTGGATTGCTCACGTTATTGCTGGACTTTGCTTTGTCGTTGTTCACATTTGTATGGATGGACTCCTACATCCAGATTCGGGCACAACGGAGTTAACCAGGTCAGCTGAGGTTCCAGGTGGTTCACAGGAGTGAGCTGGTCTACATTGTTGGATTTATATATATATATATATATATATATATATATATACACACACACACACACACACACTGCCGTTCAGAAGTTTAGGGTCATTTATGAATTCCCTTATTTTGAAAGAAAAGCTGTTTTTGCCAATGAAGCTAACATTAAATGATACAGAAATACACTCTATACATTGGTAATGTGGTAAATGACTATTCTAGCTGCAAACGTCTGGTTTGTAATGCAATGTCTTCATAGGTGTATAGAGGCCCCTTTCCAACAACCCTCTCTCCAGTGTTCTTATGGTACTTTGTGTTTGCTGTGTAAGAAGGCTAATGGATGGTTAGAATACTTGCACAAGGGTATGTTAGCACAGCTGAAAACAGTTTGGCTGATTAGAGAAGCTATAAACCTGACCTTCTTTTGAGCTAGTTGAGAATCTGGAGCATTACATTTGTTGGTTCCATTAAACTATCAAAATGGCCAGAAAAAAAGAACTTTCATGTGAAACTCGACAGTCTATTCTTGTTCTTAGAAATGAAGGCTATTCCATGCGGGAAATTGCCAAGAAACTGAAGATTTCCTACAACGGTGTGTACTACTCCCTTCAGAGGAGAGCACAAACAGGCTCTATCCAGAGTAGAAAGAGAAGTGGGAGGCCGCGCTGCACAACTGAGCAACAAAATAAGCACATTAGAGTCTGTAGTTTGAGAAATCGACGCCTCACAGGTCCTCAACAGGCAGCTTCATTAAATAGTACACACAACGCCAGTGTCAACGTCTACAGTGAAGAGGTGACTCCGGGATGCTGGCCTTCAGGGCAGAGTGGCAAAGAAAAAGCCATATCTGAGACTGGCAAATAAAAGGGAAAGATTAATATGGGCAAAAGAACACAGACATTGGACAGAGGAAGATTGCAAAAAGTGTTATGGACAGACAAATCCAAGTTTGAGGTGTTTGGATCACACAGAAGAACATTTGTGAGACGCAGAACAACTGAAAAGATGATGGAAGAGTGCCTGACGCCATCTGTCAAGCATGGTGGAGGTAATGTGATGGTCTGGGGTTGCTTTGCTGCTGGTAAAGTAGGAGATTTGTACAAGGTAAAAGGGATTTTGAATACGGAAGGTTATCACTCCATGTTAGGCTGGCAGAACGCACCAAGTAATATAGATGTTAATGAGGTGCGTTCACAGCCTGGGGTTCACCGTGCAACGATGGAAACTGCTGCTAGACAATGGCGGATAGTAGCACGCTCGGGTTACCTCACCCGGAGTGTGCGAGGCGAACCCTGTTACTTCACAAGGTCGCACTAATATAATGTGAGCGCAAGCGATGTGGTCACAGAACTCTGCCCAGAGGCATGGAGTCAGAGTCCTTCTAGAACCACTTGTGTTCAGAGCCGCTGCAGCGACGCTAGAGAGTGACGCTAGGAAAGTGCTGTGCCCTGTTAGCTGTCACAGAGTGCAGCGGATAGACTCGTACCGACCAGAGGCATGGGAGATATGGCGGCACTATGGCGCTAACCTTTGAGCTAGACTGGAGCACTGTGGCACATGCTTTGCCACCATGAGGCGCTGACTCAGGCTGAACTAACCCTAACACATACGTATCAAAGGAAGGGGTTAATGAGTCAGTCACCAGTTACATGCATCCATCATCACTCACACAAGTCTCAACAAAAGTCTATCTTAGCACATGGCCGAGTGGCCATGTGAACCTTTTATAGCAGCGTCCTTCCGGAACCTTCCTGATGGTCCAATCCGAGCCGGAGAAGGACCTGAGCATGTGACCTCCGATCTCCAATGAGAGATCGTCCCACGGGCATGCTCAGTGGACTGACAGGAGTACTTGGTCCCTGGAGTAGATCGCTGCTGACCAGCATGCGTTGCTATAGCTGGGCCAGAGGTGGCAGCAGCAACCAAACCTACAATGCTGGTGTGAGCAGAGCGCTGGGATCAATGAGTCTGCTGAGCAGGTTCCACTGTGGTCGGAGAGGAATGGGAGACCGCTGAAGGCAAAGCTCGGGATTCCTGCTGTGCAGCGACAGGAACCCAACATCTAACACTCCATTTTGCAATGCCATGCCATACCCTGCGGACAGTGCTTGATTGGAGCCAATTTCATCCTACAACAGGACAATGACCCAAAGCACACCTCCAAATTATGCAAGAACTATTTAGGGAAGAAGCAGGCAGCTGGTATTCTATCTGTAATGGAGTGGCCAGCGCAGTCACCAGATCTCAACCTCATTAAGCTGTTGTAGGAGCAGCTTGATCGTATAGTATGCAAAAAGTGCACATCAAGCCAAACCAACCTGTGGGAGGGGCTTCTGGAAGCATGGGGTGAATTTCTCCAGATTACCTCAGTAAATTAAAGGGAATCTGTCACCTATTTTTTTTCCCTATGAGATGCGGCCACCTCCATCAGGGGCTTATCTACAGCATTCTGTAATGCTGTAGATAAGCCCCCAATGTAACCTGAAAGAAAAACGAGTTATATTCTACTCACCGGGGGCGGTCCGGTGCGGCCGGGTCCGATGGGTGACGCGGTCCGGCTCTGGTGCCTCCCATCTTCTAGTGATGACGTCCTCATCCTTGCCTCTGTTGCGGCTCCTGCGCAGGCGTAATTTTCTGCCCTGTTGAGAGCAGATGAAAACATAGCTGGGATTCAGGATCAATGAAAACAGCATGGTTAAACAACGAAATACTCTCCATAAACCATGGAGTACCAGAAAAAGAACTCCCGATGTAACCTGAAAGAAAAAAAAGAGTTAGATTATACTCACCCCGGCGTTGGGTCCGATCCGATGGGTGTCGCCGTCCAGTCCGGCACCTCCCATCTTCTAACGGTAACGTCCTCTTCTTTGCTGCCTGTCGTGGCTCCTGCGCAGGTGCACTGCTCTGTTGAGAGCAGAGTCCTGCAGTGCGCAGGCACCAGGATAGGTCCGGCGCCTGCGCACTGCAGTATTCTGCTCTGCCCTCAACAAGGCAGAGCAGTGCGCCTGCGCAGGAGCCACAACAGGCAGCAAAGAAGAAGTCACTGTTAGATGGGAGGCGCCGGACCACAAAGCCCATCGGACCAAGACCGGACCGCCCCCCGGTGAGTATAATCTAACTCTTTTTTCTTATCTTTCAGGTTATACTGGAGGCTTAGCTACAGCATTACAGAATACTGTAGATAAGCACCTGATGTCAGTGCCGGCAGCTGATAGGTGACAGATTTCCTTTAACCCCTTAATGTCTAATGACGGACACAGTCTGCATCAAAGCCGGGACATGTCAGCTGTAATGAACAGCTGACATGTGCCCGCAATAGGCGCGAGCGGAATCGCCGTCCGCCCGCGCCTATTAACTAGTTAAATCCCGCTGTCAAAGGAGCATCCACTTGTGAAGGCAAGAGGATTATATATAACACTAAATTAACTTATCACAAGCTATTGAGCCAATACGGATATAAACTGTGCAGTGATATAACGATGGCAGCCACTTCAGGGAAGGTTGGACTGGAGATATTTGTAATAAGGTCAGGCTTGTGTAAGGTCCATAGATAATAGGTAGATGACATCAGTGACCTAGTGTGGGTTTCTAGCGCATGGGGCTAGGCAAGTATTCTGCACCCCTAACCTGTCTCATGTCCCTTCCACGAATCCAACATTTAAAACCCTTAGTCCCTATGAACATGGGTTGTATTTAAAGAAAATATTGATTTATTAAAGTAAGGCCATGTTCACATTTCTGTATATTCCATTTGCCTGTCACATTTAGAGAAAGAAACAGAATTCAAGTCTACATTTTCATCATTTGTGCAGAGGCCCCATTGATTAGGTCAACAGCATTTTTGGTGCCAAAGATATTTCATTGAATTTAGGGTAACTTTGGGGTGCTGATTCTGAATATGTCATCAGTTTTGCCAGATTGGCTCAAGTTTTTGAGATTTTTCGTAAAATGTGTAAAAAAAAAGACGTAATTTGCTACACGCGCATTAATTTTATTGATATTGTCATGAATACAATAAATTTAACAAAGTAAATGTTGATTTTAGTTTATTTTAACTAGTTTTAGAAAGTAATCTTCAAAAATGAACAAGACATGAAAGATAGGAGACATTTAATCGCTGGAAAAGCGCTTTTTATATGATTTTCTTCTATGTGAGCTATTGGGCCAGTCACGCTGTAGATTCCAGCAGTAATCAGCCATCATATGTCTGTCCCATCTGCCTTGGTACCTTTCCTCCATCACCATAATATCCTGATGAAATCTCTCCCCTTGTTCTTCGCTAAAATCTCCAAGGTTTTCTGGAAATCTGTCCAAGTGACTGTGAAGATAATGCAATTTAATGCTCATGTGTACACCCAGATTTCTAAATCTCAATAGCATGTTTTGTACCAGTTCTTCATAATTGTCTGCCTTTTGATTTCCCAAGAAGTTCTTCACTACCAACACAAAACTACACCATGCAGCAGCTTCAATGTCATTCATTTCCTTAGGAAAATTTGAATCTTTAATGAGTTTCCGAATTTGAGGACCATCAAAGATTCCTGCCTTCAGTTTTTCGCTGCTAAGACCAGGGAAAGATCTGCAGATGTACATGAAGCAATTACCATCTTTGTCTAATGCCTTGACGAACTGCTTCATTAATCCTAACTTTATGTGAAGTGGTGGTAGAATGATTTTTTCCCTGTCCACCAAAGGTTCGTTCACTATGTTTGATGCTCCTACTGTCAAGGTGTCCCTTGGAGGCCAATTCAGTTTCTCCCAGTGCTGATGTTTTGCTCTACTATCCCACATGCAGATGAAGCAAGGATACTTTGTGTATCCACTTTGCTGTCCAAGTAAAAAGTTGACCATTTTTAAATCAACACATATCAGCCACGAATGTTCATGGTAGCACAGTTTCTCCAAGACCATTTTGACATTTTGGTATTGTTCTGCAAGTTTAGTTGAGTGAGCTACTGGAAGAGATGCACACTGATTGCCATTGTTCAACAAAACACATTTCAAACTCCTTTTAGAACTATCTATGAAAAGCCTCCAGTCTACAGGACGATATACTTGTAAACCCATTTGCAGCATCAGGCCAGGAATATCCTTACAATATACAAGTAGGTCATCTTCACAGAAAAATGGAAGAAGTGCTTCTTCTCTGGTCCTGTAAGATGTAATTTTAGTTCCAGGCGTCAGACAATTTTTTTCACTTAGCCTTGAAGCTAAAAGTTCGGATGCACTTTTTGAGAGGTTGAGGTCTCTTATTAGATCGTTGAGCTCTCCTTGGGTAAATTGCGTAGGTGTTCTGAAACTTCCTTCATATTCTAGTTCACTTCCAGAACTAATGCTTAGCTCCATACCCTGCATTTCATCATCATCAGGTGGGGGAAGGTCAGGTAACATGGTAAACACAGGTACAGGCACATCTTCACAATGAGGGACAGGCCTTCTTGCAGATTCCATGTTAGGATACTCCCATTTTCGTTTCTTATGCTTATTGAATCCTTGTACTTGCACTGCACAGAAATAACAGTCATCATGATGATTTTTTTGCTCTCTCCACACCATTGGAACACCAAATTTGAAGCTTGTTCTTTGTCCTTTGCTCCATTTTCGTAATAATTCGATACATGCTTTGCACACTATGTGTGGTGCCCAAAACTTGTCTTGGTCCCCAAGCATAACCCCAAAATAGGCAAAATACACTTTTTTAACGAAGTCTGTTATGTTTCTTCTATGTTTTGGCAGTGTATATTCACCACAAATGTAACAGAATGAGTCTGGATCGTTAAGACAACTTCTTCTTGATGAGTTCATGCTTTTCACTGGAAAACAGACAACAACATAAAGTTAGTGCAAAAATCAAGCTATGAACAAACTTTTAGAACACTAATTAACACAAAACTATATTGAGAACTGCTCAGTTCAAGTACTAATCCAAAGAAATTAATGAGATGATGCGTCGCATTTACCAACAAGTGCTATAAATAAGATACCAAAAATCTCAAAAACTTGAGCCAATCTGGCAAAACTGATGACATATTCAGAATCAGCACCCCAAAAATACCCCAAATTCATTAAAATATTTTGGACACCAGAAAAAAATTTTTTTTTTGTTGACCTGTTCTACATATTTTGAAAACTTGTCAGGTTCAGTGATGAGATGAGCCATTTCTTAATAATGTTGACATCCTGAATGAAAATCTGACTATGAAAATTTTTAGTTGGCTTTTTTTTCTGTATCAAAGAGTCTTCCCTTTACTGCTACATATCATTAATGCAGAAAAGTTTACTTACTTTGAAACATTATTATTTTTGCAAATATAAAGTTTGTTATGCCACTTTTGTGTTATTTATTCTGAGGAAACTCAGCAACATTTCAAATGACTAAAACCTGTCTAAACCCTGCTGCGAATTATAAACAGTTACAGAAATTGCACTACAAATTTGGTCCTCACTTAGTGACAATTTTTTGCTTGTCTCTTGTACTCCTGCAGCAGATCATCTCTTACAATCGTCCAACAGTAATCTGCAAGCATTGATGGGTTTCATTTTCCTTGACATCTTTTCTCCATAGCCGCGATATCTTGGTGAAATCTGTTACTGTGCTCATCGCTCACTGCTTGGTGGAAAAATGTCTAGATGCTAAAGTAAGAAAATAATCTTGAAGGACATGTTACAGCCAAGATCCTTATGTGTTTTCTACCAATTTTTCACAGTTATCTGCTCTTGTATTTCCCCAAAAATTAGTTACCACTAATGCGAATGCTACCCATGCAGTCTTTCCTACAATGAATGGAGAAACTCCTCAGCTTGAAGAAGCTTATGAATCTGAGCTCCAATAAAGACTCCCTCCTTTATCGTTGCTTCATTCAACCTTGGAAATTTATCAGTGAGACACTTGAATGCTTTTGCATTTTTATCCATTGCCTTTACAAAGTTCTTCATTAAACCCAACTTGATATGCAACAGTGGTAACAAAATCTCATGTGGGTCAAATGCAGGACATTTCTACTCCCTGGCTAAAGTGAATGTCAGAGAGGTCAGTCTCTTTCAATGTAGTGATATTCGGTTGTACGACTATCCCACTCACACAGAAAGCAGCGGTACTTTGTGTATCCGCCCTGGAAACCAAGTAAGAGGGCAATCAACTTTATGTCATCACAGAGGAGCCACAAATGCTGGTCATAGATCAGGCACCTCATCAGCTGTTTCATGGTGTCATAGGTTTATTTCATATGGACTGCACAACCAACTGGAATTGGACCTAGTGCATTGCCATTATACTGTGGAGTCCATGTCTTCTTCCATGAAACTGATATCCTAATGGGGGACGCCAAGCAGAAATAGCAATTGGTAGTGTGATCGGTTGGCTCTCTCCAGATCATTAGGACTGCAAAAGGCATAGATTGCCTCTTCTCATACACATCTATTGCAGCATATATGTGTGGAGCCCAACACTTGTCTAAATCAATTCGGCAGCCATATCATGGCAGTCAAGTTTCGTCTTTGTGACACAAAAGTGATTTCTCCGCAATATGCTAAGAAACTGAGCTAAGAAATCATAAAACTGTATACCTTACACAGAGAGCATTTATAAAAGTAGGTGATGGAACTGTGATTAGGATCATGTAATCAGTGCTGAGTTGGCATTTTTTGATAGGT
Source organism: Dendrobates tinctorius (assembly GCF_039654945.1). Classification (NCBI taxonomy): domain Eukaryota; kingdom Metazoa; phylum Chordata; class Amphibia; order Anura; family Dendrobatidae; genus Dendrobates; species Dendrobates tinctorius. The sequence goes on from NW_027361826.1 coordinate 12,023,118, forward strand.
CACCCTAAGATGATAGAATATTGAATGCGCAATACACTAAGTAGATGATGTGATAGACGAGTTACTAACAATGCAATAATGATGATGAACAAATAAAGACACAATTTTTCAATAAGCCTGCATGAAAGATGTCATAAGTAATTAGAATCTCCTCTGGATCATGAAAACTAGAGTCAATCAGTACATTTAAGTATCATATTCATTTTCAGCAGTACAAAATTAGTTAGGTTCACCTATTGTTGTCTCTGAACCAATTTGGCTGTAGAACAGTGTACTATTATTGGTATTACATGATGGCCTTGATGTTTTTGCTTTTAGCTCTTTTATTGACGTAAAGGAAAGGAAATGCCAACCTCTGCCAGGCCATTGGGAGGGCTGGTGCCAGACCGGGACTGAACAACAACCAAGGGATCAGTATTTAATTATCAAACAGCTACTAAACAGCTTTTGTTTTTCCTTTTAGACAACCTTCACTAGTACTCAAAGGAATACTATCAGTTTAAACCAGAGCCGTAGCTAGGGGTTTGATTCATGGTGGGAGAAACTTCGGAGGTTGCCCCTAACCAGGAAACCCTGATTACAACTATGGTGGTGTACACTAATAGTGGATGTGCCCCGCTTCTGCCTGCTGCTGCTGCCTCACCTCGGCTCGCGGCCGCCTCGCCTCTGCCAGTGGCCTGCCTGCGGTCGCTCACGGCCGCTGCCGCCTTGCCTCTGCTCGCGGCTGCGGTCCGCCTGCGGCCGTTGCCGCCTCGCTCCGGCCCGCGGCCGCCCTGCTCTTACCCGTGGCCGCAGCAAGTCCAGTGCCGCCGGCGGCCACCACTGTCCCACTCCGGTTCGTGGCAAGGGCGGGGCCGTTGCTCGCCGTGGATTCCCTGTCGCAGCTGGTAGCTGCGCATGTGGCCTGCCCCTCGCCACCCCATATCGCTGCCGCCTACCCCAGTCTGGGGGCTGTGGCCCATCCGCCCAAGGACTCCTCCAGGGTCTGTGGTGCTCCAGTGTCATCGGAGCGCTGGAGCGCTCGAAGACTTCGTCAACGCTTCAGCAACTGGGCCCAGCGACTGCTACGCTGAAAGACCACCATCCCTGCGAGGTCAATTCTTGTTACCTCCTTAGTTGGTACCTCTAGGCCTATAAACGTTAATACTAAAAGCACTAAACCGTCTTGCGCCTCGTCACTGCTTCCTGCGTACCTGCGAGTACCACAAGGGAAATAAGTATTTGATCCCTTACTGATTTTGTAAGTTTGCCCACTCACAAAGACATGAACAGTTTATAATTTTAAGGGTACGTTAATTTTAGCATTGAGAGATAGTATATCAAAAATAAAATCCAGAAAATCACATTGTATAAATTATATAAATTTATTTGCAATTTGCAGTGAGAAATAAGTATTTGATCCCTCTGGTAAACAAGACAATACTTGGTCGCAAAACCCTAGTTGGCAAGCACAGCAGTCAGAAGTTTTTTGAGTTGATGATGAAGTTTGCACACGTCAGGAGGAATTTTGGTCCACTCCTCTTTGCAGATCGTCTCTAAATCATTAAGATTTTGAGGCTGTCACTTGGCAACTCAGAGCTTCATCTCCCTCAATAAGTTTTCTATGGGATTAAGGTCTTGAGACTGGCTAGGCCACTCCATGACCTTAATGTGATTCTTTTTGAGCCACTCCTTTGTTGCCTTGGCTGTATGTTTTGGGTCATTGTCTTTCTGGAAGACCCACCCACGACCCATGTTTAATGTCCTGGCAGAGGGAAGGAGGTTGTCACTCAGGATTTTACGGTACATGGCTTCATCCATTCTCCCATTGATGCAGTGAAGTAGTCCTTTGCCCTTAGCAGAGAAACACCCCCAAAACATAATGTTCACACCTCCATGCTTGACAGTGTGTTCTTTGGGTCATAGGCAGCATTTCTCTTCCTCCAAACACCGCGAGTTGAGTTAATGCCAAAGACCTCATTTTTTGTCTCGTCTGACCACAGCACCTTCTCCCAATCACTTATAGAAGCATCCAGGTGTTCGTTGGCAAACTTCAGACAGGCCTGCACATGTGCCTTCTTGAGCAGGGGGACATTGCCCTCACTGCAGGATTTGAAATCTTTATGGCGTAATGTGTTACCAATGGTTTTCTTGGTGACTGTGGCCCCAGCTGCCTTGAGATCAATAACAAGTTCCCCTCTGTGTAGTTTTAGGCTGATCTTTCACCTTCCTTATGATTAAGGATACCCCACAAGGTGAGATTTTGTATGGTGCTCTAAATCGATGTCGATTAACGGTTACTTTGTATTTCTTCCATTTTCTTACTACTGCACCAACAGTTGTGTCCTGCTCAATCAATGTCTTACTTATGGTTTTTTAGCCCATTCCAGCTTTTTTCAGGCCTATGATCTTGTCCCTGACATCCTTATAAAGCTCTTTGGTATTGCCCATGTTGTAGAGGTTAAAGTCTGACTGATTGAGTCTGTGGACAGGAGTCTTTTATAATGTTAAGTGTGTAACAGTACACAATCAGGGCAACTGTTACCACCCACCTTTCGTGTCTCCCTTTTTCCCTCATAGACTGTAAGCTTGCGAGCAGGGCCCTCATTCCTCTTGGTATTTTGTTATAATCTACTGTATGTGGTTATTGTTATGCTGTAATGTCTATTGTCTGTACAAATCCCCTCTGAAATGTAAAGTGCTGCGGAATATGTCGGCGCTATAGAAATAAAATTTATTATTATTATTATTATAAGATGACTATGTAAGACAGCTGTCTTTAATGCAAGTGACGATGTTGATTTGGAGCGTCTAACAGGTCTGTAATAGTCAGAACTCTTAATGGTTGGTAGGAATTAAATACTTATTTCTCACTGCAAAATGCAAATAAAATTATGTAATTTATACAATGTGATTTTCTGGATTTTATTTTTGATATTCTGTCTCTCAGTGTTAAAATTAACAATACAATTAAAAATACAGACTGTTCATGTCTTTGTCAGTGGGCAAACTTACAAAATCAGCAAGGGATCAAATACTTATTTCCCCCACTGTATATAGTGGTAGATACCAGTACCAGTCCTGCAGAACATATAAGGGATTACAGTACGGTTATTGATGTTGAGTTACAGCTGACGTTCTTTCTGCTGGAGTCATTTACTTTTCCCGTCTTTTTCATGGTGCCCAGGCCGACATGACAACTGCTCTAGCCAGGACTCGGCTGCAGAGATTACAACAAAAATACCTATGATTTCTCACATTTCAGGCATCATCCACATGTAACCATGACTTGCACAAACTCCTTATCCTGCTGATAACCCAATGCTGAGCCACTGCTGCCGTATGTGTCCCTATTTCTGCACCTGTTTGGTACTGTGTGTCCCCTAATATTCCTCCTACTGGAGCCCTATCATTGCACTCAAAGTATGATGTCAAAAAAAGTGTCCCACAGGCACTGTAAGATACCACCACAGTGAATTCCTCCACAGTACCGTCCACACGCACAGTATGATGACCCTACTGTACCCCACCCCACAATTCACCCAGAAAAGTATGATGTCCCCTACATCGTATGATCACCAAACTGTGACCCTCACACAATGATCCATGCAGTATAATGCATCACTTTGTCCTCTTCATAACTGAATGCACCACATGCTCCCTAGAGTATAATGCACCCCATAGTCCTCTGTATAGTATAATGCACCCCAAACTTCATACAGCATAATGCATTCCATAGTCCTCTGTATAGTATAATGCACCCCATACTTCATACAGCATAATGCTTTCCATAGTCCTCTGTATAGTATAATGCACCCCATACAGCATAAAGCATTCCATAGTCCTCTGTATAGTATAATGGACCCCGTACTCCATACAGCATAATGCATTCCATAGTCCTATAAACAAAGCACAGAATGAAAAATGTGCAAAAATACCTTGCAGTAAGACATATAATAGTACTCAGCAAGTGCTGATAAAAAGATGACAACAAATACAGGGTATTTAGTCGATACTTTTTTTGCAAAAAAATGTATGCTAAACTGCTCCACCGCGTCAAGGTAACCCTATTGAAGCAGTCCCTATCTAATATATTTAAAACCTGAACATGTGAACAGTGTCTAAATGAGCAGGATTAAGACAGGCATACTATTATATGTCTTGCTGCAAGGTATTTTTGCACATTTTTCATTCTGTGCTTTGTTTGTGTTTCAATCAGTGGGTGGTGTGAACATCGTCCTACAGACTTGTTCACATTTGTGCATTTCACATGTGCTTTTTAATCCAGCTTTTTTATTCCATAGTCCTATGTATAGCATAATGCTCCCCTTACTCTATACAGTATAATGCACCCCAAAGTCTTCTGTATATGCATCCCATAGTCCATACAGCATAATGCACCCCATAGTCCATACAACATAATGCAATACATGGTCCATACATCATAATGCACCCCATAGTTTATACAGCATAATGCACCCATAGTCATCTGTATAGTATGATTCCCCCATAGTCCTCTGTATAATATAATGCACCCCATAGTCATAGAATCATAGAATCGTAGAGTTGGAAGGGACCTCCTGGGCCATCTGGTCCAACCCCCTGCTCAAAGCAGGATTCGCTAAATCATCCCAGACAGATGTCTGTCCTGCCTCTGTTTGAAGACTTCCATTGAAGAAGAACTCACCACTTCTCGTGGCAGCTTGTTCCACTCATTGATCACTCTAACTGTCCTCTGTATATTATAATGCACCCCATAGTCCACAAAATATAATGCATCCCATAGTCTATACAACATAATGCACCCAATAATCCATATAGTATAATGTATCCCATTGTCCTCTGCATAGTATAGTGGACCCCATAGTCATCCATACAGCATAATGCACCAGATGGTCCATAAAGCATAATGCACCCAATAATCCATGCAGTATAATGCAGCCTGTTGTCTTTTCTATAGTATAATTCACCACATAGTCATCCACACAATATAATGCACCCCACAGTCCATACTGTATAATGCACCCTACAGTTCTAAAAGCAATGTGAGAATTCCTTTTTTGCTTTTACAATTTCTCCTCGCTTGGAATTTTTTTATGTTTTCCTGTACACTATGTGGTGAAATGAATGGTGTCATTCAAAAGTACAACTCCTCCCCCCAATAAAGAAGCCCTCATATAGCTATGTGGACAGAAAAATAAAAAAAAAGTTGAGTTTTGGAAAAATGGAGGAAGAAACAAAGATGCAAAAATGAAAATTGACCTTGTCATTAAAGAGGTTAAATAATGACTTTACAGGGAGCAAGAAAGCAGATGACAATTACGCTCTTACACTGGACGATCTAGTGAACATGTTACACATCACACTTCTCTCATCACATGACTTTAGTATCTTCATTATTACATGGGGTTTTCACTGCTGCCATTTCCCAAACATCAGTTAATAAATGGAATAACATGACAACTTCCCCAAATAACACTAATTGGAATAAAGAGGGAAACTACAAAGATAGAGATAAAAGTCATACACTGCATCTCCTTATAACATTACTAGAATGCGCTGTCCCTTTAAATTTAGCGCCGCATGGATCATGTGTCTCAACCATCAACCAATCACATCGCAGGATTTGAATTCAAAGAAAGAAAAAAACCGTCAGTTGGTGCCAGTCTGCGATTGCTCTATTAGAGAAGAGACCGGCTCCTTATTGATTCCTAGAAGCGACACTTTATTGCATTTATACCCGGATCGTTACCTGCTGATTGGGAGAGACAGCCGCCACCGGCCGCTCTACAGAGGTGAGAATCATTGTGTGAGGAGTAAACTGCCGACTTATCTCATCCCGGATACTGACAGTTGGGATCTATACTGGAAGCAACACATAGAAAAAAGGAAATGATTTCACCATAAAGACCCAAATATAGATAACGGGGTGATAACGGATAAATGGGATAAAATATGGGGATTCTGAGTAAATATTTACAATGTGGATAATGATGTGTAAAGATTAATCTGAAAAATACGGGGCCACATATTTCTCCTAGAAATTCCCAGATCCAATATTTAGAAGTGCATGGCCATTATTAGCCTGTATATAATAGTTATATAATACATATAGTGGAGATATGAGGAATATGTTACTGGCTCATCAGTTACTATACAGGGAGGTAGCGGATATATGCAGAGGTTTATATGGCGGGTCACAGTGCAGTCAGTATAGTGTAGATATGTGTAGTCTTCTCTTACCATAGGGCATAAAATCAATCTGGTTAGACACAGATGACCGATTATATATATATATATTTTTTAAAGCTCCACTCCAGCGGTTCTCTTTCTCGTTAGTGCACCGCAGGAATGGTGCCTTATATGAGATTCTCCTGGCCCCTGCCTCATCCTCATCTGTCGCTACTTTAATACTTTTCCAGTGTTGCTCCTATCAGTCTCAGGTGAAAAGTGACCTACAATCAGCGCCAGTGTTTCATGGAGCGGCGCAGGAGTCACTTTTCAATACATCTGTATGAGAGCCTAGTTCTGGCGCTCATAGACTTGCATTGAGATCTTGTGACGTAACTTCTCACTTGCAGCCAGTCAGAATTTACGGGCACAAGATGGCACCACAGGAGCAGAGCACTGTCGGTATAAGAACGTGGTCAGGCGGCTTACATTTAAAGCACCACTCCAGCAGTACAAACAAAACAAAACACTGGAGTGGTGCTTTAAGTAGAAAATAGGGTTTGCTTTATTTTACTAGCTACAGTGCCACTTCTGTCAGTGGGTCATGTTGGGTATTACAACTAAATACCAATCAAATCAAAAAGCTGCAATACGGCAACACATGTAATGCAGGCCGGGGTAGTTACGTTTTTGGTTACACATTAGGTTGATAGCATTACTCTACTAGAGATCCTATAGAAAGCGCCATCCTCTGCATACTCAGGTTTTCCTTTTTCTGTATGGTAGTTTCCAGGAAGAAGAGTAAGAATGGCCATGAGGAAGTGGAAGAGAGAACTGATCGCCCAGTATGAAGAGGAGTGGTAAGTAGATGAGGTTCCATCACTGCGGTCATCACAATCCATACACTTACACCGGAAAGTCCATAGTGACCATTACACACCACCACTACACATATTTATCCCATGTACAGCTCCAAACTAATGTCAGATCCCCATGAGGAGAACACCCATCAGGATGTGAGTTATGTGTAGCCACAGTACGGCCATGAGCGTGAGGCCTAATACTATAATATCTACCTCTTCTATTACAGCTCACGGTCTGCCGCCCAGGAAGAGGCCAAGAGGAGGAAGACAGATGACATCCCCCAGCCGGAAGAGCGGGCAGCTTTCACCGCACTCTTTGGTAAGACTCATTGCACCTTCCAAGGTTTCCACATACAAAGTGTTAGATTATATGACATGTATTTCTATATTAATCTATTTTATGTGTATTATGATGGAGAAACATGTAGGGAAGTGTTCTCCCTCCTCCTCTTATAGTCACACCTAGTATGATACAGCAGACACTATGTGGTGAGCAGTGTCGGGGCTTTGGTGTCTCCTCAATACTGATGGCATGTCTTTAGGACAATTCTTCAGTATCTGATCAGTGGGTGTCAGGCGCCAAATCTCCCCCAATCTGACACTGATGAGCGATCCTGAGGATAATCCATCATTGATGAGGAGCCCTACAACCCCATTAATTTAGAATTAATAGCATTAAAAAGGATTTCATTACAAAGTTTATAGTGAAATAATTCTATTTTCCTCATTTTTGTAGAAGAAGAATACATCAGATGTTTTCTAGCCAGGGACAGCTGTCTTAAGATTTCGGACAAGGTATTATTGTAGTGAAGGATAAGAAATCCTCCAGATGTGAGAAGATCCATCATAGGGAAATAAAGGGCTTATTCTTATGTAATAGAGGCCAGATATGACCAAACCTAGGAATCTACTGACAGATATGTGCTGTGTTATAGATCCCTCTAAAGGTACTGTCACACTTAGCGATGTACCAGCGATCCCGACCAGCGATATGACGCGGTCAGGATCACTGGTACATCGCTAAGTGGTCGCTAGTGAGCTGCCACACAGGCAGTTCTCACCAGCGACATCGCAGGGGACGGGGGTCACAACTTACCTGTCACACTAGGCGATCCTGCGTCCTCCCGCCCGGCTCCATGCTCGTCTCTCCACAGGAAGCGCCGCAGGAAGCTGACGACGAGAAACAGTCCTGGATGTTCTCGCGCGATCAGCGATAAGCAGCGGGGGAGCGGGTCGTAGGTAAGTATCAGACACAGCGATGTCGCTAGCAATATCGCTATAACGTCACAAGTTATATATTGCTAGCGATATCGCTTAGTGTGACAGTACCTTAACTCGGCTTCTCCTCCCTCCAGTATCTCCTCGCCATGGTCGTCGAGTACTTCAGTAGAGCAGGACTGCCATCTTCAGAATATGGAACCTTCTTCTTTCCAGCTCTGTGAGTCTCTTTTATTATTACACATTCACGTCTATAAATAACATTGTTTTATTTTATTGTAAAACCAAAATCTCTTTTCTGCCACTCGGCTAAATACATGATAATGGCATTTGTTGTTGTTGTCTGTATTTTCTTCTGAAGTGGATTGTAATTTATTTGGTTTCATTTCTCTTCCCTCCAAGGTTTTTAGCCAACCAGTTTGAGCAAGAAGAAGTGCGATATCGACAGGAGATCTACCGCTGGGCCCTTGGACGGAAGTGGAGGATGAAGAAGGACCGACTGCTACAAAGCCGCAATGTTCTGCTCACCAGGATGGGATTCCGGGCTTGGGTGGATCGGGACACGTGTGATCTGGTGAGCAATATAAAAAACTGTAATAATATAAAGCTGATCTGTAAATAGAGATCACAATATAAACAGTATGCTTAAGTAAATCCCTTAGACCTGATGAGGCACTTGTACTTACTCTGTAAAGCCACGTCAAAATGGTCATGTAATCCTGATATTAGGCAGAGCATTTTATGACTGCAGCCATAGCTGGACTCATGACATGCTTGTTTTAATGTCAAGCAAGAAAACTTTAATAAGTGATTATAAAGTCATTCTGCCATGGATTTTCAGTCATCACACCAGTATCATCAGGCCTAAAATATATGCAAATTGGATTATGATTAATGGTGACATATACCCTTTACACTCTGATTATAATCACTTATTTTATTCTAGATCATGGCGGAAGACCCTGACCACTGGGCATGGAAGAGAGAGAGGAATATCCACTGATACCTGGAAACAGAGCTGCAGGACCTACAAGGAGAAGAACATGGCTGGAAGAGAAACGTGGCTGACGGTCCTAGAAGAACAGCTAGAAGACGTGACGGATGAAGAACTGGAGAAAGTAGAGAAGTATGCTGGTATGGTGTACAGGGGATATATACTAGATTCCTTGATAGGGTGTTGATCCAGGGAGCTAGTCTGATTGCCGTATGTGGAGTCGGGAAGGAATTTTTTTCCCCGATGTGGCGCTGTTTGCCACATGGGGTTTTTTTTGCCTTCCTCTGGATCAACATGTTAGGCTATAGGTTGAACTAGATGGACTTAAAGTCTCCCTTCAACCTCAAATACTATAAATATAACATGTTAAATATACAATATATTAATATATATATAGATATTAAATATATACAATATAATAAATAATAATATAATTTATTATAATATAATATAATAAATATATAATATAAATATAATATGTTAAATATATAATAGATTAATATATAGAATATAATATATAATAAATAATAATATAATTTAATATAATAAATAATATAATATAATAAATATATAATATAAATATAACATGTTAAATATATAATAGATTAAAATATATATAATATAATAAATAAAAATATAATTTAATATAATATATTATAATAAATATATAATATAAATATAATATGTTAAATATATAATAGATTAATATATATAATATAATAAATATATAATAAATAATAATATAATTTAATATAATAAATATATAATATAAACATAATATGTTAAATATATAATAGATTAATATAATAAATATATAATAAATAATAATATAATTTAATATAATAAATGTAATATAATAAATATATAATATAAATATATGTTAAATATATAATAGATTATATATATAATATAATAAATATATAATAATATAATTTTATATAATAAATATAATATATTAAATATATAATAGATTAATATATATTAAATATATATAATAAATATATCATATATAAATATAATAAATATATAATAAAGCATTTAATAAACTTCCCACTATTTAAACTTTCCATGATGTGTCTGAGTCTTTATTTTATACTTTTATGTGTGGACAGGACCGCCATCAGAGCATTACTGCCCTCACTGTTGTGAGGGACCCAGTGAGCAGAAGCACAAGAGGGAGGGCCCGGACTCAGTCTGTGTCCTCCCTCTTGCGCTTTTGTTCACTGGTCTCCAGGGTATAATAAATGAAACTGAAGAAAAAATTGAATGCTGACTTCATAAATATAAACAAATATATGTTTTTTATTTAATCAAAATCAGTAATAAAGAAATTATATACAGGCTGTACATCAAGAAAGAAACAACATGTGTCACCTGGGGAGCACTCACAGTACTTGGGCTCTCATAGAACAGAGGAACAATTGAAAGTATATAAAGGATATTATAAATCCAGCAGATAAACATGCATCACCTCAAAAGACGGGAAAATAATCACAGCAGGCAAAAAGTTATCAGTATGAGTCAAGTACATCCATAGCTTCTCTATATATACTTATCCTAAGAGATGTAATGTGTAATGGTGGCTCATATGGATATATCTAAAGTGCATGTCCGGGGAAATCCCCCGATGGCGTCACAGACAGGTGCGTTGTCAAGTTGGATTCCAGGAAGGACGGACCAGCGTTCAGGTCACAGAGCGCACTCTCAGCCGGCGGCCATGTTTAAGGAGTCCCATGGAGTCTACCATTATTATTGAGGTAAAATAAATCACCATATTAGATAATGAAAACAACAGATATTACAAGTGCCAGTGTAAAATCATAACCACTAGACACATTAATGAAAGTGTGTCACACAATGGGTAACATTAGGTATAATAAAGTGCACATGTCCTTAATATACTCAAATAGAGAAAACAGCATTATTGCATTGGAATCCACTAATATACCATAGCATTATAAAGTGCGGCATTTAAAAAAATATATAATTAAGGTGCACATGTGCAAAAATGTAAATAGCTATATATACAAGAGTACATGAACAACACTATTATTACTGTGTCAACCAATAATATGGCGTTCAAGATGAAGTGTTCATAAGTGTTCATCCTGACACCAGAGGGGTCCTCATATGATGGTCACACAAGAATCCCATATCACACATACATTTCATGAATAGCCATAAGGAAAAGATAAATCTTCAATAATGTATCAGCTACAAACAGACAAAAAACACACAATTAAAATAAAAGCGCAGAGATATCAGGAACCTTGAATATTCCCTATACAATGGACATTGTTGATGTTAATGGATTATTCAAAGAAATGGGAGAAAGCTTCATTTTTCAGTTAAGCCTTTGGGGGGCCATGGATCCCAAATGACTGATCCATTGGCATTCTAATTGTGCCAATATCTGTTTTAAATCGCAACCCCTAATTCCTCCATTAACACAATCAATCCCCCTTACCTTTAGACTTTTCGTATCACATCCATGAAAAACCTTAAAATGTCAAGATAACGACCAATCAGTGGACATAAATTCTGTACTCCTGATGATATTTTCACAGGCCCGACAGTCACCACAGGGGTAACAGCCCGTCTCGGTTTACTTTCAGAAGAGGTGAAGGGATTGGACTCCTTGGCAGTATAGTGGCTCCTCAGTAACATGTCCTTCAGACTCCTACCCCTCCTGGCCGTTATAAGGGGATTTTTTGGCAATTGTGCTGCCAGAATTGGGTCTGTTTTTAGTACAGGCCAATTCTTGTGGAGAATGTTTTTCATCTCTTTCCACTCCGGGGTGGGCCTGTGGGGAGGTCTTCATGTGGTGCTCTTCTTAGCTTTTCCTACCGATGGCTTCTGTCAGGTCACTGATCCCTCAGCGATCTGCCCCATATTTTACACACTGACTATATGCTTTGCAAAAAAAAATTCACATTCAGCAGGCAGGTGCCGGCGGTTTGCTAGAGAAAAAAAAATTGTCTCCACCAAGATTGGTGATCCAATAGAAGCTACTGCGCAGGCGCGGCCGGTGTCAATTTCAGAGAGAATTTTACTTTCATCTGAATAAATTTATATCAGCAAATAAATGAATTAAATGCATATTAAAGATGTGATCTTGCTGCATTTGATGATCTGGAGAATAGAAGCAATCTTGTGATCATGGGTTTACCAGAATCTATTACCCGTAGCCAGCTTACAAGTATATGCACACTAGACCTACCAAACGCTCTGGGCATTAATACACCATTGAAGGTGAAATGCGCTCAAAGAGTCGGCCCACCACCACCACCTCCACAAGAATCTCCTGCTTATAAGCCCGGGCCTGGTACTGCGAAATACCGGAGCTATGCAGACAAAGTGGACATCTTACCACGGTACAGAAAATCCTCTCCACCCCTGGTGCTCGATGGACGTAGAACGTTAATTTTCAGTGACTACTCGGTGGAAGTAACAAAGAAAGACGCGTCTTTAGTGGAATATGCACTGAGCTAGTATAGAAGAAAACCCGCTTCTCATTACAATTCTCAGCAAATCTTAAAGTGTTTTTACCTGGAGGAAGAACACAAACATTTTCAGCAGCAGAAAAAGCATCAGACTTTCTTAAAGACAGAGAAGATCTTCTCAAGGAAAACAGCAGAAAAAAGAATCACCAATAAAACGTCTGAGTATTGTCGGGACTTATTCTGATTATCCCCTTTTGAATGATTAAAACTCTTTCTCAAAAAGATAAAAATCTTACACTATGCAAAAGACTGAGAAATCTTATATCGCTATGAGAAGAGAAATTTTGGGTGTGGATATATAATTTACACTTAAGGTGACTTATTTGGGTAATCAGACTTGTACACTCAGCAAACAAATTCTCTCGGGCAGCTTCTCCCCCATACCCCTTCAAAATTATAGTTTTACAAAATAAGAATTTTACATATACACATGAATATTGTCAGGAACACCGCACTGAACTTGCTCACTGAGCCAGTGCGCGTGTCCTGAGTAAAGCGAACTGTGCTCAAACATACCTGTGGAGCGGGCAGCAGCCGAGTAGATGCGTACTTCAGAACAGCAGGACCTGAAGCACGTGACTACTAGGGGCGTGGCCTAAGCTCCACAGAGCTAGGAGCTGCAAGATAACTCCTAGCAGGGTAACTGGGAGACAAAGTTACCAAGGGGCATAGACAGGGAGGATAGTCAGGACGTAGCCAAAGAGTCATACACAGAGATAGCTGCAAGGTACAAGAGGGGCGAGCAAAGAGTAGTCAGATCACAGGCAATGAGTCATACACAGAGAGGGTAGCGCAGTACAGAATCAACAGGCAAACTCACAACGGGGAACAGAACCGGGTCAGAACCATATAAACAAGCTATAACAACGAACAGGCACACAGAGGTCACCACACTCGGCCAAAGGCAAAAGTATAACTGGCAGGGATTGGAGCTTCCCAGGGGTTTAAGAAGCTCTCCCAGAACCAAAGAGAGGCCACAATCATTAACCCCAGGTGTGCAGGTCAAAACCTGCACTGAGCTCCAGACATTAACCCCTGACGTGCAGCTCAAAAACTTGCACTGGGATCATGACAAATATAGATTGAATATTGGTAAAAAAATAATCAGGTACACAATATCCCTCACAAAAATAAAACTAAAATAAATATACAGTATATATGGACGAGTGTTTTTACTTTACGAGGGCTCTAGCTACCTTGCAGTTTCAAATAAGGCTATAGGTTTAAAGATTGCTTCCACTACTGGACAACCCCTTTTTAAGGAAATCTGTCGCCAGGTTTTTTCTACCCCATCTGAAAGCAGCATAATGCAGGGGCAGAGACCCTTATTCCAGCAATATGCCACTCACTGGATTTCTTGCTGTTATTTTGATAAAATCACTGTCTCATCTGATGGAGCTCTAACAGTTATCTGAATGCTGAGCTCTGCCTAAACCACTGATTGACAGACTTCTGTGTACACTGCACTTTGGTTGAAATCTGAAAATCAATATGCTCGGGTGCTCATTGCTCGATTCGAGCAAATTGGAATACTCGGGTACTCAGACAGAACAACGAGCCCCATGTAAGTCTATGGGAGACCCGAGCATTTTTACCGCAATCCCCCCTTGGATCCTTTTAAGGTCTAAAAACGTCAGAAAATGATGGAAACACTGCTCAAATGACACAGGGACATCATGGGGATCGCTCCTGGAAGCATTCCTGATACCTAGTTCACAGCTTTAAACAATGTTGTCAGAGTTTCATGCCATTTTTCCCGGTGCACCAAAAAACATACCTGTCAGGAACACCGCACTGTACTTGCTCACTGAGCCATTGCGCGTGTCCTGAGTGTCAGGATCCTGTCAGCGCCGGCGTGTAACCTCCGCTGAGCAGGGACTCACCCGCACTGTAGGGGTACCGGGGTCAGGTACAGCCAGAAAGTACCGATGCACAGGACCTGTGGATGCTGAAGTTTAGCAAGCAGACACGGGACCTACGGTCATGTGACTGCAAGGGGGCGGGGCTTAGCGTCCTGCTTAGTGAGAAGGAAAGACACTATACAGAATTACTCAGAGCCAGGCAAAACGGGGTTCACACACAGAGATTTCCGTAACGTACCAAGGATGAGACAGAGCGGATAGTCAGGGCCAAGCAGCAGTCAAAACCAAACAGACATAGAAGGTACCAAGCAGAATCCAAAGCAATAGCCAGAGAACAGACAGAGTCATACACAGATTATCAAGCAACCAGAACACAGCACTAACACTCTCAGGGGTCACCACACTATGCCAAGGGCAAGAGTATAACTGACAGGGATGGGAGCGTCCTGAGGCTATAAGAAGCCTCTCCCAAAACCAGGGAGAGGCCACAATCATAGCCCCAGGTGTGCAGGTAAGCCTGCACCGGGATCACAACCTTTAACCCCAGAAATGCCAGTCATCAGCACTGGTTCCAGACATTAACCTCACGTGTGCGAGTCAAACCCGCACTGAGATCATGACAGTACCCCCCTCTCAACGGGGGACCTCTGTACCCCCAGGCTTGCCCGGGTACTTAGCATGGAAAGCCCGCACCAGGCGATCAGCATGCATCAACCGGGCCGGTACCCAGGACCTGTCTTTCGGTCCATACCCCTTCCAATGAACCAGGTACTGTACCGACCGCCGTACCAACCTGGAATCTACGATATGACCAACCTCGTACTCCACCAGCCCCTCGACCAAAACAGGAGAAGCAGCAGACTCGGAGTCTCCCCGGACTGCTTCAAAAGGTTTCAGTAGAGATTTGTGGAAGACGTTAGGCTGCTGTTGAGGTAGGCATAGGAAGCAGTATTGTGGAAATATCCAAGCGAGTTTATTAAAATGACATAAACCGCTCTGGATATTCAAAACAAAGGTACAGCCTTACTTTTATTCAGTAAAACACGCCCCTGCAGTTCCTTGACATCTGGATTGAAGCTTCCAATGATGGGATGATCCATACAGATGTATACAGGAAGCCGACAGCCACAAACTCGTGTTTACAAGCAGGCTCTGCCCACCCAGCAAGCATCATCCGTAGCATCCCTATAGGTCGGTTTTTACACGCTAAGAGATTTTGTTCAGATCCAATAAGGTTTGAGAAACAGTGAGCAGAACTGACCAGGAGATTTGAGGATAGGGGCTACAGTCGAAGGATGATCAGGAGGGGGTACAAAAGAGCGGTTGCAACATCTAGGAATGAACTCCTATATAGTTACCAAATTGCAGATAAAGAGAACAACAAACAGGTAAGATTTATCTCCACCTTTAATGGTCAGTGGCATAACATAGAAAAATTCATCAATAAACATTGGAATGTCCTCCTTACGGACACCATTTTGAAAAGGGCTTTACCTCCTTCCCCCCAGTGTGTAGCTCGACGTTCGGCCAATTTTAAAGATCTTTTGGTGCATAGTCACTACAATCCCCTAAGAGTCTCCAGCAGTAGGTCCCTAGGCCCAGGGTTCTTCCCATGTGGCCTATGTAAGGCTTGTTTCAATCTGAACAAATCCAAGAAATTCAAAAATTTTGATGGATCACACCTTTACGATATTCGGAAACACCTCACATGTAGTTCCAAGGGGGTGATATATCACGCTGAATGCCTGTGTGGGAAAGTATATGTCGGGCTGACCACAAGGGAACTTAAATTTAGAGTGAGGGAGCACGTGTTGGATATTGAGAAGGCCTCCACTGTGGATAATGACATTTTTTTTAAAAACTTTACCATGTCACTTTACTAACTCAGCAATTTTTTACTGCCCTAATACAGCTCTGGCAAAATTTAAGAGACTACAGCAACATTTTCAGTTTGTCAGATTTTTCCCTTTATAGGTATATTTTTGAGTAAAATATTAATTGCTCTTTTATTCTATAAACTACTGATAACATAGCTTCCAATTTCCAAGCACTAAATTTTGTATTTATTTTCTGAAAATGAGAAATGCTCAAAATAACAAAAAAATGCAGTGGTTGAAGACCTCAAATAATGCTAAGAAAACAAGTTCATTTAGAAACAACTGTTTAAACTCAGGAAGAGTTCAGAAATCAATATTTTGTTGCATAACCATGATTTTTAATCACAGCTTTCATGTGTATGGGCTGCTTTCCTCCAGTCTTTCACGCTGCTTTTGGGTGACCTTATGCCACTCCTGGTACAAAAATTTAAGCAGTTCTTCTTTGTTTGATGGCTTGTGACTATCCATCTTCCTCGTGATTACATTCCAGAGGTTTTCAATGGGGTTCAGGTCTGGAGACTGGGCTGGCCATGACAGGGATTTGATGTGGTGGTCCTTCATCCACACATTGATTGACCTTGCTGTGTGGCATGGTGCATTGCCCTGCTGGAAAAAAACAGTCCTCAGAGTTGGAAAACATTGCCTGAGCAGAAGGAATCAACTGTGTTTCCAGGATAACCTTGTATGCGGCTTGATTAATCCGTCCTTCACAAAGAAAAACCTGCCCAATTCAAGCCTTGCTGAAGCATCCCCAGATCATCACTGATCCTCCACCAAATTTCACAGTGGGTGCAAGACACTGTGGCTTGTACACCTCTCCACGTCTCCATCTAAACCATTACACGACCAGGTGTTGGGCAAAGCTGAAAATTAGACTCATAAGAGAAGATTACCTTACTCCAGTCCTCTATGGTCCAATCCTTGTCACGGGGCAGTTGTGGGGAAACAGGAGACGTGGAACCAGGGCCCCTACCTGAACTGCCCCTCAGGCTAAAGGGGGTGCCCTGACTCTCCTTAACTTGGGGGTACACTTGATGGTAGGGAGGCCCAAGTCCCCGACCAGTCCCTATCTCCTGTTTAGCCACCGGGGTGGGGAGAACCCAGCAGCCGACCAACTACAGTTGTAGTAACACCAGCTGTCACTGGAGGGAAAAACTAATATTAACTCCCGATGGCCTGAAAGGAAAAACGTTTATATCAGAGCATCCGGACTCTGACACAGATGACTGACTCCTCTGATGCCTCCTCCTAAGAGGACTCCGACACCCAGGGTTAGCATGTGGTGAGGGTAGAGACTTGCCCCTACTCCCTGGCAGCACCTCTGCTGCCCCCACTGGAGAAGAAGGGGACGGTTGTAGAAAGATGGCAGAGACAGTAGCCCCCAGGCAGCAGCCCTCACACGACTGATCCCAGCTGACTACTTCCCTAGACCGCCAATCTATGATTGGGTTGTGTTTTTCCAAACAAGGGAGGCCTAAAACGATGGATGATGGAATTCTCCCCAAGACGTAGCATGACAGGGACTCTACATGATATGTCCCTATACTCAAATGTATTTTTTCCACGACTTGGGTCAACCTCCCCTGGCTCAGTGGGACAGAGTCAATGGCCTGGACGCTAAGGGGTTTGGCCAGCGTCCTACACCTCAGGCCATGGTTCTGGACAAAGTGAGCATCCAGCAGATTGACTCACGCTCCACTGTCCACAAACACCGGTATGCCCTCAGGTACCCTGCCAACCACCACTTCTGCTGACAAAGTACATAGAGTGGGCAAAATGGAGGAAATATACACTCCCTGGTCGCCTCCCTCCACACGACCAGGGGGACGCATCTTCTTAGGTGGTACGGAAGTTTGGCGCAAGCTGAGCAGACCCTGATAAAATGACCAGTCTGCCCACAGCTAAAACATGCCCCCAAACCATGACGAACCGCAGGCAGCACCATTGGGGAACAAACTCCTCCCACCTGCCTGGGCTCGTCCGACTGCACCATTGAGTCCTCCCTAGCAAGGACTACAGGGGGCAAATTCGCCAAAGCCGCAAAATACTCGTCCACCGACCGTAGAGATGATGAATCGGCCGGCAGGGAGAAGGCTCAGGATAGGGGAACAACTTTAAGGAGAGATATGATGAATCCCACCCGCTGTTCCTTACTCCCTAATGAACGAGGGCGGAGCCTGAAGTGTAGCTTGCAGGCCTCCTGAAAAAAGCAAAAAATTATCTCTCCCTCCAGAAAACCTGTCTGGGAGAGTAAAGGGGGTTTTACACTAAGCGATATCTCTAGCAATATCGCTAAAACGTCACTGGTTTTGTGACGTTATAGCGATATTGCTAGTGATATCGCTATGTGTGATACTTACCAGCGACCGGCTCCCCCGCTGTCCATCGCTGGTCGCGCGAGAATGTCCAGCTCCATTTCTCGTCGGGCGCTTCCTGCTGAGACTTCCTGCTGTGACGACGAGCGACGCTGCACGCGGGCGGGAGGACGCAGGATCGCTGTGTGTGAATGGTAAGTATCGTGCGCTGCGTCGCTGCTGCATCGCTGTGAGGTCTTTCTGTATGAAAGCTCACTAGCGATCATTTAGCGATGCACCAGCGATCCTGACCGGGTCGGATCGCTGGTTGGATCGCTGGTGCATCGCTAAATGTAAAAGGGCCTTAACTTGGGTTCTGGTTGAGCCTGAACCTGAGCTGAGGCCCCGAACCCCACGAACTGCTGCAGCTGCTGCTCCACCACACCATGCAGCACCCCACGCTCCTCAGTGAGGGTCTGCAGCAATTCGAGATAGGTCTGCATTAGAGCCATGGCTCACCAGAAAAAAAATGGGTGCTGGTAATAATGTCATGGGGCAGTTGCGGGGAAACAGGAGACGTGGAACCAGGGCCCCTGAACTGCCCCTCAGGATAAAGGGGGTGCCCTGGCTCTCCTTAACTTGGGGGTACACTTGATGGTAGGGAGGCCCAAATCCCCAACCTGTCCCTATCTCCTGTTTAGTCCTGAGCTAAACACCCAACCCCCTCCCCAGGAGGTGAGACAGGGAATAAATCCCTCTGCTAGTAAAGCCAGAATTGAGCTCTTCTTTTCCTCACTCAAGACTTGTCTTTTCAACTCCTTTGGCATGATTAAAAGTTATTTTTTCATTCCTATTAATTTTGGGATATTACTAGCACTTGTTTTGCCATCCAGCTTGTCCTATTGCAAAAGGATTGTGAACACCGCAGCAGGGTTTTTATACTTTCCTTTGTTAAATAAGATTTGGTTCAGGTGATCACCTAATCAGAAGCACATTGAGTAGAATGAGGTGTAGTCTGGTTGGAATTCAAGTGACACTGGAATGGAATGACTGTGAGACATGTAGAGAAGCTGAATTTTATAAAACTGTGCAGTTGTCTCTTAATTTTTGCCACAGCTGTGTGTGTATATGTATACATATATATATATATATATATATATATATATACACACACACACTGCCGTTCAGAAGTTTAGGGTCATTTTTGAATTCCCTTATTTTGAAAGAAAAGCTGTTTTTGCCAATGAAGCTAACATTAAATGATACAGAAATACACTCTATACATTGGTAATGTGGTAAATGACTATTCTAGCTGCAAACGTCTGGTTTGTAATGCAATGTCTTCATAGGTGTATAGAGGCCCCTTTCCAACAACCCTCTCTCCAGTGTTCTTATGGTACTTTGTGTTTGCTGTGTAAGAGGGCTAATGGATGGTTAGAATACTTGCACAAGGGTATGTTAGCACAGCTGAAAACAGTTTGGCTGATTAGAGAAGCTATAAACCTGACCTTCTTTTGAGCTAGTTGAGAATCTGGAGCATTACATTTGTTGGTTCCATTAAACTATCAAAATGGCCAGAAAAAAAGAACTTTCATGTGAAACTCGACAGTCTATTCTTGTTCTTAGAAATGAAGGCTATTCCATGCGGGAAATTGCCAAGAAACTGAAGATTTCCTACAACGGTGTGTACTACTCCCTTCAGAGGAGAGCACAAACAGGCTCTATCCAGAGTAGAAAGAGAAGTGGGAGGCCGCGCTGCACAACTGAGCAACAAAATAAGCACATTAGAGTCTGTAGTTTGAGAAATCGACGCCTCACAGGTCCTCAACAGGCAGCTTCATTAAATAGTACACACAACGCCAGTGTCAACGTCTACAGTGAAGAGGTGACTCCGGGATGCTGGCCTTCAGGGAAGAGTGGCAAAGAAAAAGCCATATCTGAGACTGGCAAATAAAAGGGAAAGATTAATATGGGCAAAAGAACATAGACATTGGACAGAGGAAGATTGCAAAAAGTGTTATGGACAGACGAATCCAAGTTTGAGGTGTTTGGATCACACAGAAGAACATTTGTGAGACGCAGAACAACTGAAAAGATGATGGAAGAGTGCCTGACGCCATCTGTCAAGCATGGTGGAGGTAATGTGATGGTCTGGGGTTGCTTTGCTGCTGGTAAAGTAGGAGATTTGTACAAGGTAAAAGGGATTTTGAATACGGAAGGTTATCACTCCATGTTAGGCTGGCGGAACGCACCATGTAATATAGATGTTAATGAGGTGCGTTCACAGCCTGGGGTTCACCGTGCAACGATGGAAACTGCTGCTAGACAATGGCGGATAGTAGCACGCTCGGGTTACCTCACCCGGAGTGTGCGAGGCGAACCCTGTTACTTCACAAGGTCGCACTAATATAATGTGAGCGCAAGCGATGTGGTCACAGAACTCTGCCCAGAGGCATGGAGTCAGAGTCCTTCTAGAACCACTTGTGCTCAGAGCCGCTGCAGCGACGCTAGAGAGTGACGCTAGGAAAGTGCTGTGCCCTGTTAGCTGTCACAGAGTGCAGCGGATAGACTCGTACCGCCCAGAGGCATGGGAGATATGGCGGCACTATGGCGCTAACCTTTGAGCTAGACTGGAGCACTGTGGCACATGCTTTGCCACCATGAGGCGCTGACTCAGGCTGAACTAACCCTAACACATACGTATCAAAGGAAGGGGTAAATGAGTCAGTCACCAGTTACATGCATCCATCATCACTCACACAAGTCTCAACAAAAGTCTATCTTAGCACATGGCCGAGCGGCCATGCGAACCTTTTATAGCAGCGTCCTTCCGGGACCTTCCTGATGGTCCAATCCGAGCCGGAGAAGGACCTGAGCATGTGACCTCCGATCTCCAATGAGAGATCGTCCCACGGGCATGCTCAGTGGACTGACAGGAGTACTTGGTCCCTGGAGTAGATCGCTGCTGACCAGCATGCGTTGCTATAACTGGGCCAGAGGTGGCAGCAGCAACTAAACCTACAATGCTGGTGTGAGCAGAGCGCTGGGATCGACGAGTCTGCTGAGCAGGTTCCACTGTGGTCGGAGAGGAATGGGAGATCGCCGAAGGCAAAGCTCGGGATTCCTGCTGTGCAGTGACAGGAACACAAAATCTAACACTCCATTTTGCAATGCCATGCCATACCCTGCGGACAGCGCTTGATTGGAGCCAATTTCATCCTACAACAGGACAATGACCCAAAGCACACCTCCAAATTATGCAAGAACTATTTAGGGAAGAAGCAGGCAGCTGGTATTCTATCTGTAATGGAGTGGCCAGTGCAGTCACCAGATCTCAACCTCATTAAGCTGTTGTGGGAGCAGCTTGACCGTATAGTATGCAAAAAGTGCACATCAAGCCAAACCAACCTGTGGGAGGGGCTTCTGGAAGCATGGGGTGAATTTCTCCAGATTACCTCAGTAAGTTAAAGGGAATCTGTCACCTATTTTTTTCCCTATGAGATGCGGCCACCTGCATCAGAAGCTTATCTGCAGCATTCTGTAATGCTGTAGATAAGCCCCCAATGTAACCTGAAAGAAAAATGAGTTATATTCTACTCACCGGGGGCGGTCCGGTGCGGCCGGGTCCGATGGGTGACGCGGTCCGGCTCTGGTGCCTCCCATCTTCTAGTGATGACGTCCTCATCCTTGCCTCTGTTGCGGCTCCTGCGCAGGCGTAATTTTCTGCCCTGTTGAGAGCAGATGAAAACATAGCTGGGATTCAGGATCAATGAAAACAGCATGGTTAAACAACGAAATACTCTCCATAAACCATGGAGTACCAGAAAAAGAACTCCCGATGTAACCTGAAAGAAAAAAAAGAGTTAGATTATACTCACCCCGGCGTTGGGTCCGATCCGATGGGTGTCGCCGTCCAGTCCGGCACCTCCCATCTTCTAACGGTAACGTCCTCTTCTTTGCTGCCTGTCGTGGCTCCTGCGCAGGTGCACTGCTCTGTTGAGAGCAGAGTCCTGCAGTGCGCAGGCACCAGGATAGGTCCGACGCCTGCGCACTGCAGTATTCTGCTCTGCCCTCAACAAGGCAGAGCAGTGCGCCTGCGCAGGAGCCACAACAGGCAGCAAAGAAGAAGTCACTGTTAGAAGGGAGGCGCCGGACCACAAAGCCCATCGGACCAAGACCGGACCGCCCCCCCGTGAGTATAATCTAACTCTTTTTTCTTATCTTTCAGGTTACACTGGAGGCTTAGCTACAGCATTACAGAATACTGTAGATAAGCACCTGATGTCAGTGCCGGCAGCTGATAGGTGACAGATTTCCTTTAACCCCTTAATGTCTAATGACGGACACAGTCCGCATCAAAGCCGGGACATGTCAGCTGTAATGAACAGCTGACATGTGCCCGCAATAGGCGCCAGCGGAATCGCCGTCCGCCCGCGCCTATTAACTAGTTAAATCCCGCTGTCAAAGGAGCATCCACTTGTGAAGGCAAGAGGATTATATATAACACTAAATTAACTTATCACAAGCTATTGAGCCAATACGGATATAAACTGTGCAGTGATATAACGATGGCAGCCACTTCAGGGAAGGTTGGACTGGAGATATTTGTAATAAGGTCAGGCTTGTGTAAGGTCCATAGATAATAGGTAGATGACATCAGTGACCTAGTGTGGGTTTCTAGCGCATGGGGCTAGGCAAGTATTCTGCACCCCTAACCTGTCTCATGTCCCTTCCACGAATCCAACATTTAAAACCCTTAGTCCCTATGAACATGGGTTGTATTTAAAGAAAATATTGATTTATTAAAGTAAGGCCATGTTCACATTTCTGTATATTCCATTTGCCTGTCACATTTAGAGAAAGAAACAGAATTCAAGTCTACATTTTCATCATTTGTGCAGAGGCCCCATTGATTATGTTCTATATATTTTGAAAACTTGTCAGGTTCAGTGATGAGATGAGCCATTTCTTAATAATGTTGACATCCTGAATGAAAATCTGACTATGAAAATTTTTAGTTGGCTTTTTTTTCTGTATCAAAGAGTCTTCCCTTTACTGCTACATATCATTAATGCAGAAAAGTTTACTTACTTTGAAACATTATTATTTTTGCAAATATAAAGATTGTTATGCCACTTTTGTGTTATTTATTCTGAGGAAACTCAGCAACATTTCAAATGACTAAAACCTGTCTAAACCCTGCTGCGAATTATAAACAGTTACAGAAATTGCACTACAAATTTGGTCCTCACTTAGTGACAATTTTCTGCTTGTCTCTTGTACTCCTGCAGCAGATCATCTCTTACAATCGTCCAACAGTAATCTGCAAGCATTGATGGGTTTCATTTTCCTTGACATCTTGTCTCCATAGCCGCGATATCTTGGTGAAATCTGTACTGTGCTCATCGCTCACTGCTTGGTGGAAAAATGTCTAGATGCTAAAGTAAGAAAATAATCTTGAAGGACATGTTACAGCCAAGATCCTTATGTGTTTTCTACCAATTTTTCACAGTTATCTGCTCTTGTATTTCCCCAAAAATTAGTTACCACTAATGCGAATGCTACCCATGCAGTCTTTCCTACAATGAATGGAGAAACTCCTCAGCTTGAAGAAGCTTATGAATCTGAGGTCCAATAAAGACTCCCTCCTTTATCGTTGCTTCATTCAACCTTGGAAATTTATCAGTGAGACACTTGAATGCTTTTGCATTTTTATCCATTGCCTTTACAAAGTTCTTCATTAAACCCAACTTGATATGCAACAGTGGTAACAAAATCTCATGTGGGTCAAATGCAGGACATTTCTACTCCCTGGATAAAGTGAATGTCAGAGAGGTCAGTCTCTTTCAATGTAGTGATATTCGGTTGTACGACTATCCCACTCACACAGAAAGCAGCGGTACTTTGTGTATCCGCCCTGGAAACCAAGTAAGAGGGCAATCAACTTTATGTCATCACAGAGGATCCACAAATGCTGGTCATAGTTCAGGCACCTCATCAGCTGTTTCATGGTGTCATAGGTTTATTTCATATGGACTGCACAAGCAACTGGAATTGGACCTAGTGCATTGCCATTATACTGTGGAGTCCATGTCTTCTTCCATGAAACTGATATCCTAATGGGGGACGCCAAGCAGAAATAGCAATTGGTAGTGTGATCGGTTGGCTCTCTCCAGATCATTAGGACTGCAAAAGGCATAGATTGCCTCTTCTCATACACATCTATTGCAGCATATATGTGTGGAGCCCAACACTTGTCTAAATCAATTCGGCAGCCATATCATGGCAGTCAAGTTTCGTCTTTGTGACACAAAAGTGATTTCTCCGCAATATGCTAAGAAACTGAGCTAAGAAATCATAAAACTGTATACCTTACACAGAGAGCATTTATAAAAGTAGGTGATGGAACTGTGATTAGGATTATGTCATCAGGGCTGAGTTGGCATTTTTTGATAGGTCACCCTAAGATGATAGAATATTGAATGCGCAATAGACTAAGTAGATGATGTGATAGACGAGTTACTAACAATGCAATAATGATGATGAACAAATAAAGACACAATTTTTCAATAAGCCTGCATGAAAGATGTCATAAGTAATTAGAATCTCCTCTGGATCATGAAAACTAGAGTTAATCAGTACATTTAAGTATCATATTCATTTTCAGCAGTACAAAATTAGTTAGGTTCACCTATTGTTGTCTCTGAACCAATTTGGCTGTAGAACAGTGTACTATTATTGGTATTACATGATGGCCTTGATGTTTTTTCTTTTAGCTCTTTTATTGACGTAAAGGAAAGGAAATGCCAACCTCTGCCAGGCCATTGGGAGGGCTGGTGCCAGACCGGGACTGAACAACAACCAAGGGATCAGTATTTAATTATCAAACAGCTACTAAACAGCTTTTGTTTTTCCTTTTAGACAACCTTCACTAGTACTCAAAGGAATACTATCAGTTTAAACCAGAGCCGTAGCTAGGGGTTTGATTCATGGTGGGAGAAACTTCGGAGGTTGCCCCTAACCAGGAAACCCTGATTACAACTATGGTGGCGTACACTAATAGTGGATGTGCCCCGCTTCTGCCTGCTGCTGCTGCCTCACCTCGGCTCGCGGCCGCCTCGCCTCTGCCAGTGGCCTGCCTGCGGTCGCTCACGGCCGCTGCCGCCTTGCCTCTGCTCGCGGCTGCGGTCCGCCTGCGGCCGTTGCCGCCTCGCTCCGGCCCGCGGCCGTTGCCGCCTTGCTCCGGCCCGCGGCTGCGGCCTGTTCCCTGCCGCCTGCGGCCGCCCTGCTCTTACCCGTGGCCGCAGCAAGTCCAGTGCCGCCGGCGGCCACCACTGTCCCACTCCGGTTCGTGGCAAGGGCGGGGCCGTTGCTCGCGCTTGGATTCCCTGTCGCAGCTGGTAGCTGCGCATGTGGCCTGCCCCTCGCCACCCCATATCGCTGCCGCCTACCCCAGTCCGGGGGCTGTGGCCCATCCGCCCAAGGACTCCTCTGGGGTCTGTGGTGCTCCAGTGTCATCGGAGCGCTGGAGCGCTCGAAGACTTCGTCAACGCTTCAGCAACTGGGCCCAGCGACTGCTACGCTGAAAGACCACCATCCCTGCGAGGGCAATTCTTGTTACCTCCTTAGTTGGTACCTCTAGGCCTATAAACGTTAATACTAAAAGCACTAAACCGTCTTGCGCCTCGTCACTGCTTCCTGCGTACCTGCGAGTACCACAAGGGAAATAAGTATTTGATCCCTTAGGCCTCTTTCAGACATCAGGTTTTCGCCGTCAGGCGCGATCCGGCGCTTTTGACAGAAACCGGATCCGGCGAAATGCAATGCCGGATCCGATTTCCCCCCCATTGACTTGCATTTGCGCCGGATCGCGCCGGATGGCCATGCGTTTCATCCGGTTTTCGCCGGATCCGGCAATGTGTCGCAATGTGTCGCGATCCGGCGTCTGGAAAAACGTCTACTGTAACGTTTTTTGTCTCCGGCGAAAAAGCCGGATACGCCGGATCCGGCGCGTCCGGCTTTTTCACACAATGAAAGCCTATGAGCGCCGCAATGCGCCGGATCCGGCGAAAGCCGGATCCGGTGGCCGGATCCGGTTTTTTTGGTCTGAGCATGCTCAGTAGCTCTGCCCACAGGAGATATATAAAAGCAAGACAATGGGACCCTCAGCCACACCCAACATGCCACCCAAGCCAAGAACCAGGAGCAGGAGAAGGCAGCAGACATCTGCAGCAGCAGCACCATCAGCAACACCCCAAATGGAGCAGCATGCTGAACGGGAGGGGAGTCCAGAAGCAGATGAGAGACGGTAATTATCAAATCCCCCATTCCTCCAAACTAGGGCCATGGAATATCAAGATATTCATTGGCCCTTTGTTTCTCTTTATTCAACAGCCGCCAAAGAGATGCAGCAGCAGCACCATCAGCACCACCCCAAATGGAGCAGCATGCTGAACGGGAGGGGAGTCCAGAAGCAGATGAGAGATGGTAATTATCAAATCCCCCATTCCTCCAAACTAGGGCCATGGAATATCAAGATATTCATTGGCCCTTTGTTTCTCTTTATTCAACAGCCGCCAAAGAGATGCAGCAGCAGCAGCAGAAATGGCATCACTGGCAGCAGCAATACCCACAGCCATGGAGTCTGGCCATCAACAGGACAGCACATCTTCTTCTGGGAGCCCTCCCTCGCATCGTCAGCGTTTGACGGTAAGTTTTTATTTCCAAAATCCATCATCTCTGTAATATGTCTATTCATTGCCTTTTATTTCAAAACAGGAATTACAAGATGAAGAGGAGCTCCCAGAAGAAGAAGGAAGGGGTGGACAGACACCTGGAGTGGGCTCACAATTGGTAAGTTTTTTGCATCAAACGCAGAAACACAACATCACACTACACACAACACATAGAAAACAATGTTCTGCAGACCACACACAGCAAACAAATGCCTACATCCAAAGACATAACATTTTTTGTTTTCTTCTCTAGTATTCCCAATCTGGTGCTCGGCCAAGAGGTCCTCGCAGTGCCTCCCAGGGTCGTCGGCGACAGCAACGCGGCGGTCACCAGCGTGTAAGTATAAATATTTTTGCTTTGTTTTTTTGCACTTTTTATTTCATTTCTTTTGTGGAGGCTAATTATGTTATTTTTGTCTTTTTCTTTAACAGCCTTCACAGCGTGCTCCCGACTCTGACGGTGAGGATGGAGGGATTGATGTGGACCGCCTCATCGATCTCGTCAGAGAAAGGGAGCCGCTCTGGAATATGGCTGACCGCCGCCACGCTGACCTGATCATTACCCGACGACTCTGGGAGGAAATCTGTTCTCTCCTTGTGGGCCGCTGGGAGGACCTCGAAGCTCGGGCCCAGATTAAAGAGCGTAAGTATATACAGTAACGGTTGCTTGATGTAAACCAGTGTTTCCCGAACTCCAGTCCTCGTGGTCCCCACGGATCATGTGTTCAGGATTTCTATTTACTATGGAGGTCCTGAAAACATGACCCCTGGGGACCATGAGGACTGGAGTTTGTGAAACACTGATGTTGTATACTAACCACTCCTTTCTCGTTTCAGGGAACAGAATTGTGAATCGGTGGCGGTCTGTGAGGGATCGTTTCAAGAAGGAGTTCAATAAAGAGATGCGGGCCCCGAGTGGATCTGGAGGACGCAGGAGCAAGTACAAGTACGCACAAGCCCTGTCGTTCCTCCGGGAAACAATGCTCACCAGAAGGTAAATATTACACACCACATGTCAAAAAAATGTTAGATGTAACTTTTTTTTTTCAGCCAGGGCCATACCATGTCAGCATTTTAATTGTTTTTTTTTCTCTTTATTACACAGCACGGTGAGCAGCACTCGGGAGCCTGCACGATTGGACCCTTCTGAGGCGATCCCTGAGGAGACCGGCACCGAGGGACACTTCGACCGCCCCGGTACATCTGCACCTTCCCAGCCTTCCCACACATTCGACCCATCTGTCCCATCCACCAGCACAGGAGCATCGTGGCCGCCTACATTACATGAAGCTGCTGGTGAGGAGATCGCTTTCCCTTTACCCCACCCTTCTGCCCCTGCCGCCTCTAGTACACCTGCGGGTACTGGGCGGCAGCGGCAGAGGGGTCAGGAAAAGAGTTATGCGCAAGAGTTATTGCATCTGAATGCATCTTTCCAGAACTGTCTCAAAGTCTTGTCAGAGCAAATCGCCGCAGGCTTTCAGCAGATCAACTCCAGCATTCTGGAGGTGAAGACACTTCTGCAAACCATGCATTCAGAAGCAAGATCTTCGCCAAACCACACCTTTTTCAGGTCTGTTGTGGAGCGCATGGCAACACTATCTCCTACCCAGCAGATGCATGTAATGCATTCGTGCCACGGTGCTCTACAGCAGGTTACCTCCCAACCTCCACCTCCCACCACTGTAGTTCCTCCACCTGCACCCCCTCCAGCCACTTTCCATCCTCCCCCTCCTATTACATCTGCACCCCCTCCAGCCACTTTCCATCCTCCCCCTCCTATTACATACCAGCAACCTCACCAGTACCAGACATCTCCCCACTTCCAGCAACCTGCCCCGTCCCAAACTCCTTCCCCGTACCAAACTCCTTCCCCGTACCAAACTCCTTCCCCATACAACTTTCCATCAACATCATCTGCTCCTACAGTCCCTGCCCAACCCTCCACTCCACCGCCCACCACCTCTTCTGCCTCCCACATGTCCACCCATTCTGTAGCTTTTTCCACACCTTCACCTCTAACTGTTCCTTCCCCACCACGATCCCAGTCCTCTCTCCACACACCCAGTGTCGAAGTGTCCCGCAGCCCCTCCAGCAGTATTTCCACCCCACAGTACACAGATTTGTAATGTTTTTTTGTTGTAATAAAAATGCCCATTGGGTTTAAACCTTTATTAAAAAAGTTTTTTGCACTTTAAAAACATAAAAAAAAAAAAAATTTAAATAAAAGTTAAATTCTTTTCACAATGGTTGTCTGTCATTTCTTTCTGCGGCGAACTATGTTTTAAAAAAAAGGTTAAATACAGGGTATTTAAAAGGTAAAAAGGTATTCAAAACCAGGTATATAACTGTGGGTAAATTTTAGCTTTTTGCCACAGTTGTGTTCCTGGTTGTGTTTGAAGCAAAGTATTTCACCTAAAAAGTTGTGTTTATTGTTGGTGATTTCCTAATGTACACAACTTTTGTTAAAAGGTGAAATACTTTGCATAAAACACAACCAGGTACACACCTGTGGCCTAAAGCTAAAAATAGTAAGACCATGACAAGATAGCCAACTTTGGTTGGCAAAGGTATATACTGTTGGTCCAGAAGGTACACAAGTTTAGGGCACAAATCTTTCACACTCTGTCATCCCAGTGTACTCTGCCTTGAGGTGACATAAAGTATAATGGAAAATTGTCCCTGAAACCGTCACAGAACTTCTAGTGGTAATATTTCCAATGACAACATCCATCTTCGCCAGTAACTTGCTCTTCTCTCCAACCTGCACTTTCTTCTCTACAACCTGTCAAAGAAGGGCTGTAGGAACATGCTATATCTAGTTTTCCAGTAGCCAATCCCGTTCGGAAGGCCACAAGGGTCAATTTTAAAAACCGGATCCGGCGTAATCCGTCGAAAAACGGATAGAAAAACGGATAGAAAAACGGATGAACCGGATGAGACGGATCCGGTTTTGTCTGTCAAGAACAAGACGGATCCGGCAGAAAACCGGATCCGGCACTTCAGGTTTTACAAAACATTTGCCGGATCCGGCATTCCGGCACGACGCCGGATCGCGCCTGACGCCGAAAACCTGATGTGTGAAAGTAGCCTTACTGATTTTGTAAGTTTGCCCACTCACAAAGACATGAACAGTTTATAATTTTAAGGGTACGTTAATTTTAGCATTGAGAGATAGTATATCAAAAATAAAATCCAGAAAATCACATTGTATAAATTATATAAATTTATTTGCAATTTGCAGTGAGAAATAAGTATTTGATCCCTCTGGTAAACAAGACAATACTTGGTCGCAAAACCCTAGTTGGCAAGCACAGCAGTCAGAAGTTTTTTGTAGTTGATGATGAAGTTTGCACATGTCAGGAGGAATTTTGGTCCACTCCTCTTTGCAGATCGTCTCTAAATCATTAAGATTTTGAGGCTGTCACTTGACAACTCAGAGCTTCATCTCCCTCAATAAGTTTTCTATGGGATTAAGGTCTTGAGACTGGCTAGGCCACTCCATGACCTTAATGTGATTCTTTTTGAGCCACTCCTTTGTTGCCTTGGCTGTATGTTTTGGGTCATTGTCTTTCTGGAAGACCCACCCACGACCCATGTTTAATGTCCTGGCAGAGGGAAGGAGGTTGTCACTCAGGATTTTACGGTACATGGCTTCATCCATTCTCCCATTGATGCAGTGAAGTAGTCCTTTGCCCTTAGCAGAGAAACACCCCCAAAACATAATGTTCACACCTCCATGCTTGACAGTGTGTTCTTTGGGTCATAGGCAGCATTTCTCTTCCTCCAAACACCGCGAGTTGAGTTAATGCCAAAGACCTCATTTTTTGTCTCGTCTGACCACAGCACCTTCTCCCAATCACTTATAGAAGCATCCAGGTGTTCGTTGGCAAACTTCAGACAGGCCTGCACATGTGCCTTCTTGAGCAGGGGGACATTGCCCTCACTGCAGGATTTGAAATCTTTATGGTGTAATGTGTTACCAATGGTTTTCTTGGTGACTGTGGCCCCAGCTGCCTTGAGATCAATAACAAGTTCCCCTCTGTGTAGTTTTAGGCTGATCTTTCACCTTCCTTATGATTAAGGATACCCCACAAGGTGAGATTTTGTATGGTGCTCTAAATCGATGTCGATTAACGGTTACTTTGTATTTCTTCCATTTTCTTACTACTGCACCAACAGTTGTGTCCTGCTCAATCAGTGTCTTACTTATGGTTTTTTAGCCCATTCCAGCTTTTTTCAGGCCTATGATCTTGTCCCTGACATCCTTATAAAGCTCTTTGGTATTGCCCATGTTGTAGAGGTTAAAGTCTGACTGATTGAGTCTGTGGACAGGAGTCTTTTATAATGTTAAGTGTGTAACAGTACACAATCAGGGCAACTGTTACCACCCACCTTTCGTGTCTCCCTTTTTCCCTCATAGACTGTAAGCTTGCGAGCAGGGCCCTCATTCCTCTTGGTATTTTGTTATAATCTACTGTATGTGGTTATTGTTATGCTGTAATGTCTATTGTCTGTACAAATCCCCTCTGAAATGTAAAGTGCTGCGGAATATGTCGGCGCTATAGAAATAAAATTTATTATTATTATTATTATAAGATGACTATGTAAGACAGCTGTCTTTAATGCAAGTGACGATGTTGATTTGGAGCGTCTAACAGGTCTGTAATAGCCAGAACTCTTAATGGTTGGTAGGAATTAAATACTTATTTCTCACTGCAAAATGCAAATAAAATTATGTAATTTATACAATGTGATTTTCTGGATTTTATTTTTGATATTCTGTCTCTCAGTGTTAAAATTAACAATACAATTAAAAATACAGACTGTTCATGTCTTTGTCAGTGGGCAAACTTACAAAATCAGCAAGGGATCAAATACTTATTTCCCCCACTGTATATAGTGGTAGATACCAGTACCAGTCCTGCAGAACATATAAGGGATTACAGTACGGTTATTGATGTTGAGTTACAGCTGACGTTCTTTCTGCTGGAGTCATTTACTTTTCCCGTCTTTTTCATGGTGCCCAGGCCGACATGACAACTGCTCTAGCCAGGACTCGGCTGCAGAGATTACAACAAAAATACCTATGATTTCTCACATTTCAGGCATCATCCACATGTAACCATGACTTGCACAAACTCCTTATCCTGCTGATAACCCAATGCTGAGCCACTGCTGCCGTATGTGTCCCTATTTCTGCACCTGTTTGGTACTGTGTGTCCCCTAATATTCCTCCTACTGGAGCCCTATCATTGCACTCAAAGTATGATGTCAAAAAAAGTGTCCCACAGGCACTGTAAGATACCACCACAGTGAATTCCTCCACAGTACCGTCCACATGCACAGTATGATGACCCTACTGTACCCCACCCCACAATTCACCCAGAAAAGTATGATGTCCCCTACATCGTATGATCACCTAACTGTGACCCTCACACAATGATCCATGCAGTATAATGCATCACTTTGTCCTCTTCATAACTGAATGCACCACATGCTCCCTAGAGTATAATGCACCCCATAGTCCTCTGTATAGTATAATGCACCCCAAACTTCATACAGCATAATGCATTCCATAGTCCTCTGTATAGTATAATGCACCCCATACTTCATACAGCATAATGCTTTCCATAGTCCTCTGTATAGTATAATGCACCCCATACAGCATAAAGCATTCCATAGTCCTCTGTATAGTATAATGGACCCCGTACTCCATACAGCATAATGCATTCCATAGTCCTATAACCAAAGCACAGAATGAAAAATGTGCAAAAATACCTTGCAGTAAGACATATAATAGTACTCAGCAAGTGCTGATAAAAAGATGACAACAAATACAGGGTATTTAGTCGATACTTTTTTTGCAAAAAAATGTATGCTAAGCTGCTCCACCGCGTCAAGGTAACCCTATTGAAGCAGTCCCTATCTAATATATTTAAAACCTGAACATGTGAACAGTGTCTAAATGAGCAGGATTAAGACAGGCATACTATTATATGTCTTGCTGCAAGGTATTTTTGCACATTTTTCATTCTGTGCTTTGTTTGTGTTTCAATCAGTGGGTGGTGTGAACATTGTCCTACAGACTTGTTCACATTTGTGCATTTCACATGTGCTTTTTAATCCAGCTTTTTTATTCCATAGTCCTATGTATAGTATAATGCTCCCCTTACTCTATACAGTATAATGCACCCCAAAGTCTTCTGTATATGCATCCCACAGTCCATACAGCATAATGCACCCCATAGTCCATACAACATAATGCAATACATGGTCCATACATCATAATGCACCCCATAGTTTATACAGCATAATGCACCCATAGTCATCTGTATAGTATGATTCCCCCATAGTCCTCTGTATAATATAATGCACCCCATAGTCATAGAATCATAGAATCGTAGAGTTGGAAGGGACCTCCTGGGCCATCTGGTCCAACCCCCTGCTCAAAGCAGGATTCGCTAAATCATCCCAGACAGATGTCTGTCCTGCCTCTGTTTGAAGACTTCCATTGAAGAAGAACTCACCACTTCTCGTGGCAGCTTGTTCCACTCATTGATCACTCTAACTGTCCTCTGTATATTATAATGCACCCCATAGTCCACAAAATATAATGCATCCCATAGTCTATACAACATAATGCACCCAATAATCCATATAGTATAATGTATCCCATTGTCCTCTGCATAGTATAGTGGACCCCATAGTCATCCATACAGCATAATGCACCAGATGGTCCATAAAGCATAATGCACCCAATAATCCATGCAGTATAATGCAGCCTGTTGTCTTTTCTATAGTATAATTCACCACATAGTCATCCACACAATATAATGCACCCCACAGTCCATACTGTATAATGCACCCTACAGTTCTAAAAGCAATGTGAGAATTCCTTTTTTGCTTTTACAATTTCTCCTCGCTTGGAATTTTTTTATGTTTTCCTGTACACTATGTGGTGAAATGAATGGTGTCATTCAAAAGTACAACTCCTCCCCCCAATAAAGAAGCCCTCATATAGCTATGTGGACAGAAAAATAAAAAAAAAGTTGAGTTTTGGAAAAATGGAGGAAGAAACAAAGATGCAAAATGAAAATTGACCTTGTCATTAAAGAGGTTAAATAATGACTTTACAGGGAGCAAGAAAGCAGATGACAATTACTCTCTTACACTGGACGATCTAGTGAACATGTTACACAACACACTTCTCTCATCACATGACTTTAGTATCTTCATTATTACATGGGGTTTTCACTGCTGCCATTTCCCAAACATCAGTTAATAAATGGAATAACATGACAACTTCCCCAAATAACACTAATTGGAGTAAAGAGGGAAACTACAAAGATAGAGATAAAAGTCATACACTGCATCTCCTTATAACATTACTAGAATGCGCTGTCCCTTTAAATTTAGCGCCGCATGGATCATGTGTCTCAACCATCAACCAATCACATCGCAGGATTTGAATTCAAAGAAAGAAAAAAACCGTCAGTTGGTGCCAGTCTGCGATTGCTCTATTAGAGAAGAGACCGGCTCCTTATTGATTCCTAGAAGCGACACTTTATTGCATTTATACCCGGATCGTTACCTGCTGATTGGGAGAGACAGCCGCCACCGGCCGCTCTACAGAGGTGAGAATCATTGTGTGAGGAGTAAACTGCCGACTTATCTCATCCCGGATACTGACAGTTGGGATCTATACTGG
This sequence comes from Dendrobates tinctorius, assembly GCF_039654945.1. Lineage (NCBI taxonomy): Eukaryota > Metazoa > Chordata > Amphibia > Anura > Dendrobatidae > Dendrobates > Dendrobates tinctorius. Next base: position 12,058,322 of record NW_027361826.1, read on the forward strand.
AAGCAACACATAGAAAAAAGGAAATGATTTCACCATAAAGACCCAAATATAGATAACGGGGTGATAACGGATAAATGGATAAAATATGGGGATTCTGAGTAAATATTTACAATGTGGATAATGATGTGTAAAGATTAATCTGAAAAATACGGGGCCACATATTTCTCCTAGAAATTCCCAGATCTAATATTTAGAAGTGCATGGCCATTATTAGCCTGTATATAATAGTTATATAATACATATAGTGGAGATATGAGGAATATGTTACTGGCTCATCAGTTACTATACAGGGAGGTAGCGGATATATGCCGAGGTTTATATGGCGGGTCACAGTGCAGTCAGTATAGTGTAGATATGTGTAGTCTTTTCTTACCATAGGGCATGAAATCAATCTGGTTAGACACAGATGACCGATTATATATATATATATATTTTTTTAAAGCTCCACTCCAGCGGTTCTCTTTCTCGTTAGTGCACCGCAGGAGTGGTGCCTTATATGTGATTCTCCTGGCCCCTGCCTCATCCTCATCTGTCGCTACTTTAATACTTTTCCAGTGTTGTTCCTATCAGTCTCAGGTGAAAAGTGACCTACCATCAGCGCCAGTGTTTCATGGAGCGGCGCAGGAGTCACTTTTCAATACATCTGTATGAGAGCCTAGTTCTGGCGCTCATAGACTTGCATTGAGATCTTGTGACGTAACTTCTCACTTGCAGCCAGTCAGAAGTTACGGGCACAAGATGGCACCACAGGAGCAGAGCACCGTCGGTATAAGAACGTGGTCAGGCGGCTTACATTTAAAGCACCACTCCAGCAGTACAAACAAAACAAAACACTGGAGTGGTGCTTTAAGTAGAAAATAGGGTTTGCTTTTTTTTACTAGCTACAGTGCCACTTCTGTCAGTGGGTCATGTTGGGTATTACAACTAAATACCAATCAAATCAAAAAGCTGCAATACGGCAACACATGTAATGCAGGCCGGGGTAGTTACGTTTTTGGTTACACATTAGGTTGATAGCATTACTCTACTAGAGATCCTATAGAAAGCGCCATCCTCTGCATACTCAGGTTTTCCTTTTTCTGTATGGTAGTTTCCAGGAAGAAGAGTAAGAATGGCCATGAGGAAGCGGAAGAGAGAACTGATCGCCCAGTATGAAGAGGAGTGGTAAGTAGATGAGGTTCCATCACTGCGGTCATCACAATCCATACACTTACACCGGAAAGTCCATAGTGACCATTACACACCACCACTACACATATTTATCCCATGTACAGCTCCAAACTAATGTCAGATCCCCATGAGGAGAACACCCATCAGGATGTGAGTTATGTGTAGCCACAGTGCGGCCATGAGCGTGAGGCCTAATACTATAATATCTACCTCTTCTATTACAGCTCACGGTCTGCCGCCCAGGAAGAGGCCAAGAGGAGGAAGACAGAAGATGACATCCCCCAGCCGGAAGAGCGGGCAGCTTTCACCGCACTCCTTGGTAAGACTCATTGCACCTTCCAAGGTTTCCAGATACAAAGTGTTAGATTATATGACATGTATTTCTACATTAATCTATTTTATGTGTATTATAGTGGAGAAACATGTAGGGAAGTGTTCTCCCTCCTCCTCTTATACTCACACCTAGTATGATACAGCAGACACTATGTGGTGAGCAGTGTCGGGGCTTTGGTGTCACCTCAATACTGATGGCATGTCTTTAGGACAATTCTTCAGTATCTGATCAGTGGGTGTCAGGCGCCAAATCTCCACCAATCTGACACTGATGAGCGATCCTGAGGATAATCCATCATTGATGAGGAGCCCTACAACCCCATTAATTTAGAATTAATAGCATTAAAAAGGATTTCATTACAAAGTTTATAGTGAAATAATTCTATTCTCTCATTTTTGTAGAAGAAGAACACATCAGGTCTTTTCTAGCCAGGGACAGCTGTCTTAAGATTTCGGACAAGGTATTATTGTAGTGAAGGATAAGAAATCCTCCAGATGTGAGAAGATCCATCATAGGGAAATAAAGGGCTTATTCTTATGTAATAGTGGCCAGATATGACCAAACCTAGGAATCTACTGACAGATATGTGCTGTGTTATATATCCCTCTAAAGGTACTGTCACACTTAGCGATGTACCAGCGATCCCGACCAGCGATATGACGCGGTCAGGATCACTGGTACATCGCTAAGTGGTCGCTAGTGAGCTGCCACACAGGCAGTTCTCACCAGCGACATCGCAGGGGACGGGGGTCACAACTTACCTGTCACACTAGGCGATCCTGCGTCCTCCCGCCCGGCTCCATGCTCGTCTCTCCACAGGAAGCGCCGCAGGAAGCTGACGACGAGAAACAGTCCTGGACGTTCTCGCGCGATCAGCGATAACCAGCGGGGGAGCGGGTCGTAGGTAAGTATCAGACACAGCGATGTCGCTAGCACTATCGCTATAACGTCACAAGTTATATATTGCTAGCGATATCGCTTAGTGTGACAGCACCTTAACTCGGCTTCTCCTCCCTCCAGTATCTCCTCGCCATGGTCGTCGCTTACTTCAGGAGAGCAGGACTGCCATCTTCAGAATATGGAACCTTCTTCTTTCCAGCTCTGTGAGTCTCTTTTATTATTACACATTCACGTCTATAAATAACATTGTTTAATTTTATTGTAAAACCAAAATCTCTTTTCGGCCACTCGGCTAAATACATGATAATGGCATTTGTTGTTGTTGTCTGTATTTTCTTCTGAAGTGGATTGTAATTTATTTGGTTTCATTTCTCTTCCCTCCAAGGTTTTTAGCCAACCAGTTTGAGCAAGAAGAAGTGCGATATCGACAGGAGATCTACCGCTGGGCCCTTGGACGGAAGTGGAGGATGAAGAAGGACCGACTGCTACAAAGCCGCAATGTTCTGCTCACCAGGATGGGATTCCGGGCTTGGGTGGATCGGGACACGTGTGATCTGGTGAGCAATATAAAAAACTGTAATAATATAAAGCTGATCTGTAAATAGAGATCACAATATAAACAGTATGCTTAAGTAAATCCCTTAGACCTGATGAGGCACTTGTACTTACTCTGTAAAGCCACGTCAAAATGGTCATGTAATCCTGATATTAGGCAGAGCATTTTATGACTGCAGCCATAGCTGGACTCATGACATGCTTGTTTTAATGTCAAGCAAGAAAACTTTAATAAGTGATTATAAAGTCATTCTGCCATGGATTTTCAGTCATCACACCAGTATCATCAGGCCTAAAATATATGCAAATTGGATTATGATTAATGGTGACATATACCCTTTACACTCTGATTATAATCACTTATTTTATTCTAGATCATGGCGGAAGACCCTGACCACTGGGCATGGAAGAGAGAGAGGAATATCCACTGATACCTGGAAACAGAGCTGCAGGACCTACAAGGAGAAGAACATGGCTGGAAGAGAAACGTGGCTGACGGTCCTAGAAGAACAGCTAGAAGACGTGACGGATGAAGAACTGGAGAAAGTAGAGAAGTATGCTGGTATGGTGTACAGGGGATATATACTAGATTCCTTGATAGGGTGTTGATCCAGGGAGCTAGTCTGATTGCCGTATGTGGAGTCGGGAAGGAATTTTTTTCCCCGATGTGGCGCTGTTTGCCACATGGGGTTTTTTTTGCCTTCCTCTGGATCAACATGTTAGGCTATAGGTTGAACTAGATGGACTTAAAGTCTCCCTTCAACCTCAAATACTATAAATATAACATGTTAAATATACAATATATTAATATATATATAGATATTAAATATATACAATATAATAAATAATAATATAATTTATTATAATATAATATAATAAATATATAATATAAATATAATATGTTAAATATATAATAGATTAATATATAGAATATAATATATAATAAATAATAATATAATTTAATATAATAAATAATATAATATAATAAATATATAATATAAATATAACATGTTAAATATATAATAGATTAAAATATATATAATATAATAAATAAAAATATAATTTAATATAATATATTATAATAAATATATAATATAAATATAATATGTTAAATATATAATAGATTAATATATATAATATAATAAATATATAATAAATAATAATATAATTTAATATAATAAATATATAATATAAACATAATATGTTAAATATATAATAGATTAATATAATAAATATATAATAAATAATAATATAATTTAATATAATAAATGTAATATAATAAATATATAATATAAATATATGTTAAATATATAATAGATTATATATATAATATAATAAATATATAATAATATAATTTTATATAATAAATATAATATATTAAATATATAATAGATTAATATATATTAAATATATATAATAAATATATCATATATAAATATAATAAATATATAATAAAGCATTTAATAAACTTCCCACTATTTAAACTTTCCATGATGTGTCTGAGTCTTTATTTTATACTTTTATGTGTGGACAGGACCGCCATCAGAGCATTACTGCCCTCACTGTTGTGAGGGACCCAGTGAGCAGAAGCACAAGAGGGAGGGCCCGGACTCAGTCTGTGTCCTCCCTCTTGCGCTTTTGTTCACTGGTCTCCAGGGTATAATAAATGAAACTGAAGAAAAAATTGAATGCTGACTTCATAAATATAAACAAATATATGTTTTTTATTTAATCAAAATCAGTAATAAAGAAATTATATACAGGCTGTACATCAAGAAAGAAACAACATGTGTCACCTGGGGAGCACTCACAGTACTTGGGCTCTCATAGAACAGAGGAACAATTGAAAGTATATAAAGGATATTATAAATCCAGCAGATAAACATGCATCACCTCAAAAGACGGGAAAATAATCACAGCAGGCAAAAAGTTATCAGTATGAGTCAAGTACATCCATAGCTTCTCTATATATACTTATCCTAAGAGATGTAATGTGTAATGGTGGCTCATATGGATATATCTAAAGTGCATGTCCGGGGAAATCCCCCGATGGCGTCACAGACAGGTGCGTTGTCAAGTTGGATTCCAGGAAGGACGGACCAGCGTTCAGGTCACAGAGCGCACTCTCAGCCGGCGGCCATGTTTAAGGAGTCCCATGGAGTCTACCATTATTATTGAGGTAAAATAAATCACCATATTAGATAATGAAAACAACAGATATTACAAGTGCCAGTGTAAAATCATAACCACTAGACACATTAATGAAAGTGTGTCACACAATGGGTAACATTAGGTATAATAAAGTGCACATGTCCTTAATATACTCAAATAGAGAAAACAGCATTATTGCATTGGAATCCACTAATATACCATAGCATTATAAAGTGCGGCATTTAAAAAAATATATAATTAAGGTGCACATGTGCAAAAATGTAAATAGCTATATATACAAGAGTACATGAACAACACTATTATTACTGTGTCAACCAATAATATGGCGTTCAAGATGAAGTGTTCATAAGTGTTCATCCTGACACCAGAGGGGTCCTCATATGATGGTCACACAAGAATCCCATATCACACATACATTTCATGAATAGCCATAAGGAAAAGATAAATCTTCAATAATGTATCAGCTACAAACAGACAAAAAACACACAATTAAAATAAAAGCGCAGAGATATCAGGAACCTTGAATATTCCCTATACAATGGACATTGTTGATGTTAATGGATTATTCAAAGAAATGGGAGAAAGCTTCATTTTTCAGTTAAGCCTTTGGGGGGCCATGGATCCCAAATGACTGATCCATTGGCATTCTAATTGTGCCAATATCTGTTTTAAATCGCAACCCCTAATTCCTCCATTAACACAATCAATCCCCCTTACCTTTAGACTTTTCGTATCACATCCATGAAAAACCTTAAAATGTCAAGATAACGACCAATCAGTGGACATAAATTCTGTACTCCTGATGATATTTTCACAGGCCCGACAGTCACCACAGGGGTAACAGCCCGTCTCGGTTTACTTTCAGAAGAGGTGAAGGGATTGGACTCCTTGGCAGTATAGTGGCTCCTCAGTAACATGTCCTTCAGACTCCTACCCCTCCTGGCCGTTATAAGGGGATTTTTTGGCAATTGTGCTGCCAGAATTGGGTCTGTTTTTAGTACAGGCCAATTCTTGTGGAGAATGTTTTTCATCTCTTTCCACTCCGGGGTGGGCCTGTGGGGAGGTCTTCATGTGGTGCTCTTCTTAGCTTTTCCTACCGATGGCTTCTGTCAGGTCACTGATCCCTCAGCGATCTGCCCCATATTTTACACACTGACTATATGCTTTGCAAAAAAAAATTCACATTCAGCAGGCAGGTGCCGGCGGTTTGCTAGAGAAAAAAAAATTGTCTCCACCAAGATTGGTGATCCAATAGAAGCTACTGCGCAGGCGCGGCCGGTGTCAATTTCAGAGAGAATTTTACTTTCATCTGAATAAATTTATATCAGCAAATAAATGAATTAAATGCATATTAAAGATGTGATCTTGCTGCATTTGATGATCTGGAGAATAGAAGCAATCTTGTGATCATGGGTTTACCAGAATCTATTACCCGTAGCCAGCTTACAAGTATATGCACACTAGACCTACCAAACGCTCTGGGCATTAATACACCATTGAAGGTGAAATGCGCTCAAAGAGTCGGCCCACCACCACCACCTCCACAAGAATCTCCTGCTTATAAGCCCGGGCCTGGTACTGCGAAATACCGGAGCTATGCAGACAAAGTGGACATCTTACCACGGTACAGAAAATCCTCTCCACCCCTGGTGCTCGATGGACGTAGAACGTTAATTTTCAGTGACTACTCGGTGGAAGTAACAAAGAAAGACGCGTCTTTAGTGGAATATGCACTGAGCTAGTATAGAAGAAAACCCGCTTCTCATTACAATTCTCAGCAAATCTTAAAGTGTTTTTACCTGGAGGAAGAACACAAACATTTTCAGCAGCAGAAAAAGCATCAGACTTTCTTAAAGACAGAGAAGATCTTCTCAAGGAAAACAGCAGAAAAAAGAATCACCAATAAAACGTCTGAGTATTGTCGGGACTTATTCTGATTATCCCCTTTTGAATGATTAAAACTCTTTCTCAAAAAGATAAAAATCTTACACTATGCAAAAGACTGAGAAATCTTATATCGCTATGAGAAGAGAAATTTTGGGTGTGGATATATAATTTACACTTAAGGTGACTTATTTGGGTAATCAGACTTGTACACTCAGCAAACAAATTCTCTCGGGCAGCTTCTCCCCCATACCCCTTCAAAATTATAGTTTTACAAAATAAGAATTTTACATATACACATGAATATTGTCAGGAACACCGCACTGAACTTGCTCACTGAGCCAGTGCGCGTGTCCTGAGTAAAGCGAACTGTGCTCAAACATACCTGTGGAGCGGGCAGCAGCCGAGTAGATGCGTACTTCAGAACAGCAGGACCTGAAGCACGTGACTACTAGGGGCGTGGCCTAAGCTCCACAGAGCTAGGAGCTGCAAGATAACTCCTAGCAGGGTAACTGGGAGACAAAGTTACCAAGGGGCATAGACAGGGAGGATAGTCAGGACGTAGCCAAAGAGTCATACACAGAGATAGCTGCAAGGTACAAGAGGGGCGAGCAAAGAGTAGTCAGATCACAGGCAATGAGTCATACACAGAGAGGGTAGCGCAGTACAGAATCAACAGGCAAACTCACAACGGGGAACAGAACCGGGTCAGAACCATATAAACAAGCTATAACAACGAACAGGCACACAGAGGTCACCACACTCGGCCAAAGGCAAAAGTATAACTGGCAGGGATTGGAGCTTCCCAGGGGTTTAAGAAGCTCTCCCAGAACCAAAGAGAGGCCACAATCATTAACCCCAGGTGTGCAGGTCAAAACCTGCACTGAGCTCCAGACATTAACCCCTGACGTGCAGCTCAAAAACTTGCACTGGGATCATGACAAATATAGATTGAATATTGGTAAAAAAATAATCAGGTACACAATATCCCTCACAAAAATAAAACTAAAATAAATATACAGTATATATGGACGAGTGTTTTTACTTTACAAGGGCTCTAGCTACCTTGCAGTTTCAAATAAGGCTATAGGTTTAAAGATTGCTTCCACTACTGGACAACCCCTTTTTAAGGAAATCTGTCGCCAGGTTTTTTCTACCCCATCTGAAAGCAGCATAATGCAGGGGCAGAGACCCTTATTCCAGCAATATGCCACTCACTGGATTTCTTGCTGTTATTTTGATAAAATCACTGTCTCATCTGATGGAGCTCTAACAGTTATCTGAATGCTGAGCTCTGCCTAAACCACTGATTGACAGACTTCTGTGTACACTGCACTTTGGTTGAAATCTGAAAATCAATATGCTCGGGTGCTCATTGCTCGATTCGAGCAAATTGGAATACTCGGGTACTCAGACAGAACAACGAGCCCCATGTAAGTCTATGGGAGACCCGAGCATTTTTACCGCAATCCCCCCTTGGATCCTTTTAAGGTCTAAAAACGTCAGAAAATGATGGAAACACTGCTCAAATGACACAGGGACATCATGGGGATCGCTCCTGGAAGCATTCCTGATACCTAGTTCACAGCTTTAAACAATGTTGTCAGAGTTTCATGCCATTTTTCCCGGTGCACCAAAAAACATACCTGTCAGGAACACCGCACTGTACTTGCTCACTGAGCCATTGCGCGTGTCCTGAGTGTCAGGATCCTGTCAGCGCCGGCGTGTAACCTCCGCTGAGCAGGGACTCACCCGCACTGTAGGGGTACCGGGGTCAGGTACAGCCAGAAAGTACCGATGCACAGGACCTGTGGATGCTGAAGTTTAGCAAGCAGACACGGGACCTACGGTCATGTGACTGCAAGGGGGCGGGGCTTAGCATCCTGCTTAGTGAGAAGGAAAGACACTATACAGAATTACTCAGAGTCAGGCAAAACGGGGTTCACACACAGAGATTTCCGTAACGTACCAAGGATGAGACAGAGCGGATAGTCAGGGCCAAGCAGCAGTCAAAACCAAACAGACATAGAAGGTACCAAGCAGAATCCAAAGCAATAGCCAGAGAACAGACAGAGTCATACACAGATTATCAAGCAACCAGAACACAGCACTAACACTCTCAGGGGTCACCACACTATGCCAAGGGCAAGAGTATAACTGACAGGGATGGGAGCGTCCTGAGGCTATAAGAAGCCTCTCCCAAAACCAGGGAGAGGCCACAATCATAGCCCCAGGTGTGCAGGTAAGCCTGCACCGGGATCACAACCTTTAACCCCAGAAATGCCAGTCATCAGCACTGGTTCCAGACATTAACCTCACGTGTGCGAGTCAAACCCGCACTGAGATCATGACAGTACCCCCCTCTCAACGGGGGACCTCTGTACCCCCAGGCTTGCCCGGGTACTTAGCATGGAAAGCCCGCACCAGGCGATCAGCATGCATCAACCGGGCCGGTACCCAGGACCTGTCTTTCGGTCCATACCCCTTCCAATGAACCAGGTACTGTACCGACCGCCGTACCAACCTGGAATCTACGATATGACCAACCTCGTACTCCACCAGCCCCTCGACCAAAACAGGAGAAGCAGCAGACTCGGAGTCTCCCCGGACTGCTTCAAAAGGTTTCAGTAGAGATTTGTGGAAGACGTTAGGCTGCTGTTGAGGTAGGCATAGGAAGCAGTATTGTGGAAATATCCAAGCGAGTTTATTAAAATGACATAAACCGCTCTGGATATTCAAAACAAAGGTACAGCCTTACTTTTATTCAGTAAAACACGCCCCTGCAGTTCCTTGACATCTGGATTGAAGCTTCCAATGATGGGATGATCCATACAGATGTATACAGGAAGCCGACAGCCACAAACTCGTGTTTACAAGCAGGCTCTGCCCACCCAGCAAGCATCATCCGTAGCATCCCTATAGGTCGGTTTTTACACGCTAAGAGATTTTGTTCAGATCCAATAAGGTTTGAGAAACAGTGAGCAGAACTGACCAGGAGATTTGAGGATAGGGGCTACAGTCGAAGGATGATCAGGAGGGGGTACAAAAGAGCGGTTGCAACATCTAGGAATGAACTCCTATATAGTTACCAAATTGCAGATAAAGAGAACAACAAACAGGTAAGATTTATCTCCACCTTTAATGGTCAGTGGCATAACATAGAAAAATTCATCAATAAACATTGGAATGTCCTCCTTACGGACACCATTTTGAAAAGGGCTTTACCTCCTTCCCCCCAGTGTGTAGCTCGACGTTCGGCCAATTTTAAAGATCTTTTGGTGCATAGTCACTACAATCCCCTAAGAGTCTCCAGCAGTAGGTCCCTAGGCCCAGGGTTCTTCCCATGTGGCCTATGTAAGGCTTGTTTCAATCTGAACAAATCCAAGAAATTCAAAAATTTTGATGGATCACACCTTTACGATATTCGGAAACACCTCACATGTAGTTCCAAGGGGGTGATATATCACGCTGAATGCCTGTGTGGGAAAGTATATGTCGGGCTGACCACAAGGGAACTTAAATTTAGAGTGAGGGAGCACGTGTTGGATATTGAGAAGGCCTCCACTGTGGATAATGACATTTTTTTTAAAAACTTTACCATGTCACTTTACTAACTCAGCAATTTTTTACTGCCCTAATACAGCTCTGGCAAAATTTAAGAGACTACAGCAACATTTTCAGTTTGTCAGATTTTTCCCTTTATAGGTATATTTTTGAGTAAAATATTAATTGCTCTTTTATTCTATAAACTACTGATAACATAGCTTCCAATTTCCAAGCACTAAATTTTGTATTTATTTTCTGAAAATGAGAAATGCTCAAAATAACAAAAAAATGCAGTGGTTGAAGACCTCAAATAATGCTAAGAAAACAAGTTCATTTAGAAACAACTGTTTAAACTCAGGAAGAGTTCAGAAATCAATATTTTGTTGCATAACCATGATTTTTAATCACAGCTTTCATGTGTATGGGCTGCTTTCCTCCAGTCTTTCACGCTGCTTTTGGGTGACCTTATGCCACTCCTGGTACAAAAATTTAAGCAGTTCTTCTTTGTTTGATGGCTTGTGACTATCCATCTTCCTCGTGATTACATTCCAGAGGTTTTCAATGGGGTTCAGGTCTGGAGACTGGGCTGGCCATGACAGGGATTTGATGTGGTGGTCCTTCATCCACACATTGATTGACCTTGCTGTGTGGCATGGTGCATTGCCCTGCTGGAAAAAAACAGTCCTCAGAGTTGGAAAACATTGCCTGAGCAGAAGGAATCAACTGTGTTTCCAGGATAACCTTGTATGCGGCTTGATTAATCCGTCCTTCACAAAGAAAAACCTGCCCAATTCAAGCCTTGCTGAAGCATCCCCAGATCATCACTGATCCTCCACCAAATTTCACAGTGGGTGCAAGACACTGTGGCTTGTACACCTCTCCACGTCTCCATCTAAACCATTACACGACCAGGTGTTGGGCAAAGCTGAAAATTAGACTCATAAGAGAAGATTACCTTACTCCAGTCCTCTATGGTCCAATCCTTGTCACGGGGCAGTTGTGGGGAAACAGGAGACGTGGAACCAGGGCCCCTACCTGAACTGCCCCTCAGGCTAAAGGGGGTGCCCTGACTCTCCTTAACTTGGGGGTACACTTGATGGTAGGGAGGCCCAAGTCCCCGACCAGTCCCTATCTCCTGTTTAGCCACCGGGGTGGGGAGAACCCAGCAGCCGACCAACTACAGTTGTAGTAACACCAGCTGTCACTGGAGGGAAAAACTAATATTAACTCCCGATGGCCTGAAAGGAAAAACGTTTATATCAGAGCATCCGGACTCTGACACAGATGACTGACTCCTCTGATGCCTCCTCCTAAGAGGACTCCGACACCCAGGGTTAGCATGTGGTGAGGGTAGAGACTTGCCCCTACTCCCTGGCAGCACCTCTGCTGCCCCCACTGGAGAAGAAGGGGACGGTTGTAGAAAGATGGCAGAGACAGTAGCCCCCAGGCAGCAGCCCTCACACGACTGATCCCAGCTGACTACTTCCCTAGACCGCCAATCTATGATTGGGTTGTGTTTTTCCAAACAAGGGAGGCCTAAAACGATGGATGATGGAATTCTCCCCAAGACGTAGCATGACAGGGACTCTACATGATATGTCCCTATACTCAAATGTATTTTTTCCACGACTTGGGTCAACCTCCCCTGGCTCAGTGGGACAGAGTCAATGGCCTGGACGCTAAGGGGTTTGGCCTGCGTCCTACACCTCAGGCCATGGTTCTGGACAAAGTGAGCATCCAGCAGATTGACTCACGCTCCACTGTCCACAAACACCGGTATGCCCTCAGGTACCCTGCCAACCACCACTTCTGCTGACAAAGTACATAGAGTGGGCAAAATGGAGGAAATATACACTCCCTGGTCGCCTCCCTCCACACGACCAGGGGGACGCATCTTCTTAGGTGGTACGGAAGTTTGGCGCAAGCTGAGCAGACCCTGATAAAATGACCAGTCTGCCCACAGCTAAAACATGCCCCCAAACCATGACGAACCGCAGGCAGCACCATTGGGGAACAAACTCCTCCCACCTGCCTGGGCTCGTCCGACTGCACCATTGAGTCCTCCCTAGCAAGGACTACAGGGGGCAAATTCGCCAAAGCCGCAAAATACTCGTCCACCGACCGTAGAGATGATGAATCGGCCGGCAGGGAGAAGGCTCAGGATAGGGGAACAACTTTAAGGAGAGATATGATGAATCCCACCCGCTGTTCCTTACTCCCTAATGAACGAGGGCGGAGCCTGAAGTGTAGCTTGCAGGCCTCCTGAAAAAAGCAAAAAATTATCTCTCCCTCCAGAAAACCTGTCTGGGAGAGTAAAGGGGGTTTTACACTAAGCGATATCTCTAGCAATATCGCTAAAACGTCACTGGTTTTGTGACGTTATAGCGATATTGCTAGTGATATCGCTATGTGTGATACTTACCAGCGACCGGCTCCCCCGCTGTCCATCGCTGGTCGCGCGAGAATGTCCAGCTCCATTTCTCGTCGGGCGCTTCCTGCTGAGACTTCCTGCTGTGACGACGAGCGACGCTGCACGCGGGCGGGAGGACGCAGGATCGCTGTGTGTGAATGGTAAGTATCGTGCGCTGCGTCGCTGCTGCATCGCTGTGAGGTCTTTCTGTATGAAAGCTCACTAGCGATCATTTAGCGATGCACCAGCGATCCTGACCGGGTCGGATCGCTGGTTGGATCGCTGGTGCATCGCTAAATGTAAAAGGGCCTTAACTTGGGTTCTGGTTGAGCCTGAACCTGAGCTGAGGCCCCGAACCCCACGAACTGCTGCAGCTGCTGCTCCACCACACCATGCAGCACCCCACGCTCCTCAGTGAGGGTCTGCAGCAATTCGAGATAGGTCTGCATTAGAGCCATGGCTCACCAGAAAAAAAATGGGTGCTGGTAATAATGTCATGGGGCAGTTGCGGGGAAACAGGAGACGTGGAACCAGGGCCCCTGAACTGCCCCTCAGGATAAAGGGGGTGCCCTGGCTCTCCTTAACTTGGGGGTACACTTGATGGTAGGGAGGCCCAAATCCCCAACCTGTCCCTATCTCCTGTTTAGCCCTGAGCTAAACACCCAACCCCCTCCCCAGGAGGTGAGACAGGGAATAAATCCCTCTGCTAGTAAAGCCAGAATTGAGCTCTTCTTTTCCTCACTCAAGACTTGTCTTTTCAACTCCTTTGGCATGATTAAAAGTTATTTTTTCATTCCTATTAATTTTGGGATATTACTAGCACTTGTTTTGCCATCCAGCTTGTCCTATTGCAAAAGGATTGTGAACACCGCAGCAGGGTTTTTATACTTTCCTTTGTTAAATAAGATTTGGTTCAGGTGATCACCTAATCAGAAGCACATTGAGTAGAATGAGGTGTAGTCTGGTTGGAATTCAAGTGACACTGGAATGGAATGACTGTGAGACATGTAGAGAAGCTGAATTTTATAAAACTGTGCAGTTGTCTCTTAATTTTTGCCACAGCTGTGTGTGTATATGTATACATATATATATATATATATATATATATATATACACACACACACTGCCGTTCAGAAGTTTAGGGTCATTTTTGAATTCCCTTATTTTGAAAGAAAAGCTGTTTTTGCCAATGAAGCTAACATTAAATGATACAGAAATACACTCTATACATTGGTAATGTGGTAAATGACTATTCTAGCTGCAAACGTCTGGTTTGTAATGCAATGTCTTCATAGGTGTATAGAGGCCCCTTTCCAACAACCCTCTCTCCAGTGTTCTTATGGTACTTTGTGTTTGCTGTGTAAGAGGGCTAATGGATGGTTAGAATACTTGCACAAGGGTATGTTAGCACAGCTGAAAACAGTTTGGCTGATTAGAGAAGCTATAAACCTGACCTTCTTTTGAGCTAGTTGAGAATCTGGAGCATTACATTTGTTGGTTCCATTAAACTATCAAAATGGCCAGAAAAAAAGAACTTTCATGTGAAACTCGACAGTCTATTCTTGTTCTTAGAAATGAAGGCTATTCCATGCGGGAAATTGCCAAGAAACTGAAGATTTCCTACAACGGTGTGTACTACTCCCTTCAGAGGAGAGCACAAACAGGCTCTATCCAGAGTAGAAAGAGAAGTGGGAGGCCGCGCTGCACAACTGAGCAACAAAATAAGCACATTAGAGTCTGTAGTTTGAGAAATCGACGCCTCACAGGTCCTCAACAGGCAGCTTCATTAAATAGTACACACAACGCCAGTGTCAACGTCTACAGTGAAGAGGTGACTCCGGGATGCTGGCCTTCAGGGAAGAGTGGCAAAGAAAAAGCCATATCTGAGACTGGCAAATAAAAGGGAAAGATTAATATGGGCAAAAGAACATAGACATTGGACAGAGGAAGATTGCAAAAAGTGTTATGGACAGACGAATCCAAGTTTGAGGTGTTTGGATCACACAGAAGAACATTTGTGAGACGCAGAACAACTGAAAAGATGATGGAAGAGTGCCTGACGCCATCTGTCAAGCATGGTGGAGGTAATGTGATGGTCTGGGGTTGCTTTGCTGCTGGTAAAGTAGGAGATTTGTACAAGGTAAAAGGGATTTTGAATACGGAAGGTTATCACTCCATGTTAGGCTGGCGGAACGCACCATGTAATATAGATGTTAATGAGGTGCGTTCACAGCCTGGGGTTCACCGTGCAACGATGGAAACTGCTGCTAGACAATGGCGGATAGTAGCACGCTCGGGTTACCTCACCCGGAGTGTGCGAGGCGAACCCTGTTACTTCACAAGGTCGCACTAATATAATGTGAGCGCAAGCGATGTGGTCACAGAACTCTGCCCAGAGGCATGGAGTCAGAGTCCTTCTAGAACCACTTGTGCTCAGAGCCGCTGCAGCGACGCTAGAGAGTGACGCTAGGAAAGTGCTGTGCCCTGTTAGCTGTCACAGAGTGCAGCGGATAGACTCGTACCGCCCAGAGGCATGGGAGATATGGCGGCACTATGGCGCTAACCTTTGAGCTAGACTGGAGCACTGTGGCACATGCTTTGCCACCATGAGGCGCTGACTCAGGCTGAACTAACCCTAACACATACGTATCAAAGGAAGGGGTAAATGAGTCAGTCACCAGTTACATGCATCCATCATCACTCACACAAGTCTCAACAAAAGTCTATCTTAGCACATGGCCGAGCGGCCATGCAAACCTTTTATAGCAGCGTCCTTCCGGGACCTTCCTGATGGTCCAATCCGAGCCGGAGAAGGACCTGAGCATGTGACCTCCGATCTCCAATGAGAGATCGTCCCACGGGCATGCTCAGTGGACTGACAGGAGTACTTGGTCCCTGGAGTAGATCGCTGCTGACCAGCATGCGTTGCTATAACTGGGCCAGAGGTGGCAGCAGCAACTAAACCTACAATGCTGGTGTGAGCAGAGCGCTGGGATCGACGAGTCTGCTGAGCAGGTTCCACTGTGGTCGGAGAGGAATGGGAGATCGCCGAAGGCAAAGCTCGGGATTCCTGCTGTGCAGTGACAGGAACACAAAATCTAACACTCCATTTTGCAATGCCATGCCATACCCTGCGGACAGCGCTTGATTGGAGCCAATTTCATCCTACAACAGGACAATGACCCAAAGCACACCTCCAAATTATGCAAGAACTATTTAGGGAAGAAGCAGGCAGCTGGTATTCTATCTGTAATGGAGTGGCCAGTGCAGTCACCAGATCTCAACCTCATTAAGCTGTTGTGGGAGCAGCTTGACCGTATAGTATGCAAAAAGTGCACATCAAGCCAAACCAACCTGTGGGAGGGGCTTCTGGAAGCATGGGGTGAATTTCTCCAGATTACCTCAGTAAGTTAAAGGGAATCTGTCACCTATTTTTTTCCCTATGAGATGCGGCCACCTGCATCAGAAGCTTATCTGCAGCATTCTGTAATGCTGTAGATAAGCCCCCAATGTAACCTGAAAGAAAAATGAGTTATATTCTACTCACCGGGGGCGGTCCGGTGCGGCCGGGTCCGATGGGTGACGCGGTCCGGCTCTGGTGCCTCCCATCTTCTAGTGATGACGTCCTCATCCTTGCCTCTGTTGCGGCTCCTGCGCAGGCGTAATTTTCTGCCCTGTTGAGAGCAGATGAAAACATAGCTGGGATTCAGGATCAATGAAAACAGCATGGTTAAACAACGAAATACTCTCCATAAACCATGGAGTACCAGAAAAAGAACTCCCGATGTAACCTGAAAGAAAAAAAAGAGTTAGATTATACTCACCCCGGCGTTGGGTCCGATCCGATGGGTGTCGCCGTCCAGTCCGGCACCTCCCATCTTCTAACGGTAACGTCCTCTTCTTTGCTGCCTGTCGTGGCTCCTGCGCAGGTGCACTGCTCTGTTGAGAGCAGAGTCCTGCAGTGCGCAGGCACCAGGATAGGTCCGACGCCTGCGCACTGCAGTATTCTGCTCTGCCCTCAACAAGGCAGAGCAGTGCGCCTGCGCAGGAGCCACAACAGGCAGCAAAGAAGAAGTCACTGTTAGAAGGGAGGCGCCGGACCACAAAGCCCATCGGACCAAGACCGGACCGCCCCCCGGTGAGTATAATCTAACTCTTTTTTCTTATCTTTCAGGTTACACTGGAGGCTTAGCTACAGCATTACAGAATACTGTAGATAAGCACCTGATGTCAGTGCCGGCAGCTGATAGGTGACAGATTTCCTTTAACCCCTTAATGTCTAATGACGGACACAGTCCGCATCAAAGCCGGGACATGTCAGCTGTAATGAACAGCTGACATGTGCCCGCAATAGGCGCCAGCGGAATCGCCGTCCGCCCGCGCCTATTAACTAGTTAAATCCCGCTGTCAAAGGAGCATCCACTTGTGAAGGCAAGAGGATTATATATAACACTAAATTAACTTATCACAAGCTATTGAGCCAATACGGATATAAACTGTGCAGTGATATAACGATGGCAGCCACTTCAGGGAAGGTTGGACTGGAGATATTTGTAATAAGGTCAGGCTTGTGTAAGGTCCATAGATAATAGGTAGATGACATCAGTGACCTAGTGTGGGTTTCTAGCGCATGGGGCTAGGCAAGTATTCTGCACCCCTAACCTGTCTCATGTCCCTTCCACGAATCCAACATTTAAAACCCTTAGTCCCTATGAACATGGGTTGTATTTAAAGAAAATATTGATTTATTAAAGTAAGGCCATGTTCACATTTCTGTATATTCCATTTGCCTGTCACATTTAGAGAAAGAAACAGAATTCAAGTCTACATTTTCATCATTTGTGCAGAGGCCCCATTGATTATGTTCTATATATTTTGAAAACTTGTCAGGTTCAGTGATGAGATGAGCCATTTCTTAATAATGTTGACATCCTGAATGAAAATCTGACTATGAAAATTTTTAGTTGGCTTTTTTTTCTGTATCAAAGAGTCTTCCCTTTACTGCTACATATCATTAATGCAGAAAAGTTTACTTACTTTGAAACATTATTATTTTTGCAAATATAAAGATTGTTATGCCACTTTTGTGTTATTTATTCTGAGGAAACTCAGCAACATTTCAAATGACTAAAACCTGTCTAAACCCTGCTGCGAATTATAAACAGTTACAGAAATTGCACTACAAATTTGGTCCTCACTTAGTGACAATTTTCTGCTTGTCTCTTGTACTCCTGCAGCAGATCATCTCTTACAATCGTCCAACAGTAATCTGCAAGCATTGATGGGTTTCATTTTCCTTGACATCTTGTCTCCATAGCCGCGATATCTTGGTGAAATCTGTACTGTGCTCATCGCTCACTGCTTGGTGGAAAAATGTCTAGATGCTAAAGTAAGAAAATAATCTTGAAGGACATGTTACAGCCAAGATCCTTATGTGTTTTCTACCAATTTTTCACAGTTATCTGCTCTTGTATTTCCCCAAAAATTAGTTACCACTAATGCGAATGCTACCCATGCAGTCTTTCCTACAATGAATGGAGAAACTCCTCAGCTTGAAGAAGCTTATGAATCTGAGGTCCAATAAAGACTCCCTCCTTTATCGTTGCTTCATTCAACCTTGGAAATTTATCAGTGAGACACTTGAATGCTTTTGCATTTTTATCCATTGCCTTTACAAAGTTCTTCATTAAACCCAACTTGATATGCAACAGTGGTAACAAAATCTCATGTGGGTCAAATGCAGGACATTTCTACTCCCTGGATAAAGTGAATGTCAGAGAGGTCAGTCTCTTTCAATGTAGTGATATTCGGTTGTACGACTATCCCACTCACACAGAAAGCAGCGGTACTTTGTGTATCCGCCCTGGAAACCAAGTAAGAGGGCAATCAACTTTATGTCATCACAGAGGATCCACAAATGCTGGTCATAGTTCAGGCACCTCATCAGCTGTTTCATGGTGTCATAGGTTTATTTCATATGGACTGCACAAGCAACTGGAATTGGACCTAGTGCATTGCCATTATACTGTGGAGTCCATGTCTTCTTCCATGAAACTGATATCCTAATGGGGGACGCCAAGCAGAAATAGCAATTGGTAGTGTGATCGGTTGGCTCTCTCCAGTTCATTAGGACTGCAAACGGCATAGATTGCCTCTTCTCATACACATCTATTGCAGCATATATGTGTGGAGCCCAACACTTGTCTAAATCAATTCGGCAGCCATATCATGGCAGTCAAGTTTCGTCTTTGTGACACAAAAGTGATTTCTCCGCAATATGCTAAGAAACTGAGCTAAGAAATCATAAAACTGTATACCTTACACAGAGAGCATTTATAAAAGTAGGTGATGGAACTGTGATTAGGATTATGTCATCAGGGCTGAGTTGGCATTTTTTGATAGGTCACCCTAAGATGATAGAATATTGAATGCGCAATAGACTAAGTAGATGATGTGATAGACGAGTTACTAACAATGCAATAATGATGATGAACAAATAAAGACACAATTTTTCAATAAGCCTGCATGAAAGATGTCATAAGTAATTAGAATCTCCTCTGGATCATGAAAACTAGAGTTAATCAGTACATTTAAGTATCATATTCATTTTCAGCAGTACAAAATTAGTTAGGTTCACCTATTGTTGTCTCTGAACCAATTTGGCTGTAGAACAGTGTACTATTATTGGTATTACATGATGGCCTTGATGTTTTTTCTTTTAGCTCTTTTATTGACGTAAAGGAAAGGAAATGCCAACCTCTGCCAGGCCATTGGGAGGGCTGGTGCCAGACCGGGACTGAACAACAACCAAGGGATCAGTATTTAATTATCAAACAGCTACTAAACAGCTTTTGTTTTTCCTTTTAGACAACCTTCACTAGTACTCAAAGGAATACTATCAGTTTAAACCAGAGCCGTAGCTAGGGGTTTGATTCATGGTGGGAGAAACTTCGGAGGTTGCCCCTAACCAGGAAACCCTGATTACAACTATGGTGGCGTACACTAATAGTGGATGTGCCCCGCTTCTGCCTGCTGCTGCTGCCTCACCTCGGCTCGCGGCCGCCTCGCCTCTGCCAGTGGCCTGCCTGCGGTCGCTCACGGCCGCTGCCGCCTTGCCTCTGCTCGCGGCTGCGGTCCGCCTGCGGCCGTTGCCGCCTCGCTCCGGCCCGCGGCCGTTGCCGCCTTGCTCCGGCCCGCGGCTGCGGCCTGTTCCCTGCCGCCTGCGGCCGCCCTGCTCTTACCCGTGGCCGCAGCAAGTCCAGTGCCGCCGGCGGCCACCACTGTCCCACTCCGGTTCGTGGCAAGGGCGGGGCCGTTGCTCGCGCTTGGATTCCCTGTCGCAGCTGGTAGCTGCGCATGTGGCCTGCCCCTCGCCACCCCATATCGCTGCCGCCTACCCCAGTCCGGGGGCTGTGGCCCATCCGCCCAAGGACTCCTCTGGGGTCTGTGGTGCTCCAGTGTCATCGGAGCGCTGGAGCGCTCGAAGACTTCGTCAACGCTTCAGCAACTGGGCCCAGCGACTGCTACGCTGAAAGACCACCATCCCTGCGAGGGCAATTCTTGTTACCTCCTTAGTTGGTACCTCTAGGCCTATAAACGTTAATACTAAAAGCACTAAACCGTCTTGAGCCTCGTCACTGCTTCCTGCGTACCTGCGAGTACCACAAGGGAAATAAGTATTTGATCCCTTAGGCCTCTTTCAGACATCAGGTTTTCGCCGTCAGGCGCGATCCGGCGCTTTTGACAGAAACCGGATCCGGCGAAATGCAATGCCGGATCCGATTTCCCCCCCATTGACTTGCATTTGCGCCGGATCGCGCCGGATGGCCATGCGTTTCATCCGGTTTTCGCCGGATCCGGCAATGTGTCGCAATGTGTCGCGATCCGGCGTCTGGAAAAACGTCTACTGTAACGTTTTTTGTCTCCGGCGAAAAAGCCGGATACGCCGGATCCGGCGCGTCCGGCTTTTTCACACAATGAAAGCCTATGAGCGCCGCAATGCGCCGGATCCGGCGAAAGCCGGATCCGGTGGCCGGATCCGGTTTTTTTGGTCTGAGCATGCTCAGTAGCTCTGCCCACAGGAGATATATAAAAGCAAGACAATGGGACCCTCAGCCACACCCAACATGCCACCCAAGCCAAGAACCAGGAGCAGGAGAAGGCAGCAGACATCTGCAGCAGCAGCACCATCAGCAACACCCCAAATGGAGCAGCATGCTGAACGGGAGGGGAGTCCAGAAGCAGATGAGAGACGGTAATTATCAAATCCCCCATTCCTCCAAACTAGGGCCATGGAATATCAAGATATTCATTGGCCCTTTGTTTCTCTTTATTCAACAGCCGCCAAAGAGATGCAGCAGCAGCACCATCAGCACCACCCCAAATGGAGCAGCATGCTGAACGGGAGGGGAGTCCAGAAGCAGATGAGAGATGGTAATTATCAAATCCCCCATTCCTCCAAACTAGGGCCATGGAATATCAAGATATTCATTGGCCCTTTGTTTCTCTTTATTCAACAGCCGCCAAAGAGATGCAGCAGCAGCAGCAGAAATGGCATCACTGGCAGCAGCAATACCCACAGCCATGGAGTCTGGCCATCAACAGGACAGCACATCTTCTTTTGGGAGCCCTCCCTCGCATCGTCAGCGTTTGACGGTAAGTTTTTATTTCCAAAATCCATCATCTCTGTAATATGTCTATTCATTGCCTTTTATTTCAAAACAGGAATTACAAGATGAAGAGGAGCTCCCAGAAGAAGAAGGAAGGGGTGGACAGACACCTGGAGTGGGCTCACAATTGGTAAGTTTTTTGCATCAAACGCAGAAACACAACATCACACTACACACAACACATAGAAAACAATGTTCTGCAGACCACACACAGCAAACAAATGCCTACATCCAAAGACATAACATTTTTTGTTTTCTTCTCTAGTATTCCCAATCTGGTGCTCGGCCAAGAGGTCCTCGCAGTGCCTCCCAGGGTCGTCGGCGACAGCAACGCGGCGGTCACCAGCGTGTAAGTATAAATATTTTTGCTTTGTTTTTTTGCACTTTTTATTTCATTTCTTTTGTGGAGGCTAATTATGTTATTTTTGTCTTTTTCTTTAACAGCCTTCACAGCGTGCTCCCGACTCTGACGGTGAGGATGGAGGGATTGATGTGGACCGCCTCATCGATCTCGTCAGAGAAAGGGAGCCGCTCTGGAATATGGCTGACCGCCGCCACGCTGACCTGATCATTACCCGACGACTCTGGGAGGAAATCTGTTCTCTCCTTGTGGGCCGCTGGGAGGACCTCGAAGCTCGGGCCCAGATTAAAGAGCGTAAGTATATACAGTAACGGTTGCTTGATGTAAACCAGTGTTTCCCGAACTCCAGTCCTCGTGGTCCCCACGGATCATGTGTTCAGGATTTCTATTTACTATGGAGGTCCTGAAAACATGACCCCTGGGGACCATGAGGACTGGAGTTTGTGAAACACTGATGTTGTATACTAACCACTCCTTTCTCGTTTCAGGGAACAGAATTGTGAATCGGTGGCGGTCTGTGAGGGATCGTTTCAAGAAGGAGTTCAATAAAGAGATGCGGGCCCCGAGTGGATCTGGAGGACGCAGGAGCAAGTACAAGTACGCACAAGCCCTGTCGTTCCTCCGGGAAACAATGCTCACCAGAAGGTAAATATTACACACCACATGTCAAAAAAATGTTAGATGTAACTTTTTTTTTTCAGCCAGGGCCATACCATGTCAGCATTTTAATTGTTTTTTTTTCTCTTTATTACACAGCACGGTGAGCAGCACTCGGGAGCCTGCACGATTGGACCCTTCTGAGGCGATCCCTGAGGAGACCGGCACCGAGGGACACTTCGACCGCCCCGGTACATCTGCACCTTCCCAGCCTTCCCACACATTCGACCCATCTGTCCCATCCACCAGCACAGGAGCATCGTGGCCGCCTACATTACATGAAGCTGCTGGTGAGGAGATCGCTTTCCCTTTACCCCACCCTTCTGCCCCTGCCGCCTCTAGTACACCTGCGGGTACTGGGCGGCAGCGGCAGAGGGGTCAGGAAAAGAGTTATGCGCAAGAGTTATTGCATCTGAATGCATCTTTCCAGAACTGTCTCAAAGTCTTGTCAGAGCAAATCGCCGCAGGCTTTCAGCAGATCAACTCCAGCATTCTGGAGGTGAAGACACTTCTGCAAACCATGCATTCAGAAGCAAGATCTTCGCCAAACCACACCTTTTTCAGGTCTGTTGTGGAGCGCATGGCAACACTATCTCCTACCCAGCAGATGCATGTAATGCATTCGTGCCACGGTGCTCTACAGCAGGTTACCTCCCAACCTCCACCTCCCACCACTGTAGTTCCTCCACCTGCACCCCCTCCAGCCACTTTCCATCCTCCCCCTCCTATTACATCTGCACCCCCTCCAGCCACTTTCCATCCTCCCCCTCCTATTACATACCAGCAACCTCACCAGTACCAGACATCTCCCCACTTCCAGCAACCTGCCCCGTCCCAAACTCCTTCCCCGTACCAAACTCCTTCCCCGTACCAAACTCCTTCCCCATACAACTTTCCATCAACATCATCTGCTCCTACAGTCCCTGCCCAACCCTCCACTCCACCGCCCACCACCTCTTCTGCCTCCCACATGTCCACCCATTCTGTAGCTTTTTCCACACCTTCACCTCTAACTGTTCCTTCCCCACCACGATCCCAGTCCTCTCTCCACACACCCAGTGTCGAAGTGTCCCGCAGCCCCTCCAGCAGTATTTCCACCCCACAGTACACAGATTTGTAATGTTTTTTTGTTGTAATAAAAATGCCCATTGGGTTTAAACCTTTATTAAAAAAGTTTTTTGCACTTTAAAAACATAAAAAAAAAAAAAATTTAAATAAAAGTTAAATTCTTTTCACAATGGTTGTCTGTCATTTCTTTCTGCGGCGAACTATGTTTTAAAAAAAAGGTTAAATACAGGGTATTTAAAAGGTAAAAAGGTATTCAAAACCAGGTATATAACTGTGGGTAAATTTTAGCTTTTTGCCACAGTTGTGTTCCTGGTTGTGTTTGAAGCAAAGTATTTCACCTAAAAAGTTGTGTTTATTGTTGGTGATTTCCTAATGTACACAACTTTTGTTAAAAGGTGAAATACTTTGCATAAAACACAACCAGGTACACACCTGTGGCCTAAAGCTAAAAATAGTAAGACCATGACAAGATAGCCAACTTTGGTTGGCAAAGGTATATACTGTTGGTCCAGAAGGTACACAAGTTTAGGGCACAAATCTTTCACACTCTGTCATCCCAGTGTACTCTGCCTTGAGGTGACATAAAGTATAATGGAAAATTGTCCCTGAAACCGTCACAGAACTTCTAGTGGTAATATTTCCAATGACAACATCCATCTTCGCCAGTAACTTGCTCTTCTCTCCAACCTGCACTTTCTTCTCTACAACCTGTCAAAGAAGGGCTGTAGGAACATGCTATATCTAGTTTTCCAGTAGCCAATCCCGTTCGGAAGGCCACAAGGGTCAATTTTAAAAACCGGATCCGGCGTAATCCGTCGAAAAACGGATAGAAAAACGGATAGAAAAACGGATGAACCGGATGAGACGGATCCGGTTTTGTCTGTCAAGAACAAGACGGATCCGGCAGAAAACCGGATCCGGCACTTCAGGTTTTACAAAACATTTGCCGGATCCGGCATTCCGGCACGACGCCGGATCGCGCCTGACGCCGAAAACCTGATGTGTGAAAGTAGCCTTACTGATTTTGTAAGTTTGCCCACTCACAAAGACATGAACAGTTTATAATTTTAAGGGTACGTTAATTTTAGCATTGAGAGATAGTATATCAAAAATAAAATCCAGAAAATCACATTGTATAAATTATATAAATTTATTTGCAATTTGCAGTGAGAAATAAGTATTTGATCCCTCTGGTAAACAAGACAATACTTGGTCGCAAAACCCTAGTTGGCAAGCACAGCAGTCAGAAGTTTTTTGTAGTTGATGATGAAGTTTGCACATGTCAGGAGGAATTTTGGTCCACTCCTCTTTGCAGATCGTCTCTAAATCATTAAGATTTTGAGGCTGTCACTTGACAACTCAGAGCTTCATCTCCCTCAATAAGTTTTCTATGGGATTAAGGTCTTGAGACTGGCTAGGCCACTCCATGACCTTAATGTGATTCTTTTTGAGCCACTCCTTTGTTGCCTTGGCTGTATGTTTTGGGTCATTGTCTTTCTGGAAGACCCACCCACGACCCATGTTTAATGTCCTGGCAGAGGGAAGGAGGTTGTCACTCAGGATTTTACGGTACATGGCTTCATCCATTCTCCCATTGATGCAGTGCAGTAGTCCTTTGCCCTTAGCAGAGAAACACCCCCAAAACATAATGTTCACACCTCCATGCTTGACAGTGTGTTCTTTGGGTCATAGGCAGCATTTCTCTTCCTCCAAACACCGCGAGTTGAGTTAATGCCAAAGACCTCATTTTTTGTCTCGTCTGACCACAGCACCTTCTCCCAATCACTTATAGAAGCATCCAGGTGTTCGTTGGCAAACTTCAGACAGGCCTGCACATGTGCCTTCTTGAGCAGGGGGACATTGCCCTCACTGCAGGATTTGAAATCTTTATGGTGTAATGTGTTACCAATGGTTTTCTTGGTGACTGTGGCCCCAGCTGCCTTGAGATCAATAACAAGTTCCCCTCTGTGTAGTTTTAGGCTGATCTTTCACCTTCCTTATGATTAAGGATACCCCACAAGGTGAGATTTTGTATGGTGCTCTAAATCGATGTCGATTAACGGTTACTTTGTATTTCTTCCATTTTCTTACTACTGCACCAACAGTTGTGTCCTGCTCAATCAGTGTCTTACTTATGGTTTTTTAGCCCATTCCAGCTTTTTTCAGGCCTATGATCTTGTCCCTGACATCCTTATAAAGCTCTTTGGTATTGCCCATGTTGTAGAGGTTAAAGTCTGACTGATTGAGTCTGTGGACAGGAGTCTTTTATAATGTTAAGTGTGTAACAGTACACAATCAGGGCAACTGTTACCACCCACCTTTCGTGTCTCCCTTTTTCCCTCATAGACTGTAAGCTTGCGAGCAGGGCCCTCATTCCTCTTGGTATTTTGTTATAATCTACTGTATGTGGTTATTGTTATGCTGTAATGTCTATTGTCTGTACAAATCCCCTCTGAAATGTAAAGTGCTGCGGAATATGTCGGCGCTATAGAAATAAAATTTATTATTATTATTATTATAAGATGACTATGTAAGACAGCTGTCTTTAATGCAAGTGACGATGTTGATTTGGAGCGTCTAACAGGTCTGTAATAGCCAGAACTCTTAATGGTTGGTAGGAATTAAATACTTATTTCTCACTGCAAAATGCAAATAAAATTATGTAATTTATACAATGTGATTTTCTGGATTTTATTTTTGATATTCTGTCTCTCAGTGTTAAAATTAACAATACAATTAAAAATACAGACTGTTCATGTCTTTGTCAGTGGGCAAACTTACAAAATCAGCAAGGGATCAAATACTTATTTCCCCCACTGTATATAGTGGTAGATACCAGTACCAGTCCTGCAGAACATATAAGGGATTACAGTACGGTTATTGATGTTGAGTTACAGCTGACGTTCTTTCTGCTGGAGTCATTTACTTTTCCCGTCTTTTTCATGGTGCCCAGGCCGACATGACAACTGCTCTAGCCAGGACTCGGCTGCAGAGATTACAACAAAAATACCTATGATTTCTCACATTTCAGGCATCATCCACATGTAACCATGACTTGCACAAACTCCTTATCCTGCTGATAACCCAATGCTGAGCCACTGCTGCCGTATGTGTCCCTATTTCTGCACCTGTTTGGTACTGTGTGTCCCCTAATATTCCTCCTACTGGAGCCCTATCATTGCACTCAAAGTATGATGTCAAAAAAAGTGTCCCACAGGCACTGTAAGATACCACCACAGTGAATTCCTCCACAGTACCGTCCACATGCACAGTATGATGACCCTACTGTACCCCACCCCACAATTCACCCAGAAAAGTATGATGTCCCCTACATCGTATGATCACCTAACTGTGACCCTCACACAATGATCCATGCAGTATAATGCATCACTTTGTCCTCTTCATAACTGAATGCACCACATGCTCCCTAGAGTATAATGCACCCCATAGTCCTCTGTATAGTATAATGCACCCCAAACTTCATACAGCATAATGCATTCCATAGTCCTCTGTGTAGTATAATGCACCCCATACTTCATACAGCATAATGCTTTCCATAGTCCTCTGTATAGTATAATGCACCCCATACAGCATAAAGCATTCCATAGTCCTCTGTATAGTATAATGGACCCCGTACTCCATACAGCATAATGCATTCCATAGTCCTATAACCAAAGCACAGAATGAAAAATGTGCAAAAATACCTTGCAGTAAGACATATAATAGTACTCAGCAAGTGCTGATAAAAAGATGACAACAAATACAGGGTATTTAGTCGATACTTTTTTTGCAAAAAAATGTATGCTAAGCTGCTCCACCGCGTCAAGGTAACCCTATTGAAGCAGTCCCTATCTAATATATTTAAAACCTGAACATGTGAACAGTGTCTAAATGAGCAGGATTAAGACAGGCATACTATTATATGTCTTGCTGCAAGGTATTTTTGCACATTTTTCATTCTGTGCTTTGTTTGTGTTTCAATCAGTGGGTGGTGTGAACATTGTCCTACAGACTTGTTCACATTTGTGCATTTCACATGTGCTTTTTAATCCAGCTTTTTTATTCCATAGTCCTATGTATAGTATAATGCTCCCCTTACTCTATACAGTATAATGCACCCCAAAGTCTTCTGTATATGCATCCCACAGTCCATACAGCATAATGCACCCCATAGTCCATACAACATAATGCAATACATGGTCCATACATCATAATGCACCCCATAGTTTATACAGCATAATGCACCCATAGTCATCTGTATAGTATGATTCCCCCATAGTCCTCTGTATAATATAATGCACCCCATAGTCATAGAATCATAGAATCGTAGAGTTGGAAGGGACCTCCTGGGCCATCTGGTCCAACCCCCTGCTCAAAGCAGGATTCGCTAAATCATCCCAGACAGATGTCTGTCCTGCCTCTGTTTGAAGACTTCCATTGAAGAAGAACTCACCACTTCTCGTGGCAGCTTGTTCCACTCATTGATCACTCTAACTGTCCTCTGTATATTATAATGCACCCCATAGTCCACAAAATATAATGCATCCCATAGTCTATACAACATAATGCACCCAATAATCCATATAGTATAATGTATCCCATTGTCCTCTGCATAGTATAGTGGACCCCATAGTCATCCATACAGCATAATGCACCAGATGGTCCATAAAGCATAATGCACCCAATAATCCATGCAGTATAATGCAGCCTGTTGTCTTTTCTATAGTATAATTCACCACATAGTCATCCACACAATATAATGCACCCCACAGTCCATACTGTATAATGCACCCTACAGTTCTAAAAGCAATGTGAGAATTCCTTTTTTGCTTTTACAATTTCTCCTCGCTTGGAATTTTTTTATGTTTTCCTGTACACTATGTGGTGAAATGAATGGTGTCATTCAAAAGTACAACTCCTCCCCCCAATAAAGAAGCCCTCATATAGCTATGTGGACAGAAAAATAAAAAAAAAGTTGAGTTTTGGAAAAATGGAGGAAGAAACAAAGATGCAAAATGAAAATTGACCTTGTCATTAAAGAGGTTAAATAATGACTTTACAGGGAGCAAGAAAGCAGATGACAATTACGCTCTTACACTGGACGATCTAGTGAACATGTTACACAACACACTTCTCTCATCACATGACTTTAGTATCTTCATTATTACATGGGGTTTTCACTGCTGCCATTTCCCAAACATCAGTTAATAAATGGAATAACATGACAACTTCCCCAAATAACACTAATTGGAATAAAGAGGGAAACTACAAAGATAGAGATAAAAGTCATACACTGCATCTCCTTATAACATTACTAGAATGCGCTGTCCCTTTAAATTTAGCGCCGCATGGATCATGTGTCTCAACCATCAACCAATCACATCGCAGGATTTGAATTCAAAGAAAGAAAAAAACCGTCAGTTGGTGCCAGTCTGCGATTGCTCTATTAGAGAAGAGACCGGCTCCTTATTGATTCCTAGAAGCGACACTTTATTGCATTTATACCCGGATCGTTACCTGCTGATTGGGAGAGACAGCCGCCACCGGCCGCTCTACAGAGGTGAGAATCATTGTGTGAGGAGTAAACTGCCGACTTATCTCATCCCGGATACTGACAGTTGGGATCTATACTGGAAGCAACACATAGAAAAAAGGAAATTATTTCACCATAAAGACCCAAATATAGATAACGGGGTGATAACGGATAAATGGATAAAATATGGGGATTCTGAGTAAATATTTACAATGTGGATAATGATGTGTAAAGATTAATCTGAAAAATACGGGGCCACATATTTCTCCTAGAAATTCCCAGATCTAATATTTAGAAGTGCATGGCCATTATTAGCCTGTATATAATAGTTATATAATACATATAGTGGAGATATGAGGAATATGTTACTGGCTCATCAGTTACTATACAGGGAGGTAGCGGATATATGCCGAGGTTTATCTGGCGGGTCACAGTGCAGTCAGTATAGTGTAGATATGTGTAGTCTTTTCTTACCATAGGGCATGAAATCAATCTGGTTAGACACAGATGACCGATTATATATATATATATATTTTTTTAAAGCTCCACTCCAGCGGTTCTCTTTCTCGTTAGTGCACCGCAGGAGTGGTGCCTTATATGTGATTCTCCTGGCCCCTGCCTCATCCTCATCTGTCGCTACTTTAATACTTTTCCAGTGTTGTTCCTATCAGTCTCAGGTGAAAAGTGACCTACCATCAGCGCCAGTGTTTCATGGAGCGGCGCAGGAGTCACTTTTCAATACATCTGTATGAGAGCCTAGTTCTGGCGCTCATAGACTTGCATTGAGATCTTGTGACGTAACTTCTCACTTGCAGCCAGTCAGAAGTTACGGGCACAAGATGGCACCACAGGAGCAGAGCACCGTCGGTATAAGAACGTGGTCAGGCGGCTTACATTTAAAGCACCACTCCAGCAGTACAAACAAAACAAAACACTGGAGTGGTGCTTTAAGTAGAAAATAGGGTTTGCTTTTTTTTACTAGCTACAGTGCCACTTCTGTCAGTGGGTCATGTTGGGTATTACAACTAAATACCAATCAAATCAAAAAGCTGCAATACGGCAACACATGTAATGCAGGCCGGGGTAGTTACGTTTTTGGTTACACATTAGGTTGATAGCATTACTCTACTAGAGATCCTATAGAAAGCGCCATCCTCTGCATACTCAGGTTTTCCTTTTTCTGTATGGTAGTTTCCAGGAAGAAGAGTAAGAATGGCCATGAGGAAGCGGAAGAGAGAACTGATCGCCCAGTATGAAGAGGAGTGGTAAGTAGATGAGGTTCCATCACTGCGGTCATCACAATCCATACACTTACACCGGAAAGTCCATAGTGACCATTACACACCACCACTACACATATTTATCCCATGTACAGCTCCAAACTAATGTCAGATCCCCATGAGGAGAACACCCATCAGGATGTGAGTTGTGTGTAGCCACAGTGCGGCCATGAGCGTGAGGCCTAATACTATAATATCTACCTCTTCTATTACAGCTCACGGTCTGCCGCCCAGGAAGAGGCCAAGAGGAGGAAGACAGAAGATGACATCCCCCAGCCGGAAGAGCGGGCAGCTTTCACCGCACTCCTTGGTAAGACTCATTGCACCTTCCAAGGTTTCCAGATACAAAGTGTTAGATTATATGACATGTATTTCTACATTAATCTATTTTATGTGTATTATAGTGGAGAAACATGTAGGGAAGTGTTCTCCCTCCTCCTCTTATAGTCACACCTAGTATGATACAGCAGACACTATGTGGTGAGCAGTGTCGGGGCTTTGGTGTCACCTCAATACTGATGGCATGTCTTTAGGACAATTCTTCAGTATCTGATCAGTGGGTGTCAGGCGCCAAATCTCCACCAATCTGACACTGATGAGCGATCCTGAGGATAATCCATCATTGATGAGGAGCCCTACAACCCCATTAATTTAGAATTAATAGCATTAAAAAGGATTTCATTACAAAGTTTATAGTGAAATAATTCTATTCTCTCATTTTTGTAGAAGAAGAACACATCAGGTCTTTTCTAGCCAGGGACAGCTGTCTTAAGATTTCGGACAAGGTATTATTGTAGTGAAGGATAAGAAATCCTCCAGATGTGAGAAGATCCATCATAGGGAAATAAAGGGCTTATTCTTATGTAATAGTGGCCAGATATGACCAAACCTAGGAATCTACTGACAGATATGTGCTGTGTTATATATCCCTCTAAAGGTACTGTCACACTTAGCGATGTACCAGCGATCCCGACCAGCGATATGACGCGGTCAGGATCACTGGTACATCGCTAAGTGGTCGCTAGTGAGCTGCCACACAGGCAGTTCTCACCAGCGACATCGCTGGGGACGGGGGTCACAACTTACCTGTCACACTAGGCGATCCTGCGTCCTCCCGCCCGGCTCCACGCTCGTCTCTCCACAGGAAGCGCCGCAGGAAGCTGACGACGAGAAACAGTCCTGGACGTTCTCGCGCGATCAGCGATAACCAGCAGGGGAGCGGGTCGTAGGTAAGTATCAGACACAGCGATGTCGCTAGCACTATCGCTATAACGTCACAAGTTATAGTGACATTGCTAGCGATATCGCTTAGTGTGACAGCACCTTAACTCGGCTTCTCCTCCCTCCAGTATCTCCTCGCCATGGTCGTCGCTTACTTCAGGAGAGCAGGACTGCCATCTTCAGAATATGGAACCTTCTTCTTTCCAGCTCTGTGAGTCTCTTTTATTATTACACATTCACGTCTATAAATAACATTGTTTAATTTTATTGTAAAACCAAAATCTCTTTTCTGCCACTCGGCTAAATACATGATAATGGCATTTGTTGTTGTTGTCTGTATTTTCTTCTGAAGTGGATTGTAATTTATTTGGTTTCATTTCTCTTCCCTCCAAGGTTTTTAGCCAACCAGTTTGAGCAAGAAGAAGTGCGATATCGACAGGAGATCTACCGCTGGGCTCTTGGACGGAAGTGGAGGATGAAGAAGGACCGACTGCTGCAAAGCCGCAATGTTCTGCTCACCAGGATGGGATTCCGGGCTTGGGTGGATCGGGACACGTGTGATCTGGTGAGCAATATAAAAAACTGTAATAATATAAAGCTGATCTGTAAATAGAGATCACAATATAAACAGTATGCTTAAGTAAATCCCTTAGACCTGATGAGGCACTTGTACTTACTCTGTAAAGCCACGTCAAAATGGTCATGTAATCCTGATATTAGGCAGAGCATTTTATGACTGCAGCCATAGCTGGACTCATGAAATGCTTGTTTTAATGTCAAGCAAGAAAACTTTAATAAGTGATTATAAAGTCATTCTGCCATGGATTTTCAGTCATCACACCAGTATCATCAGGCCTAAAATATATGCAAATTGGATTATGATTAATGTTGACATATACCCTTTACACTCTGATTATAATCACTTATTTTATTCTAGATCATGGCAGAAGACCCTGACCACTGGGCATGGAAGAGAGAGAGGAATATCCACTGATACCTGGAAACAGAGCTGCAGGACCTACAAGGAGAAGAACATGGCTGGAAGAGAAACGTGGCTGACGGTCCTAGAAGAACAGCTAGAAGACGTGACGGATGAAGAACTGGAGAAAGTAGAGAAGTATGCTGGTATGGTGTACAGGGGATATATACTAGATTCCTTGATAGGGTGTTGATCCAGGGAGCTAGTCTGATTGCCGTATGTGGAGTCGGGAAGGAATTTTTTTCCCCGATGTGGCGCTGTTTGCCACATGGGGTTTTTTTTGCCTTCCTCTGGATCAACATGTTAGGCTATAGGTTGAACTAGATGGACTTAAAGTCTCCCTTCAACCTCAAATACTATAAATATAACATGTTAAATATACAATATATTAATATATATATAGATATTAAATATATACAATATAATAAATAATAATATAATTTATTATAATATAATATAATAAATATATAATATAAATATAATATGTTAAATATATAATAGATTAATATATAGAATATAATATATAATAAATAATAATATAATTTAATATAATAAATAATATAATATAATAAATATATAATATAAATATAACATGTTAAATATATAATAGATTAAAATATATATAATATAATAAATAAAAATATAATTTAATATAATATATTATAATAAATATATAATATAAATATAATATGTTAAATATATAATAGATTAATATATATAATATAATAAATATATAATAAATAATAATATAATTTAATATAATAAATATATAATATAAACATAATATGTTAAATATATAATAGATTAATATATATAATATCATAAATAAATAATAAATAATAATATAATTTAATATAATAAATGTAATATAATAAATATATAATATAAATATATGTTAAATATATAATAGATTAATATATATAATATAATAGATATATAATAATATAATTTTATATAATAAATATAATATATTAAATATATAATAGATTAATATATATTAAATATATATAATAAATATATCATATATAAATATAATAAATATATAATAAAGCATTTAATAAACTTCCCACTATTTAAACTTTCCATGATGTGTCTGAGTCTTTATTTTATACTTTTATGTGTGGACAGGACCGCCATCAGAGCATTACTGCCCTCACTGTTGTGAGGGACCCAGTGAGCAGAAGCACAAGAGGGAGGGCCCGGACTCAGTCTGTGTCCTCCCTCTTGCGCTTTTGTTCACTGGTCTCCAGGGTATAATAAATGAAACTGAAGAAAAAATTGAATGCTGACTTCATAAATATAAACAAATATATGTTTTTTATTTAATCAAAATCAGCAATAAAGAAAATATATACAGGCTGTACATCAAGAAAGAAACAACATGTGTCACCTGGGGAGCACTAACAGTACTTGGGCTCTCATAGAACAGAGGAACAATTGAAAGTATATAAAG
The DNA here is from genome assembly GCF_039654945.1 of Dendrobates tinctorius. Taxonomy (NCBI): domain Eukaryota; kingdom Metazoa; phylum Chordata; class Amphibia; order Anura; family Dendrobatidae; genus Dendrobates; species Dendrobates tinctorius. Next base: position 12,092,514 of record NW_027361826.1, read on the forward strand.
GATATTATAAATCCAGCAGATAAACATGCATCACCTCAAAAGACGGGAAAATAATCACAGCAGGCAAAACGTTATCAGTATGAGTCAAGTACATCCATAGCTTCTCTATATATACTTATCCTAAGAGAGGTAATGTGTAATGGTGGCTCATATGAATATATCTAAAGTGCACGTCCGGGGAAATCCCCCGATGGCGTCACAGACAGGTGCGTTGTCAAGTTGGATTCCAGGAAGGACGGACCAGCGTTCAGGTCACAGAGTGCACTCTCAACCGGCGGCCATGTTTAAGGAGTCCCATGGAGTCTATCATTATTATTGAGGTAAAATAAATCACCATATTAGATAATGAAAACAACAGATATTACAAGTGCCAGTGTAAAATCATAACCACTAGACACATTAATGAAAGTGTGTCACACAATGGGTAACATTAGGTATAATAAAGTGCACATGTCCTTAATATACTCAAATAGAGAAAACAGCATTATTGCATTGGAATCCACTAATATACCATAGCATTATAAAGTGCAGCATTTAAAAAAATATATAATTAAGGTGCACATGTGCAAAAATGTAAATAGCTATATATACAAGAGTACATGAACAACACTATTATTACTGTGTCAACCAATAATATGGCGTTCAAGATGAAGTGTTCATAAGTGTTCATCCTGACACCAGAGGGGTCCTCATATGATGGTCACACAAGAATCCCGTATCACACATACATTTCATGAATAGCCATAAGGAAAAGATAAATCTTCAATAATGTATCAGCTACAAACAGACAAAAAACACACAATTAAAATAAAAGCGCAGAGATATCAGGAACCTTGAATATTCCCTATACAATGGACATTGTTGATGTTAATGGATTATTCAAAGAAATGGGAGAAAGCTTCATTTTTCAGTTAAGCCTTTGGGGGGCCATGGATCCCAAATGACTGATCCATTGGCATTCTAATTGTGCCAATATCTGTTTTAAATCGCAACCCCTAATTCCCCCATTAACACAATCAATCCCCCTTACCTTTAGACTTTTCGTATCACATCCATGAAAAACCTTAAAATGTCAAGATAACGACCCATCAGAGGACATAAATTCTGTACTCCTGATGATATTTTCACAGGCCCAACAGTCACCACAGGGGTAACAGCCCATCTCGGTTTACTTTCAGAAGAGGTGAAGGGATTGGACTCCTTGGCAGTATAGTGGCTCCTCAGTAACATGTCCTTCAGACTCCTACCCCTCCTGGCCGTTATAAGGGGATTTTTTGGCAATTGTGCTGCCAGAATTGGGTCTGTTTTTAGTACAGGCCAATTCTTGTGGAGAATGTTTTTCATCTCTTTCCACTCCGGGGTGGGCCTGTGGGGAGGTCTTCATGTGGTGCTCTTCTTACCTTTTCCTACCGATGGCTTCTGTCAGGTCACTGATCCCTCAGCGATCTGCCCCCTATTTTACACACTGACTATATGCTTTGCAAAAAAAAATTCACATTCAGCAGGCAGGCGCCGGCGGTTTGCTAGAGAAAAAAAAATCGTTTCCACCAAGATTGGTGATCCAATAGAAGCTACTGCGCAGGCGCGGCCGGTGTCAATTTCAGAGAGAATTTTACTTTCATCTGAATAAATTTATATCAGCAAATAAATGAATTAAATGCATATTAAAGATGTGATCTTGCTGCATTTGATGATCTGGAGAATAGAAGCAATCATGTGATCATGGGTTTACCAGAATCTATTACCCGTAGCCAGCTTACAAGTATATGCACACTAGACCTACCAAACGCTCTGGGCCTTAATACACCATTGAAGGTGAAATGCGCTCACAGAGTCGGCCCACCACCACCACCTCCACAAGAATCCCCTGCTTATAAGCCCGGGCCTGGTACTGCGAAATACCTGAGCTATGCAGACAAAGTGGACATCTTACAACGGTACAGAAAATCCTCTCCACCCCTGGTGCTCGATGGACGTAGAACGTTAATTTTCAGTGACTACTCGGTGGAAGTAACAAAGAAAGACGCGTCTTTAGTGGAATATGCAAAAATAAGCCGCGGAGACACCATCACGTGTTTCTCAACGCAAGCAATGACCAGCTAGGTCTTTGTCCGGGAAGGAACAACCACGGGAAGGGCAGTCTCCAATGAAGGAAACCACCTATGCCAAAACATGGTATCCATCCACATACAGCTGTTTCGGGGTATTGCCCCTCATCAGTGTGGAGTAGGAAACTGGCTGGTAGGAGCAATGCCTAGTAAAAAGACTATGAAGAGGAGGATGAATGAACTCATGGAGATCAACATCCGACACTGCGGAGACACCATCACGTGTTTCTCAACGCAGTGATTCTAGAGCACTGCCCCCATCCCTTATGGGAAATATGCAAATCATGCAAAACAGAAGCCGCGGAGACACCATCACGTGTTTCTCAACGCAAGCAATGACCAGCCAGGTCTTTGTCCGGGAAGGAACAACCACGGGAAGGGCAGTCTCCAATGAAGGAAACCACCTATGCCAAAACATGGTATCCATCCACATACAGCTGTTTCGGGGTATTGCCCCTCATCAGTGTGGAGTAGGAAACTGGCTGGTAGGAGCAATGCCTAGTAAAAAGACTATGAAGAGGAGGATGAATGAACTCATCCCCCGAAACAGCTGTATGTGGATGGATACCATGTTTTGGCATAGGTGGTTTCCTTCATTGGAGACTGCCCTTCCCGTGGTTGTTCCTTCCCGGACAAAGACCTGGCTGGTCATTGCTTGCGTTGAGAAACACGTGATGGTGTCTCCGCAGTGTCGGATGTTGATCTCCATGAGTTCATTCATCCTCCTCTTCATAGTCTTTTTACTAGGCATTGCTCCTACCAGCCAGTTTTCTACTCCACACTGATGAGGGGCAATACCCCGAAACAGCTGTATGTGGATGGATACCATGTTTTGGCATAGGTGGTTTCCTTCATTGGAGACTGCCCTTCCCGTGGTTGTTCCTTCCCGGACAAAGACCTGGCTGGTCATTGCTTGCGTTGAGAAACACGTGATGGTGTCTCCGCGGCTTCTGTTTTGCATGTTTTGCATATTTCCCATAAGGGATGGGGGCAGTGCTCTAGAATCACTGCGTTGAGAAACACGTGATGGTGTCTCCGCAGTGTCGGATGTTGATCTCCATGAGTTCATTCATCCTCCTCTTCATAGTCTTTTTACTAGGCATTGCTCCTACCAGCCAGTTTCCTACTCCACACTGATGAGGGGCAATACCCCGAAACAGCTGTATGTGGATGGATACCATGTTTTGGCATAGGTGGTTTCCTTCATTGGAGACTGCCCTTCCCGTGGTTGTTCCTTCCCGGACAAAGACCTGGCTGGTCATTGCTTGCGTTGAGAAACACGTGATGGTGTCTCCGCGGCTTCTGTTTTGCATGTTTTGCATATTTCCCATAAGGGATGGGGGCAGTGCTCTAGAATCACTGCGTTGAGAAACACGTGATGGTGTCTCCGCAGTGTCGGATGTTGATCTCCATGAGTTCATTCATCCTCCTCTTCATAGTCTTTTTACTAGGCATTGCTCCTACCAGCCAGTTTCCTACTCCACACTGATGAGGGGCAATACCCCGAAACAGCTGTATGTGGATGGATACCATGTTTTGGCATAGGTGGTTTCCTTCATTGGAGACTGCCCTTCCCGTGTTTGTTCCTTCCCGGACAAAGACCTGGCTGGTCATTGCTTGCGTTGAGAAACACGTGATGGTGTCACCGCGGCTTCTGTTTTGCATGTTTTGCATATTTCCCATAAGGGATGGGGGCAGTGCTCTAGAATCACTGCGTTGAGAAACACGTGATGGTGTCTCCACAGTGTCGGATGTTGATCTCCATGAGTTCATTCATCCTCCTCTTTTTAGTGGAATATGCACTGAGCTAGTATAGAAGAAAACCCGCTTCTCATTACAATTCTCAGCAAATCTTAAAGTGTTTTTACCTGGAGGAAGAACACAAACATTTTCAGCAGCAGAAAAAGCATCAGACTTTCTTAAAGACAGAGAAGATCTTCTCAAGGAAAACAGCAGAAAAAAGAATCACCAACAAAACGTCTGAGTATTGTCGGGACTTATTCTGATTATCCCCTTTTGAATGATTAAAACTTTTTCTCAAAGAGATAAAAATCTTACACTATGCAAAAGACTGAGAAATCTTATATCGCTATGAGAAGAGAAATTTTGGGTGTTGATATATAATTTACACTTAAGGTGACTTATTTGGGTAATCAGACTTGTACACTCAGCAAACAAATTCTCTCGGTCAGCTTCTCCCCCATACCCCTTCAAAATTATAGTTTTACAAAATAAGAATTTTACATATACACATGAATATTGTCAGGAACACCGCACTGAACTTGCTCACTGAGCCAGTGCGCGTGTCCTGAGTAAAGCGAACTGTGCTCAAACATAGCTGTGGAGCGGGCAGCAGCCGAGTAGATGCGTACTTCAGAACAGCAGGACCTGAAGCACGTGACTACTAGGGGCGTGGCCTAAACTCCAGAGAGCTAGGACCTGCAAGATAACTCCTAGCAGGGTAACTGCGAGACAAAGTTACCAAGGGGCATAGACAGGGAGGATAGTCAGGACGTAGCCAATGAGCCATACACAGAGATAGCTGCAAGGTACAAGAGGGGCGAGCAAGAGTAGTCAGATCACAGGCAATGAGTCATACACAGAGAGGGTAGCGCAGTACAGAATCAACAGGCAAACTCACAACGGGGAACAGAACCGGGTCAGAACCATATAAACAAGCTATAACAACGAACAGGCACACAGAGGTCACCACACTCGGCCAAAGGCAAAAGTATAACTGGCAGGGATTGGAACTTCCCAGGGGTTTATGAAGCTCTCCCAGAACCAAAGAGAGGCCACAATCATTAACCCCAGGTGTGCAGGTCAAAACCTGCACTGAGCTCCAGACATTAACCCCTGACGTGCAGCTCAAAAACCTGCACTGGGATCATGACAAATATAGATTGAATATTGGTAAAAAAATAATCAGGTACACAATATCCCTCACAAAAATAAAACTAAAATAAATATACAGTATATATGGACGAGTGTTTTTACTTTACGAGGGCTCTAGCTACCTTGCAGTTTCAAATAAGGCTATAGGTTTAAAGATTGCTTCCACTACTGGACAACCCCTTTTTAAGGAAATCTGTCGCCAGGTTTTTTCTACCCCATCTGAAAGCAGCATAATGCAGGGGCAGAGACCCTTATTCCAGCAATATGCCACTCACTGGATTTCTTGCTGTTATTTTGATAAAATCACTGTCTCATCTGATGGAGCTCTAACAGTTATCTGAATGCTGATCTCTGCCTAAACCACTGATTGACAGATTTCTGTGTACACTGCACTTTGGTTGTAAACTGAAAATCAATATGCTCGGGTGCTCATTGCTCGATTCGAGCAAATTGGAATACTCGGGTACTCGGACAGAACAACGAGCCCAATGTAAGTCTATGGGAGACCCGAGCATTTTTACCGCAATCCCCCCTTGGATCCTTTTAAGGTCTAAAAATGTCAGAAAATGATGGAAACACTGCTCAAATGACACAGGGACATCATGGGGATCGCTCCTGGAAGCATTCCTGATACCTAGTTCACAGCTTTAAACAATGTTGTCAGAGTTTCATGCCATTTTTCCCGGTGCACCAAAAAACATACATGTCAGGAACACCGCACTGTACTTGGTCACTGAGCCAGTGCGCGTGTCCTGAGTGTCAGGATCCTGTCAGCGCCGGCGTGTAACCTCCGCTGAGCAGGGACTCACCCGCACTGTAGGGGTACCGGGGTCAGGTACAGCCAGAAAGTACCGATGCACAGGACCTGTGGATGCTGAAGTTTAGCAAGCAGACACGGGACCTACGGTCATGTGACTGCAAGGGGGCGGGGCTTACCGTCCTGCTTAGTGAGATGGAAAGATACTATACAGAATTACTCAGAGTCAGGCAAAACGGGGTTGACACACAGAGATTGCCGTAATGTACCAAGGATGAGACAGAGCGGATAGTCAGGGCCAAGCAGCAGTCAAAACCAAACAGACATAGAAGGTACCAAGCAGAATCCAAAGCAATATCCAGAGAACAGACTGTCATACACAGATTATCAAGCAACCAGAACACAGCACTAACACTCTCAGGGGTCACCACACTATGCCAAGGGCAAGAGTATAACTGACAGGGATGGGAGAGTCCTGAGGCTATAAGAAGCCTCTCCCAAAACCAGGGAGAGGCCACAATCATAGCCCCAGGTGTGCAGGTAAGCCTGCACCGGGATCACAACCTTTAACCCCAGAAATGCCAGTCATCAGCACTGGTTCCAGACATTAACCTCACGTGTGCGAGTCAAACCCGCACTGAGATCATAACAGTACCCCCCTCTCAACGGGGGACCTCTGTTCCCCCAGGCTTGCCCGGGTACTTAGCATGGAAAGCCCGCACCAGGCAATCAGCATGCATCAACCGGGCCGGTACCCAGGACCTGTCTTTCGGTCCATACCCCTTCCAATGAACCAGGTACTGTACCGACCGCCGTACCAACCTGGAATCTACGATATGACCAACCTCGTACTCCACCTGCCCCTCGACCAAAACAGGAGAAGCAGCAGACTCGGAGTCTCCCCGGACTGCTTCAAAAGGTTTCAGTAGAGATTTGTGGAAGACGTTAGGCTGCTGTTGAGGTAGGCATAGGAAGCAGTATTGTGGAAATATCCAAGCGAGTTTATTAAAATGACATAAACCGCTCTGGATATTCAAAACAAAGGTACAGCCTTACTTCTATTCAGTAAAACACGCCCCTGCAGTTCCTTGACATCTGGATTGAAGCTTCCAATGATGGGATGATCCATACAGATGTATACAGGAAGCCGACAGCCACAAACTCGTGTTTACAAGCAGGCTCTGCCCACCCAGCAAGCATCATCCGTAGCATCCCTATAGGTCGGTTTTTACACGCTAAGAGATTTTGTTCGGATCCAATAAGGTTTGAGAAACAGTGAGCAGAACTCACCAGGAGATTTGAGGATAGGGGCTACAGTCGAAGGATGATCAGGAGGGGGTATAAAAGAGCGGTTGCAACATCTAGGAATGAACTGCTATATAGTTACCAAATTGCAGATAAAGAGAACAACAAACAGGTAAGATTTATCTCCACCTTTAATAGTTAGTGGCATAACATAGAAAAATTCATCAATAAACATTGGAATGTCCTTCTTACGGACCCCATTTTGAAAAGGGCTTTACCTCCTTCCTCCCAGTGTGTAGCTCGACGTTCGGCCAATTTTAAAGATCTTTTGGTGCACAGTCACTACAATCCCCTAAGAGTCTCCAGCAGTTGGTCCCTAGGCCCAGGGTTCTTCCCATGTGGCCTATGTAATCTGAACAAATCCAAGAAATTCAAAAATTTTGATGGATCACGCCTTTACGATATTCGGAAACACCTCACATGTAGTTCCAAGGGGGTGATATATCACGCTGAATGCCTGTGTGGGAAAGTATATGTCGGGCTGACCACAAGGGAACTTAAATTTAGAGTGAGGAAGCACATGTTGGATATTGAGAAGGCCTCCACTGTGGATAATTACATTTTTTTTTAAAACTTTACCATGTCACTTTACTAACTCAGCAATTTTTTACTGCCCTAATACAGCTCTGGCAAAATTTAAGAGACTACAGCAAAATTTTCAGTTTGTCAGATTTTTCCCTTTATAGGTATATTTTTGAGTAAAATGTAAATTGCTCTTTTATTCTATAAACTACTGATAACATAGCTTCGAATTTCCAAGCACTAAATTTTGTATTTATTTTCTGAAAATGAGAAATGCTCAAAATAACAAAAAAAATGCAGTGCTTGAAGACCTCAAATAATGCTAAGAAAACAAGTTCATTTAGAAACAACTGTTTAAACTCAGGAAGAGTTCAGAAATCAATATTTTGTTGCATTACCATGATTTTTAATCACAGCTTTCATGTGTCTGGGCTGCTTTCCTCCAGTCTTTCACGCTGCTTTTGGGTGACCTTATGCCACTCCTGGTACAAAAATTTAAGCAGTTCTTCTTTGTTTGATGGCTTGTGACTATCCATCTTCCTCGTGATTACATTCCAGAGGTTTTCAATGGGGTTCAGGTCTGGAGACTGGGCTGGCCATGACAGGGATTTGATGTGGTGCTCCTTCATCCACACATTGATTGACCTTGCTGTGTGGCATGGCGCATTGCCCTGCTGGAAAAAAACAGTCCTCAGAGTTGGAAAACATTGCCTGAGCAGAAGGAATCAACTGTGTTTCCAGGATAACCTTGTATGCGGCTTGATTAATCCGTCCTTCACAAAGAAAAACCTGCCCAATTCAAGCCTTGCTGAAGCATCCCCAGATCATCACTGATCCTCCACCAAATTTCACAGTGGGTGCAAGACACTGTGGCTTGTACACCTCTCCAGGTCTCCATCTAAACCATTACACGACCAGGTGTTGGGCAAAGCTGAAAATTAAACTCATAAGAGAAGATTACCTTACTCCAGTCCTCTATGGTCCAATGCTTGTCACGGGGCAGTTGCGGGGAAACAGGAGACGTGGAACCAGGGCCCCTGCCTGAACTGCCCCGCAGGCTAAAGGGGGTGCCCTGACTCTCCTTAACTTGGGGGTACACTTGATGGTAGGGAGGCCCAAGTCCCCGACCTGTCTCTATCTCCTGTTTAGCCCTGAGCTAAACACCCAACCCCCTCCCCAGGAAGTGAGACAGGGAAGTGAACTGCACCAATAACACGAAAGGAAATATAAAACAGACACCACGGGGTTAAAGCAACTAAAAACCAAAGCTTAGCTTTATCTGCTGCCAATGCTCCCACCAGCAGAGTAAGGCACCCGATCAGCATCCAGCAGCATCACCACTGTTCCAGATAAGCTGAACCCCCTCTGCACCAGGCAGGTCCCAGTCTTCTCCAAGGTTGGTTAGCAAATGACCAGTATTACCAACAGTGAATTGCAGCACCAGGTGGCCTTATAAAGGGAAGTGGGAGTAGTCACCACCTGCTGACTAACTAAACATGTAGTAACACCAGCGGCCACCGGGGTGGGGAGAACCCAGCAGCCGACCAACTACAGTTGTAGTAACACCAGCTGTCACTGGAGGGAAAAACTAATATTAACTCCCGATGGCCTGAAAGGAAAAACGTTTATATCAGAGCATCCGGACTCTGACACAGATGACTGACTCCTCTGACGCCTCCTCCTAAGAGGACTCCGACACCCAGGGTTAGCATGTGGTGAGGGTAGAGACTTGCCCCTACTCCCTGGCAGCACCTCTGCTGCCCCCACTGGAGAAGAAGGGGACGGTTGTAGAAAGATGGCAGAGACAGTAGCCCCCAGGCAGCAGCCCTCACACGACTGATCCCAGCTGACTACTTCCCTAGACCGCCAATCTATGTTTGGGTTGTGTTTTTCCACCAAGGGAGGCCTAAAACGATGGATGATGGAATTCACCCCCAAGACGTAGCATGACAGGGACTCTACATGATATGTCCCTATACGCAAATGTATTTTTTCCACGACTTGGGTCAACCTCCCCTGGCTCAGTGGGAAAGAGTCAATGGCCTAGACGCTAAGGGGTTTGGCCAGCGTCCTACACCTCAGGCCATGGTTCTGGACAAAGTGAGCATCCAGCAGATTGACTCACGCTCCACTGTCCACAAACACCGGTATGCCCTCAGGTACCCTGCCAACCACCACTTCTGCTGACAAAGTACACAGAGTGGGCAAAATGGAGGAAATATACACTCCCTGGTCGCCTCCCTCCACACGACCAGGGGGACGCGGCTTCTTAGGTGGTACGGAAGTTTGGCGCAAGCTGAGCAGACCCTGATAAAATGACCAGTCTGCCCACAGCTAAAACATGCCCCCAAACCATGATGAACCGCAGGCAGCACCATTGGGGAACAAACTCCTCCCACCTGCCTGGGCTCGTCCGACTGCACCATTGAGTCCTCCTCCCTAGCAAGGACTACAGGGGGCAAATTCGCCAAAGCCGCAAAATACTCGTCCACCGACCGTAGAGATGATGAATCGGCCGGCAGGGAGAAGGCTCAGGATAGGGGAACAACTTTAAGGAGAGATATGATGAATCCCACCCGCTGTTCCTCACTCCCTAATGAACGAGGGCGGAGCCTGAAGTGTAGCTTGCAGGCCTCCTGAAAAAAACAAAAAATTATCTCTCCCTCCAGAAAACCTGTCTGGGAGAGATAACTTGGGTTCTGGTTGAGCCTGAACCTGAGCTGAGGCCCCGAACCCCACGAACTGCTGCAGCTGCTGCTCCACCACACCATGCAGCACCCCACACTCCTCAGTGCGGGTCTGCAGCAATTCGAGATAGGTCTGCATTAGAGCCATGGCTCACCAGAAAAAAAATGGGTGCTGGTAATAATGTCATGGGGCAGTTGCGGGGAAACAGGAGACGTGGAACCAGGGCCCCTGAACTGCCCCTCGGGATAAAGGGGGTGCCCTGGCTCTCCTTAACTTGGGGGTACACTTGATGGTAGGGAGGCCCAAATCCCCAACCTGTCCCTATCTCCTGTTTAGCCCTGAGCTAAACACCCAACCCCCTCCCCAGGAGGTGAGACAGGGAATAAATCCCTCTGCTAGTAAAGCCAGAATTGAGCTCTTCTTTTCCTCACTCAAGACTTGTCTTTTCAACTCCTTTGGCATGATTAAAAGTTATTTTTTCATTCCTATTAATTTTGGGATATTACTAGCACTTGTTTTGCCATCCAGCTTGTCCTATTGCAAAAGGATTGTGAACACCGCAGCAGGGTTTTTATACTTTCCTTTGTTAAATAAGATTTGGTTCAGGTGATCACCTAATCAGAAGCACATTGAGTAGAATGAGGTGTAGTCTGGTTGGAATTCAAGTGACACTGGAATGGAATGGCTGTGAGACATGTAGAGAAGCTGATTTTTATAAAACTGTGCAGTTGTCTCTTAATTTTTGCCACAGCTGTGTGTGTATGTGTATACATACACTCACTGGCCACTTTATTAGGTACACCATGCTAGTAACGGGTTGGACCCCCTTTTGCCTTCAGAACTGCCTCAATTCTTTGTGGCAGAGATTCAACAAGGTGCTGGAAGCATTCCTCAGAGATTTTGGACCATATTGACATGATGGCATTACACAGTTGGTGCAGATTTGTCGGCTGCACATCCCTGATGCGAATCTCCCGTTCCACCACATCCCAAAGATGCTCTATTGGATTGAGATCTGGTGACTGAGGAGGCCATTTGAGTACAGTGAACTCATTGTCATGTTCAAGAAACCAATCTGAGATGATTCGAGCTTTATGACATGGCGCATTATCCTGCTGAAAGTAGCCATCAGATGCCTGTTCTTAGCTGAGAGGAGTGGTACCCAGTGTGGTCTTCTGCTGCTGTAGCCCATCTGCCTCAAAGTTCGACGCACTGTGCGTTCAGAGATGCTCTTCTGCCTACCTTGGTTGTAACGGGTGGCAATTTGAGTCACTGTTGCCTTTCTATCAGCTCGAACCAGTATGCCCATTCTCCTCTGACCTCTGGCATCAACAAGGCATTTCCGGCCACAGAACTGCCGCTCACTGGATTTTTTTTCTTTTTCGGACCATTCTCTGTAAACCCTAGAGATGGTTGTGCGTGAAAATCCCAGTAGATCAGCAGTTTCTGAAATACTCAGACCAGCCCTTCTGGCACCAACAATCATGCCACGTTCAAAGGCACTCAAATCACCTTTCTTCCCCATACTGATGCTCGGTTTGAACTGCAGGAGATTGTCTTGACCATGTCTACATGCCTAAATGCACTGAGTTGCCGCCATGTGATTGGCTGATTAGAAATTAAGTCTTAACACACAGTTGGACAGGTGTACCTAATAAAGTGGCCAGTGAGTGTATATATATATATATATATATATATATATATATATATACACACACTGCCGTTCAAAAGTTTAGGGTCACTTATGAATTCCCTTATTTTGAAAGAAAAGCTGTTTTTGCCAATGAAGCTAACATTATATGATACAGAAATACACTCTATACATTGGTAATGTGGTAAATGACTATTCTAGCTGCAAACGTCTGGTTTGTAATGCAATGTCTTCATAGGTGTATAGAGGCCCCTTTCCAACAACCCTCTCTCCAGTGTTCTTATGGTACTTTGTGTTTGCTGTGTAAGAAGGCTAATGGATGGTTAGAATACTTGCACAAGGGTATGTTAGCACAGCTGAAAACAGTTTGGCTGATTAGAGAAGCTATAAACCTGACCTTCTTTTGAGCTAGTTGAGAATCTGGAGCATTACATTTGTTGGTTCCATTAAACTATCAAAATGGCCAGAAAAAAAGAACTTTCATGTGAAACTCGACAGTCTATTCTTGTTCTTAGAAATGAAGGCTATTCCATGCGGGAAATTGCCAAGAAACTGAAGATTTCCTACAACGGTGTGTACTACTCCCTTCAGAGGAGAGCACAAACAGGCTCTATCCAGAGTAGAAAGAGAAGTGGGAGGCCGCGCTGCACAACTGAGCAACAAAATAAGCACATTAGAGTCTGTAGTTTGAGAATTCGACGCCTCACAGGTCCTCAACAGGCAGCTTCATTAAATAGTACACACAATGCCAGTGTCAACGTCTACAGTGAAGAGGTGACTCCGGGATGCTGGCCTTCAGGGCAGAGTGGCAAAGAAAAAGCCATATCTGAGACTGGCAAATAAAAGGGAAAGATTAATATGGGCAAAAGAACACAGACATTGGACAGAGGAAGATTGCAAAAAGTGTTATGGACAGACGAATCCAAGTTTGAGGTGTTTGGATCACACAGAAGAACATTTGTGAGACGCAGAACAACTGAAAAGATGATGGAAGAGTGCCTGACGCCATCTGTCAAGCATGGTGGAAGTAATGTGATGGTCTGGGGTTGCTTTGCTGCTGGTAAAGTAGGAGATTTGTACAAGGTAAAAGGGATTTTGAACACGGAAGGTTATCACTCCATGTTAGGCTGGCGGAACGCACCAAGTAATATAGATGTTAATGAGGTGCGTTCACAGCCTGGGGTTCACCGTGCAACGATGGAAACTGCTGCTAGACAAAGGCGGATAGTAGCACGCTCGGGTTACCTCACCCGGAGTGTGCGAGGCGAACCCTGTTACTTCACAAGGTCGCACTAATATAATGTGAGCGCTAGCGATGTGGTCACAGAACTCTGCCCAGAGGCATGGAGTCAGAGTCCTTCTAGAACCACTTGTGCTCAGAGCCGCTGCAGCGACGCTAGAAAGTGACGCTAGGAAAGTGCTGTGCCCTGTTAGCTGTCACAGAGTGCAGCGGATAGACTCGTACCGCCCAGAGGCATAGGAGATATGGCGGCACTATGGCGCTAACCTTTGAGCTAAACTGGAGCACTGTGGCACATGCTTTGCCACCATGAGGCGCTGACTCAGGCTGAACTAACCCTAACACATACGTATCAAAGGAAGGGGTTAATGAGTCAGTCACCAGTTACATGCATCCATCATCACTCACACAAGTCTCAACAAAAGTCTATCTCAGCACATGGCCGAGCGGCCATGCGAACCTTTTATAGCAGCGTCCTTCCGGGACCTTCCTGATGGTCCAAACCGAGCCGGAGAAGGACCTGAGCATGTGACCTCCGATCTCCAATGAGAGATCGTCCCACGGGCATGCTCAGTGGACTGACAGGAGTACTTGGTCCCTGGAGTAGATCGCTGCTGACCAGCATGCGTTGCTATAGCTGGGCCAGAGGTGGCAGAAGCAGCAACCAAACCTACAATGCTGGTGTGAGCAGAGCGCTGGGATCGACGAGTCTGCTGAGCAGGTTCCACTGTGGTCGGAGAAGAATGGGAGACCGCCGAAGGCAAAGCTCGGGATTCCTGCTGTGCAGCGACAGGAACCCAACATCTAACACTCCATTTTGCAATGCCATGCCATACCCTGCGGACAGCACTTGATTGGAGCCAATTTCATCCTACAACAGGACAATGACCCAAAGCACACCTCCAAATTATGCAAGAACTATTTAGGGAAGAAGCAGGCAGCTGGTATTCTATCTGTAATGGAGTGGCCAGCGCAGTCACCAGATCTCAACCTCATTAAGCTGTTGTGGGAGCAGCTTAACCGTATAGTATGCAAAAAGTGCACATCAAGCCAAACCAACCTGTGGGAGGGGCTTCTGGAAGCATGGGGTGAATTTCTCCAGATTACCTCAGTAAATTAAAGGGAATCTGTCACCTATTTTTTTTCCCTATGAGATGCGGCTTCCTCCATCAGGGGCTTATCTACAGCATTCTGTAATGCTGTAGATAAGCCCCCAATGTAACCTGAAAGAAAAACGAGTTATATTCTACTCACCGGGGGCGGTCCGGTGCGGCCAGGTCCGATGGGTGACGCGGTCCGGCTCTGGTGCCTCCCATCTTCTAGTGATGACGTCCTCATCCTTGCTTCTGTTGCGGCTCCTGCACAGGCGTAATTTTCTGCCCTGTTGAGGGCAGATGAAAACATAGCTGGGATTCAGGATCAATGAAAACAGCATGGTTAAACAACGAAATACTCTCCATAAACCATGGAGTACCAGAAAAAGAACTCCCGATGTAACCTGAAAGAAAAAAAAGAGTTAGATTATACTCACCCCGGCGTTGGGTCCGATCCGATGGGTGTCGCCGTCCAGTCCGGCACCTCCCATCTTCTAACGGTAACGTCCTCTTCTTTGCTGCCTGTCGTGGCTCCTGCGCAGGTGCACTGCTCTGTTGAGAGCAGAGTCCTGCAGTGCGCAGGCACCAGGATAGGTCCGGCGCCTGCGCACTGCAGTATTCTGCTCTGCCCTCAACAAGGCAGAGCAGTGCGCCTGCGCAGGAGCCAGCAAAGAAGAAGTCACTGTTAGGCTGGTTTCACATTAGCGCTTTTTAAGCGCACGCACGGCCGGGGGTAGCTCCGCCCCGAGCCGGCTCTCTGCCCGGCGTGCCCGCCCCTTGCTTGTAGCGCCGCCTCCTAGCGCACAGCGGCCCCTGCGATCGGCGCACCCTATCTTTAGCATAGGGTGCGCAGATCGTGCGCAGGCCGTGCGCTAGTTGCGCTTTGATCTGCGCTGCGCACTTTTGACGGTGCGCCGTGCGCGCCAAAATCAAACTTTTCGGATTTTGGCGCGCACGGCGCACCGTCAAAAGTGCGCAGCGCAGGTCAAAGCGCAACTAGCGCACGGCCTGCGCACGATCTGCGCACCCTATGCTAAAGATAGGGTGCGCCGATCGCAGGGGCCGCTGTGCGCTAGGAGGCGGCGCTACAAGCAAGGGGCGGGCACGCCGGGCAGAGAGCCGGCTCGGGGGCGGAGCTACCCCCGGCCGTGCGTGCGCTTAAAAAGCGCTAATGTGAAACCAGCCTTAGAAGGGAGGCGCCGGACCACAAAGCCCATCGGACCAAGACCGGACCGCCCCCCGATGAGTATAACCTAACTCTTTTTTATTATCTTTCAGGTTACACTGGAGGCTTAGCTACAGCATTACAGAATACTGTAGATAAGCACCTGATGTCAGTGCCGGCAGCTGATAGGTGACAGATTTCCTTTAACCCCTTAATGTCTAATGACGGACACAGTCCGCATCAAAGCCGGGACATGTCAGCTGTAATGAACAGCTGACATGTGCCCGCAATAGGCGCGAGCGGAATCGCCGTCCGCCCGCGCCTATTAACTAGTTAAATCCCGCTGTCAAAGCTGACAGCGGGCATTTAAATAGCATTTCCGACCGCCGGGCCGGATATGACATCATCGCCGACCCCCGTCACGTGATCGGGGGTCAGCGTCATGTTGCATGGACAACCAGAGGTCTCTTTGAGACCTCTATGGTTGTTCCAGGCATATGGCTTTCAGTGCCACCCGGTGGTCGGCGCTGAAAGCACAGCAGTAAATCTGCTACATATGGGCGATCTGCTCATCGCCCATATGTAGCAGAGCCCATCGGGTTGCGCATGCTTCTAGCCTCCTTCGGAGGCTATTGAAGCATGCCAAAAGTAAAAAAAAAAAAAATTAAAAAAACCTAAAAGTTCAAATCACCTCTCTTTCGCCCCAATCAAAATAACACAGTAAAAAAAAATCCCACATACACATATTAGGTATCGCCGCGTTCAGAATCCCCCGATCTATCAATAAAAAAAAAAGCATTAACCCGATCGCTGAACGGCGTAGTGAGAAAAAACTTTAAAACACCAGAATTACGTTTTTTTGGTCGCCAAGACATTGCATTAAAATGCAATAACGGGCGAGCAAAAGAATGTATCTGCACAAAAGTGGTATCATTAAAAACGTCAGCTCGGCTCGGAAAAAATAAGCTGTCACCCGACCCCAGATCATGAAAAATGGAGACGCTATGGGTCTCGGAAAATTGCGCAAGTTTTTTTTTTTTTTTTTTAGCAAACTTTGGAATTTTTTTTCACCACTTAGATAAAAGAGGATATAGACATGTTTGGTGTCTATGAACTCGTAATGACCTGGAGAATCATAATAGCAGGTCAGATTTAGCATCTAGTGAACTTAGCATAAAACAAGTGAGGGATTGCACTTTTTTGGCAATTTCACCGCACTTGGAATTTTTTTCCCGTTTTCGAGTACACGACATGGTAAAGCCAATGGTGTCATTTAAAAGTACAACTCGTCCCGCAAAAAGCCCTCACATGGCCATATAGACGGAAAAATAAAAAAGTTATGGCTCTGGAAAGAAGGGGAGGGAAAAATGAAAATGCAAAACCAAAAGTACCCCCTGGTCGTTAAGGGGTTAAGTACGACATTTTAGTGGTAAAAATGTAATTTGCCTCAAATTTGTCAGTTATACAAGGCTAATAGGTGGAACTGGACCCCACAATGGGGGTCCTTTTAACCCCCTCTTAGCCACATAGATGCCTAGACCATTATTATTTAAGGGTCCAATCAACCCCGATCGGCTCCAAAATCAGTTGGGGCCGACATAATATGCAGCTGTCACCTGCGGGGGGCACTATTCACTTATTGTTGATCATAGTTTTAAAACAGCAATCTGGAACTAGGCCTCTTGGCGACCAATGGTTTAATGCGCTGCTGTACTATATACATAAACGCAAACTCAGCTCCACTATACCCATATCACGTGTCTGCAAGCAGATCAGCACCACATCAATGTTACACATGCACGGCTCAGCCGTAACCGCGTTACACACAGACACGGCTCCGCCGCACCCGCGTTACACACAGACACGGCTCCACCGCACCCGCGTTACACACAGACACAGCTCCGCCGCACCCGCGTTACACACACGGCTCCGCCGTACCCATGTTACACACACACACGGCTCCGCCGTACGCACGTTACACACACGGCTCCGCTGTACCTATGTTACACACGCACACGGCTCCGCCGTACCCACGTTACGCACACGGCTCCCGCTGTACCCACGTTACACACACACACGGCTCCGCTGTACCCACGTTACACACACACACGGCTCCGCTGTACCCACGTTACACACACGGCTCCACTGTACCCACGTTACACACACACACGGCCCCGCTGTACCCACGTCACACACACGGCTCCGCTCTACCCACGTTACACACACGGCTCCGCTGCACCCACGTCACACACCCACTTTCCGCTGTACACACGTTACACACACGCACGGCTCCGCTGTATCCACGTTACGCACGCACGGCTCCGCTGTACCCACGTTTCGCACACACACGGCTCCGCTGTACCCACGTTACACACACACGGCTCCGCTGTACCCACGTTACACACACACGACTCCGCTGTACCCACGTTACACACACACACACGGCTCCGCTGTATCCACGTCACACACACACGGCTCCGCTGTACCCACGTTACACACACACGGCTCCGCTGTACCCACGTTACACACACACGGCTCCGCTGTACCCACGTTACACACACACGGCTCCGCTGTACCCACGTCACACACGGCTCCGCTGTACACACGTTACACACACACGGCTCCTCTGTACACACGTTACACACACACGGCTCCGCTGTACCCACGTTACACACACACGGCTCCGCTGTACCCACGTTACACACACACGGCTCCGCTGTACCCACGTCACACACGGCTCCGCTGTACACACGTTACACACACACGGCTCCTCTGTACACACGTTACACACACACGGCTCCGCTGTACCCACGTTACACACACACGGCTCCGCTGTACCCACGTTACACACACACGGCTCCGCTGTACCCACGTCACACACACGGCTCCGCTGTACACACGTTACACACACACGGCTCCTCTGTACACACGTTACACACACGGCTCCATATTCAGGATCTAAAAGCAGAGGACGCTGGCTCATACACATGGGAGGTGTCAAACACTAAAGGAAGGACTTCACTTCAAGCAAGCCTTTTACTTCGAGGTATGGCACATTCACTATTGGAAGATTACACAGTGATTTGCTTTATGGAGTGGTGCAGTAATCTTCTCTACATATTTCTGGATAAGAGCCTACAAAGGGTTACGTGTCCCCTGAGAATCCATGGTTTAGGAGATGGCACTCTATAACATTGACGTGCCGCGTTCAGTGCGATCCCCACCTGTTTTCTTCTCTGAGAATCACCTGGTTAAAAGATGGACAGGAGCTCCGAAAAGTCAACAAAAGGTATTTGTAACCGAATTGGTGAAACTTCAAAATCGTTTTTGTCTATGTGAGAGTGTAGGTCTCTGTCTTATCCGGTCTGGATATTTAACAGGACATTTTCCACCCTATCGCTGTTCCACCCATGAATGTCCCGTAGCGTGTTACAAACACATTATTTTCTGTAAATGTTCAGAAGCCCCTCTTGTTTTAAAGCATGGCCCAATAGAAAGAGGACTGTTAGGATGCTAAATTTGCACCTTTTTCTACCACACTTTTTTCCTTCCACTCAACTTTCCATTAATATGCTTGGATACAGCACTCTGTGAGCAGCCAGCTTCTATAGCAATGACCTTTTGTGACTTACCCTCCTTGTGGAGTGTGTCAATGACTGCCTTCTGGACATCTGTCAAGTCAGCAGTCTTCCCCATGATTGTGGAGCCTACTGAAACAGAATAAGGGACCTTTTTAAACATTTAGGAAGCCTTTGCAGGATTTTATCCCCTTTCTGCCATGTGACGTACTATCCCATCCATGTGCCCTGGGACTTAATTCCCAGGGACGGGATAGTACGTCAAAGCGATCAGCGGCACCCACGTGGTGAGCGCCGCTGATCGCGGCCGGGTGTCAGCTAATTATCACAGCTGACACCCAGCACAATGTGTCAGGGGCAGTCACGGACCGCTCCCGACACATTAACCCCTTGCACACCGCGATCAAACACGATCGCGATGTACGGGGGTTAAATGGAAGCATCGGCAGGGAGGGGGCTCCCTCCGTGCTTCCCTGAGCCCCCCACAGCAGCGCAATGCGCCGCGCTGCTGCGGGGGGCTCCAGCCCTGCAGGTCCCCGGATCCAAGATGGCGACAGGGACCTTCGGGGGCCTGCAGGGAGCTGGCTTCCTCTGTGCCTGCAAAGCGCAGGCACGAGGAAGTCTGCAGCAGTGCCTGTGACAGATCGCTAATCTGTCACAGTGATCTGTGATGTGACAGATCAGCGATCTGTCACAGGACAGTGATGTCCCACCTGGGACAATGTAATAAAGTTAAAAAAAAAAAAGTGTAAAAATAATTTGAAAGAAATTGGTAAATAAATTAATTAAAAAAAAATTCCCTAATAAATTCATTTTTTGGAAAAAAAAACACAATAAAAGTACACATATTTGGTATCGCCGCGTCCATAACAACCCGCCCTATAAAACTGTCCCATTAGTTAACCCCTTTAGCGAACCCCTTAAAAAATAAAAATAAAAAACGAAGCAAAAAATAATGATTTATTATCATTCCACAAATAGAGAAAACAGATATCCGGTACCGTTGTATGATGCATAAAATACCCTCAATGTCAGCACATATATTTTCACATCCACATCGAATATAACACCTTAATCCCATTTAGAATGAGTGCTCAATCCCATATCGAAAAAACAAGAAGTTTCAATGTTGAAAGGAGAAAAAGCAGGATGGCACTCACCGTTCGCATAAAGTAGATTACTTTATTTCACATAAACAAGGCATAGGCACGGGAGCAATATGCTGAAAGACGGACGACAGCCGTTTCGCGCATGGACCTGTTGAAGCGCATTGGGCGCGAAACGGCTGTTGTCCGTCTTTCAGCATATTGCTCCCGTGCCTATGCCTTGTTTATGTGAAATAAAGTAATCTA
Organism: Dendrobates tinctorius; assembly: GCF_039654945.1. Classification (NCBI taxonomy): domain Eukaryota; kingdom Metazoa; phylum Chordata; class Amphibia; order Anura; family Dendrobatidae; genus Dendrobates; species Dendrobates tinctorius. The sequence continues at coordinate 12,112,869 of NW_027361826.1, forward strand.
CTTTATGTGACCGGTGAGTGCCATCCTGCTTTTTCTCCTTTCAACATTGATTTATTATCATACCGCCAAACAAAAAGTGCAATAACGCGCGATCAAAAAGACGCATATAAATATCCATGGTACCGCTGAAAACGTCATCTTGTCCCGCAAAAAACGAGCCATCACACAGCATCATCAGAGAAAAAATAAAAAAGTTATAGCTCGCAGAATAAAGCGATGCAAAAATAATGATTTTTTATATAAAATTGTTTTCATTGCATAAAAGCGCCAAAACATAAAAAAAACACATAAATGAGGTATCGCTGTAACCGTGCTTACCCGAAGAATAAAAGCGCTTTATCAATTTTACCGCAGGCGGAATAGTGTAAACGCACCCCCCCAAAAGAAATTCATGAAACTCTGGTTTTTGTTCATTCTGGGTCCCAAAAATCGGAATAAAAAGCGATCAAAAGATGTCACTTACCCGAAAATGAAACCAATAAAAACGTCAACTCGTCCCGCAAAAAATAAGACCTCACATGACTCGGTGGGTCAAAATATGGAAAAGTTATAGCTCTCAATATGTGGTGATACAAAAACTATTTTTATAAAAAGCGTCTTTTAGCGTGTGACAGCTGCCAAACATAAAAACCCGCTATAAATAGTAAATCAAACCCCCCGTTATCACCCCCTTAGTAAGGGAAAAATAATAAAATTAAAAGAAAATGTATTTATTTCCATTTTCCCATTAGGGCTAGGGTTAAGGCTAGGGTTAGGGCTGAGATCAGGGTTAGGGGTGTGTTGGGGTTAGGGTTGGAGTTAGAATTGGGGGGTTGCCACTGTTTGGGCACATCAAGTGCTCACTAAATGCAACATGGCGTCTGATCTCAATTGCAGCCAATTCTGCGTTGAAAAAGTCAAATGGTGCTCCTTCCCTTCCAAGCTCTGCCATGCGCCCAAACAGTGTTTTACCCCCACATATGGGGAATCAGCCTACTCAAGACAAATTGCAAAACAACTTTTGGGGTCCAATTTCTCCTGTTACCCTTAGGAAAAGAAAAAATTGGGGGCAAAAATATCATTTGTGGAAAAAAATTATTTTTTTATTTTTACGCCCGGGCGTTATAAACTTCTGTGAAGCACTTGGGGGTTCAAATTGCTCACCACACATCTTGATAAGTTCCGTGGGGGGTCTAGTTTCCAAAATTGGGTCACTTGTGGGGTGTTTCAATAGTTTAGGTACATCAGGGGCTCTCCAAACGCACGACACCTGCAGACCATTCCATCAAAGTCTGCAATCCAAAACGTCACTACTTCCCTTCCGAGCCCCGACGTGTGCCCGTACAGTAGTTTTCTCCCACATATGGGGTATCAGCGTACTCGGGACAAATTGGACAACAACTTTTGGGGCCCAATTTCTCCTGTTACCTTTGGGAAAATAGAAAAAATTGGGGACTAAATGATCATGTTTGTGGAAAAAATATGATTTTTTTATTTTCATGCCCGGGCATTATAAACTTCTGTGAAGCCCTTGGGGGTTCAAAGTGCTCACCACAAATTTAGAGAAGTTCGTTAGGGGGTCTAGTTTCCAAAATGGGGTCACTTGTGGGGGGTTTCCACTGTTTAGGCACATCAGGGGCTCTCCAAACGCACATGACACCCACAGACCATTCCATCAAAGTCTGCATTCCAAAACGTCACTACTTCCCTTCCGAGCCCCGACGTGTGCCCATACAGTAGTTTTCTCCCACATATGGGGTATCAGCGTACTCAGGACAAATTGGACAACAACTTTTGGGGTCTAATTTCTCCTGTTACCCTTGGGAAAATAAAAAAATTGGGGACTAAATGATCATGTTTGTGGAAAAAATATGATTTTTTTTATTTTCACGCATTATAAACTTCTGTGAAGCCCTTGGGGGTTCAAAGTGCTCACCACAGATCTAGAGAAGTTCCATAGGGGGTCTAGTTTCCAAAATGGTGTCATTTGTGGGGGGTTTCCACTGTTTTGGTACATCAGGGGTTTTCCAATCGCGACATGGTGTCCGATCTCAATTCCAGCCAAAAAAGTCAAATGGCGCTGCTTCCCTTCTGAGCTCTGCCATGCGCCCAAGTAGTCGTTTACCCCCACATATGGGGTATCTGCGTACTCAGGACAAATTTCACAATAACTTTTAGGGTCCTGTTACCCTTGGGAAAATAAAAATTGGGGGTGAAAAAAACTTTTTTTGGAAAAAAATACGATTTTTTAATTGTACCGCTGTACGTTATAAACTTCTGTGAAGTCCTTGTGGGTTCAAAGTTCTCACCACATATCTAGATAAGTTCCTTGGGGGGTCTAGTTTCCAAAATGGGGTCACCTGTGGGGGGTTTCCACTGTTTTGGTACATCAGGGGCTCTCCAAACGTGATATGGCGTTGGATCTGAATTCCAGCCAATTTTGCATTAAAAAAGGTAAAAGGCGCTCCTTCACTTCTGAGCTCTGCCATGCGCTGAAACAGTGGTCCCCCCAACATTTCAGGTATCAGCGTACTCAGGACAAATTGCACAATAACTTTTGCAGTCCAATTTCTCCTGTTACCCTTGGTAAAAAAAAAAAATATTGAACCTGAAGTATTTTTTTTGGAAAGAAAAGTTAAATGTTCATTTTTTTTTTAAATATTCAAAAAATTCCTTTGACGCACCTGAAGGTTAATAAACTTCTTGAATGTGGTTTTGAGCACCTTGTGGGGTGCAGTTTTTAGAATGGTGTCACTTTTGGGTATTTTCTATCATATAGACCCCTCAAAGTGGCTTCAAATGTGATGCGGTCTGTAAAAATAAAATGGTGTTGCAAAAATAAGAAATTGCTGGTCAACTTTTAACCCTTATAACTTCCTAACAAAAAAAAATTGTGGTTCCAAAATTGTGCTGATGTAAAGTAAACATGTGGGAAATGTTACTTATTAAGTTTTTTGTGTGCCGTATCTCTGTGATTTCAGGGCATAAAAATTCAAAGTTGGAAAATTGCGAAATTTTCAAAATTTTTGCCAAATTTCCATTTTTTTCACAAATAAACGCAAGTTATATCAATGAAATTTTACCACTACCATGAAGTACAATATGTCACGAGAAAACATTGTCAGAATCACCGGGATCTATGGAAGAGTTCCAGAGTTATTACCTCATAAAGGGACAGTGGTCAGAATTGTAGAAATTGGCCTGGTCTTTGGGGGTTAAGGGGTTAAAATCATTATTTCAAGCTGGTGTTATATAGTATTCTAATTTACTGAGATAATGACTTTTGGGTTTTCATTGGCTGTAAGCCATAATCATCAACATTAACAGAAATAAACAGTTGAAACAGATCACTCTGTTTGTAATGACTCTATATAATATATGAGTTTCACGTTTTGTATTGAAGAACTGAAATAAATTGACTTTTTGATGATATTTTAATTTTGTGAAAAGCGCCTGTATCAGACACTGGTTGTATGATCCCAGCCAGGTTTGTTTGACTCTGAAACACTGCAACATTTCAGAGAAAAATATATTTTATATGCCACCAGAGACAAAGCAGCACGGGAGAATAGTTGGGCAGGCAGGACCATGGCGGCTTCTACAAGCCCACTCTCCTTGAGTGACACGTCTCTCCCTAGACACACACATAGGGAGAGACCTGTCAGTCACTGGCAGCAGGAGGGGAGAAGCCCCGGGGTCCCACCTGGCTGACCAACCTCTTGTGCGGCTTAGTCCCCGGAGGCTTTTAAAGTGTGTTTTTCTCTAAAATGCTGTAGTGTTTCCGAGTCAAATATACCTGGCTGAGATCATGCAGCCAGAGTCTGATACATGCTGCCCATAGATTGTTTAGGAATCCCTGCTTGATCAACCTTCTAGAACAACCCCTTCTTGATCAAAATGTTTGGCCCCCTTAAAATAATAAAGCCTATACTCACCTCCTGTGCCGGCGCCGTTTCCTCGATGTCATCACTCGTTCTCCCTAAGGCTGTGATGCGGTGTTGTGACACATGACGCCAGCGCACAATCAGCACTGGCGTCACTGTCTCCGCCTTCGGACAAATCGATCATGAAGAGGAAGTCCGGGCTGCAGCTAATCTCGGTCTTCCTCTTCATGTTCGATTTGTCCGAAGGCGGAGACAGTGACGCCAGCGCTAATTGGGCGCCGGGGTCACATGTCACAACACTGCACAAGGGCCCCAGGGAGAGTGACTGCCAACACCGTGGGAACGGCTCGGGAGAGGAGGATAATCTTTATTATTTTATGGGGGGCAAACGAGGGGTATGAGAAGTAGTCCAAGTAGTGGATAACTTCTTTAACCCTAGTCATTACAGAGCTGTTGGCCGTCTTGCCACCTCTAATATATGCATTTTGTAGCACCATAATAATTGTCTTTGGTGAAGTCGGAGATTTTCTCTTGGTTTTCGGTTACTTTACACTTTGTGTTTTTTCTTTAATACAGAATACAAGTGAAATCAAATACTTTTCTATAAATGACGTAAGCTGGGAGGATGGAGGAACCTATAGGTGCATTGGCAATACTTGGCTGGACTCTATGGAAGCTGAGAGTCATCTGACTGTGAAAGGTAAGGCTACTTTCACACATCAGGTTTTCGCCGTCAGGCGCGTTCCGGCGTCGTGCCGGATCCGGCAAATGTTTTGTAAAACCGGATGTGACGGATCCGGTTTTCTGCCGGATCCGTCTTGCGCATGACAGCCAAAACCGGATCCGTCTCATCCGGTTCATCCGGTTTTTGATCCGTTTTTCGACGGATTACGCCGGATCCGGTTTTTAAAAACGCCCCTTGTGGCCTTCCGAACGGGATTGGCTACTGAAAAACTATATATACCGTGTTCCTACAGCCCTTCTTTGACAGGTTGTAGAGGAGAAAGTGCAGGTTGGAGAGAAGAGCAAGTTACTGGCGAAGATGGATGTTGTCATTGGAAATATTTTGAAGAATTTGGCAGATTTTACAGCGGAGGCGAATCGTTTGAGGGTGATTGTTCTGGAGGAGAGAGCGAGACAGCAGCGCATCAGGCATCGTAGACGAAGTTTGTGGATCCACCCCATCACAGCCAAGAGAATGACGCATGGGGTCTATTCTACACTCTGCATGGACCTTAGACGAAACCCGGAGAAATTTTTTGGATATGTTCGGATGAAAATGGAGAATTTTGATTACTTGGTGGAGCGCATTGCACACCCCATAAGAAAATCGGACACCTATTGCCGCTTCTCTGTTTCACCCGCAGAGCGTCTGATGGTGACTTTAAGGTAAGCACATTTATTGGATATGCTCGCATCAGAGCACACTTTCACTGCAATCTTGTTGGTGGTAGTTTGTATCTCCAAGTGTTATAGCTGAGTTTTGGTATGTAATGCTGTTATTTTAAACTAATTGATTGTTTTTTAATTCCCCACAGATTTGTTGCAACTGGAGAATCCCTTTCGTCACTGCATTTCCAGTACAGACTCGGGATTTCCACCATATCTGGAATAGTGAAGCACACATGCCGTGCACTGTGGGACTCCTTAGCTGAAGAGTTTTTACCAGAGCCCACAACAGAGAGGTGGATTAAAATTTCTGAAAAGTTTCAACAGATATGTCAGTTTCCGAACTGCTTGGGCGCTGTGGACGGGAAACATATCCGCATTGTAAAGCCAGCCGGATCGGGATCGGAATATTTCAATTACAAGAAATATTTTTCAATTGTCCTCATGGCCATCGCTGACGCGGAATACAAATTTATTGCTGTTGATATTGGGGCCTATGGCCGCTCCAATGACTCTCAAGTTTTCAAACTGTCTGCCATGGGGCGTAAACTGTATGGAAACACCTTCCAGTTCCCATCCCCTAGACCGCTGCTGCAAACATCTGGTCCACCTATGCCATTTGTCTGTGTAGGGGATGAAGCCTTCCAGCTGTCAGAACACCTTTTGAAACCGTACGGTAGCAGAGGATTGTCAAGAACAAAACGCATTTTTAATTACCGCCTCACAAGAGCAAGAAGAATGGTTGAATGTGCCTTTGGTATTCTGACAGCCAAATGGCGGGTCCTATTGACTGCGATCAACCTCAAGACAGAAACTGTGGACGAGGTGATCAAAGCTTGCGTGGTACTCCACAATTTTGTTATCTGCAAGGAACCCATTTCCATTGAGGACACCTCTGAAGAAACCACCTTGCAAGATTACCAGAACATTACCACTAGAAGTTCTGTGATGGTTTCAGTAATGAGGGACAATTTTGCACTATACTTTATGTCACCTCAAGGCAGAGTACACTGGCAGGATGACAGAGTGTGAAAGATTTGTGCCCTTAACCAAACTTGTGTACCTTCTGTACCAACAGTATATACCTTTGCCAACCAAAGTTGGCTATCTTGTCATAGTCTTACTATTTTTACCTTTAGGCCACAGGTGTGTACCTGGTTGTGTTTTATGCAAAGTATTTCACCTTTTAACAAAAGTTGTGTACATTGTTAGGAAATCACCAACAATAAACACAACTTTTTAGGTGAAATACTTTGCTTCAAACACAACCAGGAACACAACTGTGGCAAAAAGCTAAAATTTATTTACCTTTTACCCACAGTTATATACCTGGTTTTGAGAACCTTTTACCTTTTAAATACCCTGTATTTAACCTTTTTTTTTAACATATTTCGCCGCAGAAAGAAATGACAGACAACCAGTGTAAACAATAATTTAACTTTTATTTACATTATTTTTTTTTTAGTAAACTGTTTTTAAATTTAAATAAACTTTTTTAATAAAGGTTTGAAACCATAAAACTGGTCATTTTTATTAAAATACACACATTATAAATTTGTGTAGTGTGGGGTGGAAATACTGCTGGAGGTGCTGCGGGACACTTCGACACTGGGAGTGTAGAGAGAGGACTGGGATCGTGGTGGGGAAGGAACAGTCAGAGGTGAAGGTGTGGAAAAAGCTAGAGAATGGGTGGACATGTGGGAGGCAGAAGAGGTGGTGGAGTGGAGGGTTGGGCAGGGACTGTAGGAGCAGATGATATTGATGGAAAGTTGTATGGGGAAGGAGTTTGGTACGGGGAAGGAGTTTGGTACGGGGCAGGTTGCTGGAAGTGGGGAGATGTCTGGTAATGGGGAGGTTGCTGGTACTGGGGAGGTTGCTGGTACTGGGGAGGTGGTTGGTATGTAATGGGAGGGGGAGGATGGAAAGTGGCTGGAGGGGGTGCAGGTGGAGGTGTAGGGAAGGTGACCTGACGGACGGACGGACTAGTCAGAGTGAAGAAGGAAAGGTTTGCACGGTGTAGGTAGGTGTCAGTTATTACAGTGGGGAAACAGCTAGGAAAGTGTAGTGGACGTGCAGTACCTTGGGTTGACCATTAGATGGCAGGGAGGAGTGTGAGCAAAGGACTTGACAACAGCTTAGGGCTTTAGAAATCGTTGGTCATGGGGAGGCGGGGTTACAGTGACAGGGGACCGGGAGAGCTATAAATACTGAGGGAGGGTTCCAGAAAGTTCCAGTCCCCAGGGGGAGCTCAAGTGACAGGTGGACTGCGACAGTCTGTGGACTCTGAGGAGAACCATACAAGGGGGACTGAGGAGAGAGAACGTCAGGGGGATGGTCCTGACAGGAAGAACCGCAGAAGGGACGAGGCACTGGGTGTAAGACACCGTATTTGACACGACGACTGAACAGTAGAAGCGCTGTTGGTTTACGGGCCTAAGGCGGCCACAGTGACTGACCTGTCAGGAGCGTCGACGAGTGAAGAGGGGACGGTGTATGCATACACGTCCCTAGTGTAAAGTGCGGTGTGTGGAAAGCGGCCCTGGAAACGGAGGGCCGTGAGGTGAAGGAAGTGCGGTGTGCTTCTGAGGCCGTCAGGCGGACGGCAAGTGAGAAATAAACTTGGACTTGTTGCACCCAGAACCTGCCTTCATCTTGTCTCTGTTTCGTCTCTGCGCGGTAAGTAGAGGGACCACCCCCCAGCTTGGCCCACCGACCCTACATTTGGGGTAGTCGGCAGGATCGCCGCCGCTAATACATCATCTTCTGCGGCAGGCCTGCCTTAAAGGATGGAGAAGGACTTGGACTGTGCTGCTTGGATTATAAATACCTGTGGATTACAACTGGCTTACCTGTGGATTACAAATTGGGAGAGCTGTGGTGACTCAGTGGTGCTGACAGAAGATCCGGGGCGGTATCAGGTGCTGCGCAAGATGGCAGCATTACTACAGCGCAGGGGAGAGGTCCGGGTGTTTGCAGTCGTGTTGGACTGGGACCCCCTCCAATGTACCCCCGTGGACAGCAGTATGTGCCCGGAGGCCGACGCTCCCATGTACTGGACCCTGGCAGATGGGTGGAAAGGCTTGCCGATGCCCCACCCCACAGAGGGAGTGACCCCAAGGGAAAGCTGGGGTGCGGCTGCTTGGCGCCATTTGATTGCTGCCCACCGGTCGGTATGAGACGCTGCGGGTGTCGGGGCATCGGCCGCCTGGAGTGGCGATGGCGGCGAGAGAATGGACTGCGCCAGAACACGTCATCCTCGGGTCCCTGGACAAGAAGCGGAGCTGGTGCGGAGCCCGTGCGGAGCGGCCGCCATTGATACCGGCGGAGAACTTCCCCATGGAGCTCCTGAGCCTGGAGGCTAGGCCTGCTGAACAACGAGTTGGAGAGTGGAGACTGCGGGAGGAGCCGCGTGGTGACGTGATGGAGACAGCGGCGCCGGGGAAGGTGAGAATTCCTCCGGCTCTGCCGGCGGCTTCACAAGCGGCCCCTATCATTCTGCCACAGCAAGCAGTCTCCAGCGTATCGGAAGGTCTGGCTGCAGAGGGCCCTATGGTATATGCGGAGTTGAGTGAGGCCCCTGCCCCCGTCCATGAGCCATCCCGGACGGAGTCATCAGGGCGGAGCTCGTTTGCAGAAGACACGGCTGTGCTCCCTCGGCCGGAAAAAGCTCCATCACCAGAACCGGCCATCACTTCGGCTCTGCTGGAAGTTTTGGATGCGGCCTACCCTGCGGCCGCGGTTATGCCAGCGTTAGAACCGGCTGCGGCCTGTTTGACAGGCCCTGTGACTCCAGCCCTCAAGGACCCGGCTGTCCCCATTTACCACCTGGCCCCAGCGGCTGTTGGGCCGCAGATATCATCGGCCGCCTTTGCCCCACACGCTTTTACAGCGAAGTCCCGCCCACCGGACTCTGGGACTGGCACGGCACCCTCCGTTTGGGTCACGGAGGTGATCAAACAGAAGAAAGTTCGGGAGCAGGAGGTAAGGAGCCTGCTCCACTCAAAGGGGGAGGCTGGCATGGCGGTGCAGAGATCACGGGGACGGCTGGTATACACCAACGTCGACAGGGGGTACGGCTTTTTCCGTGACACGACCGGCCAGAAGGTATATGTGAATGTGGCCTCCATACGGCATGGTCGGGCGCTTAAGGATGGGGACTTGGTTTCCTACTATAAAGAATACTGCCCCCGCGGGTATTATGCGGTGGCAGTGCTAGCGGAGCCCGAAGGAAGCGAACCCCCGGAAAGAGGACTTGAATGGACACCCTCAGTATTCCCAGAACTCCACGGCTGTGGGGTCCCTCACTACTGACCGCTATAAGGCGGATTGAACTGTCAGGAGTTTGCAGCAGCGTTGTGCAGGTTATAAGGACAGTTGCGTTTAAAAAAAAAAAATGTTTTGTTGTTGTTTTATCTGATGCAACTGTTTTTCTCTCTTTCTTTCTTCTTTCTATGTTCCTTGTATGGAAAGTATACGTAAATATGTTTGCCTGACAGAACGGGGATATGAAAAAGCGGAGGAGTGTCCAGGTCCAAGGGGGGAGGACGAAAGGGGATCTGCAATGTTATGTTGTTATATGTTGGTTTTAAAATTAGCAAAAGAAAATGAAAAAAAAAAATATAAAAATGGGTACTTGTGCTATTATAAAGTTGTTTAATGTATAATATGCCAAAGTAAAATGCAACAGGTCCGGGTAAGGGAAGGTCTGCGTGACCAAAGGAAAGTGTGAGATCCGGTAGGGATCTAAGAGTTGAGGAGGTCTGGGAGACCGGGATGCCGACCATGACATGTAATTGAAAGAAGGGAAAATGAGTTGGAAGACGTGAGAGAGACAGCCGTCCTAGGTCAGGTCCCCAACACCACGGACACCCCTGAAGGAGGAAGGCGGGCGCTGGTAATGATCTGGAAGGTATGAGACCTCGATCATGGCGTACCGAATAGTGGAAGGTGACAGTAGGGGAGAGTAGGGGAAGGTACACGCCATAGAGAGAATATGGGTGTACCTAGCCCAATTTGAAAGACGTTGTCATGTGGCGTGCGCGCTGGTGAGTAGCAGTAGGCTGCTCAGAGCATGGTGCTCCCAGTATGGTTCGGCCCCCCGCAGTTAGTGGGTTTGGCTCAACAGCTGGTCCGACAACAGAATGTAGGTGTAGCTTCGGAACGACAAAGGCAGGGATGACGATTGTCGAGGACGACAATGGACAAAGGAAGGGAGAGTGTAGGGAAGGTGACCTGATGGACGGACGGACTAGTCAGAGTGAAGAAGGAAAGGTTTGCATGGTGTAGGTAGGTGTCAGTTATTACAGTGGGTAAACAGCTAGGAAAGTGTAGTGGACGTGCAGTACCTTAGGTTGACCATTAGATGGCAGGGAGGAGTGTGAGCAAAGGACTTGACAACAGCTTAGGGCTTTAGAAACCGTTGGTCATGGGGGCGGGGTTACAGTGACAGGGGACCGGGAGTGCTATAAATACTGAGGGAGGGTTCCAGAAAGTTCCAGTCCCCAGGGGGAGCTCAAGTGACAGGAGGACTGCGACAGTCTGTGGACTCTGAGGAGAACCAGACCAGGGGGACTGAGGAGAGAGAACGTCAGGGGGGTGGTCCTGACAGGAAGAACCGCAGAAGGGATGAGGCACTGGGTGTAAGACACCGTATCTGACACGACGACTGAACAGTAGAAGCGCTGTTGGTTTACGGCAGGGCTGTGGAGTCGGTAAGCCAAACCTGCGACTCCGACTCCTCAATTTCCCTTACACCGACTCCAACTCCGACTCCGACTCCGACTCCCACACATATTGCTTATATTTAAGTGAAAAATTTATTGTAGTACAATGTGAACCTCAGACATTTAATCATTTTTATGATCCAATAATCAAGATATTTAGATAGAACAGAATATATATTGGTGTACTACCCGGTTTTCATTCTTTTTGGTACAGATACGATATGGATAGACAGATATGGATAAATGGATAGATAGAGCAGATTTCTAATCTGCTTTTGCTATTGAAAACATTATCTATGAGCTCAAAAACCTTTCAGGTGATGCAGTTTTTTAAAAAGATGATCAGCTTTTGCAGCTGAAAAACGTATCCTCAAAAAACACAGGAAAAACGTTGTGTGTGAATGTAGCCTTAGATCAGGAATATAACAGCCATTTATAGGACATTTCATAACTTTCCCAAACTCCTATGAAAAAATATTCAGCACATCCTGCATTGAATTACTGTACCCAATTAATAAATTATTAATTATTATATATTAATTAATTATATATTAATATATATTTTAGGAGTCGGAGTCGGTCCATTTTATACCGACTCCAACTCCGACTCCGACTCCACCAAAATGAGCACCGACTCCGACTCCACGACTCCGACTCCGACTCCACAGCCCTGGTTTACGGGCCTAAGGCGGCCACAGTGACTGACCTGTCAGGAGCGTCGACGAGTGAAGAGGGGACGGTGTACGCATACACGTCCCTAGTGTAAAGTGCGGTGTGTGGAAAGCGGCCCTGGAAACGGGGGGCCGTGAGGTGAAGGAAGTGCGGTGTGCTTCTGAGGCCGTCAGGCGGACGGCAAGTGAGAAATAAACTTGGACTTGTTGCACCCAGAACCTACCTTCATCTTGTCTCTGTTTCGACTCTGCGCGGTAAGTAGAGGGACCACCCCCCAGCTCGGCCCACCGACCCTACAGAGGAACTACTGGGGTGGGAGGAGGAGGTTGGGAGGTAACGTGCTGGAGAGCACCGTGGCACGAATGCATTACATGCATCTGCTGGCTAGGAGAGAGCGTTTCCATGCGCTCCACAACAGACCTGAAAAAGGTGTGGTTTGGCGAAGATCTTGCTTCTGAATGCATGGTTTGCAGAAGTGTCTTCACCTCCAGAATGCTGGAGTTGATCTGCTGAAAGCCTGTGGAGATTTGCTCTGACAAGACTTTTAGACAGTTCTGGAAAGATGCATTCAGATGCAAGAACTCTGGCGCATAAGTCTTTTCCTGACCCCTCTGCCGCTGCCGCCCAGTACCCGCAGGTGTACTAGCGGTGGCAGGGGCAGAAGGGTGGGGTAAAGGGAAAGCGATCTCCTCACCAGCAGCTTCATGTAATGTTGTCGGCCACGATGCTCCTGCGCTGGTGGCTGGGACAGATGGGTCGAATGTGTGGGAAGGTGCAGATGTACCGGGGCGGTCGAAGTGTCCCTCGGTGCCGGTCTCCTCAGGTATCGCCTCAGAAGGGTCCAATCGTGCAGGCTCCCGAGTGCTGCTCACCGTTCTGTGGAATAAAGAGAAAAAAAAACAATTAAAATAGTGACATGGCATGGCCCTGGCTGAAAATTTTTTTTTACATCTAAACATTTTTTTTTCACATGTGGTGTGTAATATTTACCTTCTGGTGACCATTGTATCCCGGAGGAACGACAGGGCTCGTGCGTACTTGTACTTGCTCCTGCGTCCTCCAGATCCACTCGGGGCCTGCATCTCTTTATTGAACTCCTTCTTGAAACGATCCCTCACAGACCGCCACAGCTTCACAATTCTGTCCCCTGAAACAAGAAAGGACAAAGTGGTTAGTATACAACATCAGTGTTTCCCAAACTCCAGTCCTCATGGTCCCCAGGGGTCATGTTTTCAGGATTTCCATAGTAAATAGAAATCCTGAACACATGATCCGTGGGGACCACGAGGACTGGAGTTCGGGAAACACTGGTTTACATCAAGCAACCGGTACTGTATATACTTACGCTCTTTAATCTGGGCCCGAGCATCGAGGTCCTCCCAGCGGTCCACAAGGAGCGAACAGATTTCCTCCCAGAGCCGTCGGGTAACTATCAGGTCAGCATGGCGGCGGTCAGCCATATTCCATAGCGGCTCCATAGAGTCGGGAGCACGCTTTGAAGGCTGTTAAAGTAAAAGAGAAAAATAGCAAAATTAGTCACCACACTTTAAGACATGAAATAAAAAGTGTACCAAAATTTAAAACTTAAATATTATACTTACACGCTGGTGACCGCCGCGTTGCTGTCGCCGACGACCCTGGGAGGCACTGCGAGGACCTCTTGGCCGAGCACCAGATTGGGAAGACTAGAGAAGAAAAGAAAAAAATTTATGTGTTTGGATGTTGGCATATTTGTTTGCTGTGTGATGTCTGCGGTACATTGTTTTCTATGTGTTGTGTGTAGTGTGATGTTGTGTTTCTGCGTTTGATGAAAAAATCTTACCAATTGTGAGCCCACTCCAGGTGTCTGTCCACCCCTTCCTTCTTCTTCTGGGAGCTCCTCTTCAGCTTGTGATTCCTGTTTTGAAATAAAAGGCAATGAATAGACATATATTACAGAGATGATGGATTTTGGAAATAAAAACTTACCATCAAACGCTGACGATGCGAGGGAGGGCTCCCAGAAGAAGATGTGGTGTCCTCTTGCTGGCCAGTCTCCATGGCTGTGGGTGGTGCTGCTGCTGCTGCTGCCAGTGCTGCTGCATCTCTTGGGTGGCTGTTGAATAAAGAGAAACAAAGGGCCAATGAATATCTTGATATTCCATGGCCCTAGTTTTGAGGAATGCGGGATTTGATAATTACCGTCTCTCATCTGCTGGTGGACTCCCCTCCCGTTGTTCAGCATGTTCCCTTTGCTGCTCAATTTGGGGTGGTGGTGGTTCTGATGGTGCTGCAGTGGTCTCCTGCCTTATCCTGCGCCTGGTTCCTGTCTTGGGTGGCATGTTGGGTGTGGCTGAGGGTCCCACTGTCATGCTTTTATATATGTGTGCTGTGGGCAGAGCTACTGAGCATGCTCAGGCCCAAAAAAACGGCCGGATCCGGCGCATTGCGGCGCTCATAGACTTTCATTGTGTGAAAAAGCCGGAAGCGCCGGATCCGGTGGGTCCGGCTTTTTCGCCGGAGACAAAAAACAATACAGTTGCCGTTTTTTCCAGACGCCGGATTGCGACACATTGCCGGATCCGGCGAAAACCGGACGAAACGCATGGCCATCCGGCGCAATCCGGCGCAAATGCAAGTCAATGGGGGGGAAACCGGATCTGGCATTGCATTTCGCCGGATCCGGTTTTTGTCAAAAGAGCCGGATCGCCCCTGACGGCAAAAACCTGATGTGTGAAAGAGGCCTAATATCAGTATCCAGCTCCAAAATGTAATGTGTGACTGTCAGAACTCCCATAGAAGTGAGTGAAGTGAGCCACGCGGCCACATCTCAATTCCCTGCGTCACCAGGCCTCGCTCTCACCTTTGGGCAACACATCTATATTTATAAATTATCATGTGTATATGCCATTAATGTCTGAGATCAGAATATCCATTTGAAGGGAGTCCATCAGAGCAAAATGACGGTTCAAACCAAGCACAGGCACTTCGGTACACCCTTGACGCAGCCAAGCAGTTCAGTTCCCATTCTCTACTATTTGTTTGTCTGTCAGCAAACATTTTTTGGATATCTGTTAGCTTGAAATGACTGCTCAAACCAAGCACATGTGCTTGGTGCAACTTTAGTGGGTCACAACAGTTCAGTGCACCTTCCTATCTACTTGTTTTCTATCTGCCTCCACCCGCCTCTTCCTTGATTAACAGTTCTGTCTTTATAGAACCAGAGGAGGATGGAGAGTCATGGAAAACAAGCAAGTTGGAAGGTGCACTGAACTTTTTTGGCACACCAGGGTGCATGCACCAAGCCCTTGTGCTTGGTTTGAACAGTCACTTTGTGCTGACAGACCCCATGTCAACAGCCGTATTATGAAACATTGTCCGAATAAGTAATATGTTGCCTATAGCTTACTACAAACCCACACTGTACCTCCATATGCACATAAGTTTTGCTGCTAAAAAAAATTTAGTGCCTCTTAGAAGGACAATATGGCAGCACAAGGAGGGTTAACAACTTTAACAACTTGGCAATAGTATTTGCTAAGTACTAAATAACTTTAGTTTAAAGATGATAAATAGGTAATCCATATTGTTCATATTTCATAAAGAATTTCTTTATCCATAGATGTTCCAATGCCGCCTGAAAATGTGCAGCTTTTGGAAAAGGAGGACCGTAGCGTTACATTGT
Source organism: Dendrobates tinctorius (assembly GCF_039654945.1). NCBI lineage: Eukaryota > Metazoa > Chordata > Amphibia > Anura > Dendrobatidae > Dendrobates > Dendrobates tinctorius. The sequence continues at coordinate 12,128,180 of NW_027361826.1, forward strand.
CCTGGACACCAGGTGACAGTCACAACAGCCCCATTTCTGGTACGTTACTATTATTGTTTTTGTTATATTGTTTTATTCATAAGGCACCAACTTGTCCCCAAGTGTGAATGGACGGTTGCTCGGGCTTGCACAGTGCCTCTCAGGCAATGCCCATGTCACTGACCAAAGCATGAGTGCCAAGGAAGAGTCCAGCAGCGGGTGATGAGAGTTATAATGGCTTCATACAGGCAGTTTTCAAAGCAAGGATGCAGTGTATTTTGAAAATGTTACATACAGTCATGGCTGAAAGTGTTGGCACCCTTGAAATTGTTCCAGTAAATGAAGAATTTCTCCCAGTAAATTATTGCAATTACACATGTTTTGTTATACACATTGTTATTTCCTTTGTATGTATTGGAACAACACAAAAAAACAGAGCATAAAAGTCAAGTTGGATATCATTTCACACAAAACTACAAAAATGGGCCGGACAAAATTGTTGGCACCTTTGCAAAATTGTGGGTAAACAAGTTTGTTTCAAGCATGTGATGGTCATTCAGATTCACCCGTGGCAAGTAACAGGTGTGGGCAATATGAAAATCACACATGAAATCAGATAAAAAAGGGAGAAGTCAAATATGGTGGAGGTTCAAAAATATTTTGGGGTTGCTTTGCTGCCTCTGGCAGTGGATGACTTAACTATGTGCAAGGCATCATGAAATCCGAAGATTACCAAAGGAATTTGGGTTGCAATATAGTGCCCAGTGTCAGAAAGCTGGGTTTTTGTCCTAAGTCATGGGTCTTCCAGCAGGACAATGACCCCAAACATACTTCAAGAAGCCACCAGAAATGGATGGAAACAAAGCACTGGAGAGTTCTGAAGTGGCAGCAATGAGTCCAGATCTAAATCCCATTGAACACCTGTGGAGAAATCTTAAAATTGCTGTTGGTAGAAGGCGCCTTCACATACAGTATGAGAGACCTGGAGCAGTTTGCAAAAGAACAGTGGTCCAAAATTCCAGCTGAGAGGTGTAAGAAGCTTGTTTCTAGGAAGCAATAGATTACAGCTATTTATTCCAAAGGGTTGGCACCCAAATAATAAGCTGAGAGTAACAACAATTTTGTCCCGCCCATTTTTCAAGTTTTGTTAGAAATTATGTCCAATTTGCCTTTTTTCTGTTTTTTTTTGTGTTGTTCCAATATACACAAAGGAAATAAGAATGTGTATAACAAAACATGTGTAATTGCAATAATTTTCTGGGAGAAATACTTCATTTTCTGGAACAATTTCAAGGGCGCCAACACTTTTAGCCATGACTGTATGTGAAAGTTTCAGGACTTAGAGATATGATGAAGTAGGGAATAAAATATGGAACAGAGTCAAAGATTTCCCAAAGATGGTGGACTTGTAAAGTAGTAGAGACACGTAAAACAGAGATATCAAAGAGGAGAAAAAAACATCTGTACACCACTTTTAAATTCTCATCTTTTCCAAATTATTGTTATCTTCCTAGATTTTATCATCCGGTCAATGAAAAGCAAAGACGAGACAGGACAATGGGAAGATGTAGGGAAAGTTCCTGGAAATGTCACCACAGTCCATGTGCCGCTCACCCCTAACTTTAACTATCAGTTCCGAGTGTTTGCTGTGAACGGATTAGGAAACAGTCCTGTAAGTCTCATCTCGGAAAGTTATGGCACGCAGCCGGCAGGTAACCTTATGGATAATATATTTAGCAATTTCTGTAACCTCGATCATATAATGATCATATAATAGGCCTCTATGTGACCCATACATTATCTGAAAGTCCAGCTTCAGTTAACATTTTACACAGGTCAACATTAAAGGGTTATTCTTATCTTCTTAAATGGATAAAATTGAAAAACGGTTGAAAAATAAGCAACTCTGCACTTTACCTCTCGTTAAAAATATTAAGAAGGGGGTGATTTTTAATTCTATTGCATACTGCTCATTGCCTTGATCTCCAGACAGCGCTGCAGTCTATCAGAGATGGCTGGTTTCCTAGACAAGGAGAGTCATGCCAGAAGCAAAGCTACTACTGCTTGAAGCATCAGAGAGCCTACAGTTTGGGTTAGCAGCTCAGCCATACCTCTGGCTCCAACTGCAAACATCAGGAGCACACCGTTCCCCCGTCAAGCAGGAAGCTAAGAGGCAGGGGAGAAGTGAGCTCCTGAACAAAGATGGAAATTTCATTGGTGCAACCTGTGCAGCCACACAGGGGCCCAAGAAGTAAAGGGGTCAATACCACTTCCAAAGCAGGTGGAATTTTGAATTATGATGAATTATTGGATTACTATGGGCCCATTTATTATTCTTGCCCAGTGGACCCTTCTGTCTGTGTCCAACAGTGCTCCTGAAGATTATACAGAGGCGTAGCTAGGGTTTCGCTTCAGGGGGGGCGAAACTTCTGAGTGGGCCCCTAACCATGTAACTTTGATTACAACTCGGTGACGCACCCTAATAGTGGATGTAGGAGATGACCGCGCTGTTACTGAAAATAGTCTCTATATAAAGACCAACATGAATATTGCCGCCATATGGTCAGTGGTAAGTACCAGTCCTACAAAACATATAAGTGATTACTGCACAGTTATAGTTGGTGTCTTACCGCTGATGTTGTTTCTGATGGAATCGTTCTCTTTTCACGTCTTTTCCATCTGGCCCAGACCGACATGACGACTCCTCCAGCCAGGACTCAGCTACAGATAATACAACAAAGACACGTTTCACTTCTCATATTCCAGCCCCATCACCATGTATCCCCAACCTGCACAAACCCTTATCCTACTGATACCCCAATGCTGAGCCGCTGTTGCCCTCTAAATTCTAAAGCATCCCTCTATAATATAATAATGCCGGGTGCAAGTACCCTAGAAAACAGTGCCCACATTTTGTCCCCTAGAATGTAATATTGCCCTCTGTGTGCCCCGTTTCACAGTCACAGTAACCTGAGTTCCCCTATAACAATAAGTGTCCACTTTACATTTAATAATGTCCTGAGTCTCCCCCCTGTACAGCTCCCCTATACACAGTATAATGCCCCCCACTGTATACATACTGACCCCTTAGTATGCCCCAATGATTGCTCGAACACTGTATGATGGCCCCCTCACTGTAATCTCCACATTGTATGATGGCCCCCTAGATAGCCTCCATATATTGTAATACACCAGATAGTCCTCAATATAGTATAATGCAGCCCCCATAGGCAGACTCTACAGTATAATTCATCCCCCCATAGGCAAGCTCAATAGTATAATGCAGCCTACCATAAGCAGACTGTAATGTAAGGCAGCAGTCCCCCCACAGGCAGACTGTAATATAAGGCAGCACCCACCCTTATAGGCAGACTGTAGTATAAGGCAGCCCCCCATCCCCTATAGGCAGACTGTAGTATAAGGCAGCCCCCCATTCCCTCTAGGCAGACTGAAGTATAAGGCAGCACCCCCCATCCCCTATAGGCAGACTGTAGTATAAGGCAGACCCCCATCCCCATAGGCAGACTGTAGTATAAGGCAGCCTCCCCATCCCCTATAGGCAGACTGTAGTATAAGGCAGCCTCCCCATCCCCTATAGGCAGACTGTAGTAGTATAAGGCATCCTCCCCATCCCCTATAGGCAGACTGTAGTATAAGGCAACCCCCCATCCCCTATAGGCAGACTGTAGTATACGGCAGCCTGTTATGAATGGGTCACCGAGGAGGAAAAAAGCAACACACGCTAAGTCTCAGAAAACCAGAGAGGTTGGTAACTATGCAGATTGCAGATCCCCTGATCTTAACACACAACTAGAAGCAGTCGTGGAGCGTGCCTACGGTGGTCCTGGACGCCTCGTCACAACCGGAGCGCTAAATAAGCCTAAAGTAAGAAAAGAGGAAAACTAACTCCCCAGTGCAGACCCCAAAGGAAAGACAGCCCCCCACATGTATTGACAGTGAAGCAAGATGAAAACACGAACAAAGGCAGAAAAATAGGCTGAGCAAACAATGGGGCCAAACTAACTTGAAAGGACAGGAAAGGAAAGATACTGTCTGCAATCTGACAAAAAAACCCTACCAAAAATAATGTCCAACGCTTCTGATAACAAAATTAACCCTGAAGTCACTAGACTTCTCCCACTATATCAGCACTCTGGAATATTCTGAGAAAGAGCAAAAAAAAAGGCCAATCTAATAAAGGACAAAAAGACAAATTGGCAAATACAGATAAAAAAGAGTGGAAATTCAGCACAGCCCAACCGGGCTGGCTGACCACACAAAAACTGAGTTGACCAACAAGAGCAAGTGTGAACATTAGCAAAAAACAAACTGTAACAACCTTGCTGGCATCACTGCATGGCCTCCCATCCCCCGCACACCAACTTACTTTCTGCTTCAAGCCATGCTGTGATTTCTGTCTGTTGCCAGCTCTGTGCCTCTGCTCTCCATGTTTCCAGACTGTGTGTATGGGGGGCGGCGCCTGAACTCTCTGGTACTTATGCAGTCAGGGTGCACCTGTGTATTCTGTCCCTGACCAATCACCTGGAGCCCTTGACTATTTAGTTTCGCCACTCCCACTGAAACATTGCCTGTGCAATGTCTATACTCAGTTAGTATCTTGCTGCTGAGCAAGCCAGGCCCTGTTCTGTGTGTCTCCTTCTCTGGAGGATTAATCTAGTCTTGCTTTGTACCTTGTCCGCCTGCCAGGAGGCAGAATATCCTGGCCCTTGAGTCTTGTTCCCAGTGCCTTGTTTGTTCTCTGTCCGCTTGCCAGGAGGCAGAATATCCTGGTCCTTGTGTCTTTGTCCCTGAGTCTCTGTCTGAACTCAGTCTTACCTCTGTCTGTCAGTCTCCTTGTTTGTGGTTCCTTCTCTGCCGTGTCTTTCCTTGTGTCCCCCCTGTCTGTGCATCTGCACCCTCGCAGCTTTATCTGTGCATCTGCACCTTCGCAGCTTTATCTGTGCATCTGCACCTTCGCAGCTCTGTCTGCACGGCTCCTTAGCCGCTCTGCCTGCTCCGCACTCCTGCGGCTCTGCCTGCTCCGCACTCCTGCGGCTCTGCCTGCTCCGCACTCCTGCGGCTCTGCCTGCTCCGCACTCCTGCGGCTCTGCCTGCCTGCACCTCCTGTGTGAACAGGTCCAAACCTGTTCTCTCAAATACCACTCCTTCCTGCCTATATCCATATCTGCATCTCCTATGTGAACAGGTCCAAACCTGTCCTCATATACCACTACTTCCTGCCTATATCCATACCTGCATCTCCTGTGTGAACAGGTCCAAACCTGTTCTCTCATATACCACTCCTTCCTGCCTATATCCATACCTGCATCTCCTGAGTGAACAGGTCCAAACCTGTTCTCTCATATACCACTCCTGCCTGCCTGCATCCATACCTGCACCTGCTGTGTGAACAGGTCCCTACCTGTTCCTTCTCAAGCCGTGCCCGCCTGTCCTGTGTCTCAAGCCATGCCCGCCTGTCCTGTGTCTCAAGCCGTGCCCGCCTGTCCTGTGTCTCAAGCCATGCCCGCCTGTCCTGTGTCTCAAGCCGTGCCCGCCTGTCCTGTGTCTCAAGCCGTGCCCGCCTGTCCTGCGTCTCAAGCCGTGCCTGCCTGTCCTGTGTCTCAAGCCGTGCCTGTTAGCCCAGTGTCTCCAAGCCACGCCTGCTTGCCCTGTATATGTCGTACCTTCTTGCCCTGTGTCTCAGTCTGCCTGTCAGTCACATCTGTCCAAGTGACTTGTCTCCAAGTGGGATCAGCAGCCACAGCCAGACACCCCCCTGGAGTGGCACCCGACAGCTATCTGCCGCACAAGCCTGACCTCACCATCAGAGGCTCCAGAGAAGACCAAGGTAGCTGTCGCAGTCACGCCCCTTCCAGGTTAGTCTGGTCTTTGGCACAATGGGGCCACAACCCCCGGCTCGCGCCATTCAGCCAAGGCGCGAGCGTGACAGTTTGCACAGGCCATGGTCCCCGCTGAGTCCCATGTCCTTCAGCTTGCAGAGCATGAGCGACTTTCTCTCTGCCAGTATGAGCATCTGGAAGAATTTGTTCCGCCCTGTGTGGTTCCGATTGTTGAGACTTCTGAACCCATCATTGTCTCCAATGCCATCTACAACCAGCTCCAGGCTTATGAGAGGCTTGACCCTGAAGATCCTCCAAGGTTCTATGGAGATCCTAAGGAGTGCCAAGGGTTCCTGGAGCAGTGCCTGCGGTACATTGAGTGGAATTCAGCCTGTTTCCCCTCTGATTGGGTCAAAGTGGGATATATAATGTCCTACTTAGCAGGAGAAGCTTTGATGTGGATCTGTCCCCTGTGGGAAGCAGGGGATCCTATCATCACGGACATAGAGGCCTTCCGTAAAGCCTTCGAAGTACCTAGTCCAGCTACGTCTGCCAAGTCTTCCCTTTCCAGATCTGAGAGGCGCGCCAGACGGGCGAAACCAGTGAAGAAACCGCCTCGTCTGACCGCGACCACCGTCCGAAACCCTCTAGTTCCTCCACCTGTTAAAGCAGCTACTCGAATTGATCCCAAGAAGACTGTTAAGAGTGGGCTGGCAAAGCAGCAGCCTGAATCCAGTCGTAAGATGGGCATACAGTATTGCTGCGGTTGTGTGGAACACTCGGACGGCTTCTGTCCGAAGGAGCGCAAGCTCCAAAACCTTGGGTCAGTGGGAGAGGCTGCCCTTGGTAAGAGTCCCTCCTCCTCACTAAGATCGGTGACTGTTCGTGTGCCTTGTGGGAGCTTCGGCCCTGCAGATGTGTTAAAGCTGCAAGCCAGACGGAGTCTGTGTAGAGTTCCTGTTCCACAGCTCCAGAATCCGGTGACGGTGTTTGGTGATGGTCGTGCCCTACTTATGAACAGTCGAGTGTCGAAGGGACAACTACAGCTCCAAATCAGAGCATTTTATTTGGAGAAGTTCATTTTTCACTTGATGACCAGTTTGCCCATCGGTCCTTCTGAGCCGGATACTCTACTGCCCGTTCCGGTCCGAAGACCCAGCGTGGTGCCACACTTGGAGCTACCTAGTCACCAAAGGTATCTAGTTCCAATGTTACAAGGTCAGGCTACAGTGTTACCTTCCCCATCTGTTCTGCTGGCTATTGGGTCATGGTGTGCTGATGTCACTGAAGAAAAGGAAGCAGTGGCGCCCTCTCCACACACCTCCTGTGACCAGTTCCCAGAAGCATCCCTGTCGCTTGAAAATTTTTCTTTAGGCCATGGGCAGAAGATGGATCCTGTATGTATGCCTCCAGCTTCCATTTGGCAGGTGGGTGGAGAGGTTGGAACAGTGACCCACGTATCTCCATTTCTCACCAACCTTGAAGGGGAGGACCAGTTTTTTCAGGGTAACAGGCTGAAGTGGCTCCCTGTATGTATGCCTCCAGCTTCCATTTGGCAGGTGGGTGGAGAGGTTGGAACAGTGACCCACGTATCTCCATTTCTCACCAACCTTGAAGGGGAGGACCAGTTTTTTCAGGGTAACAGGCTGAAGTGGCTCCCTGTATGTATGCCTACAGCTTCCATTTGGCTACTTGGTGAAGATACCTGGGCAGAGATGCTTCCTCCTGATCCTAAGGAGGAGGTCCCATTTTCTTGGGATTTCGGGCTGAAGTTGGACTCAGTGAAGGTCTCTTCTGTTTCCAGCTGGCCAGCTGATGTAGGGGTCAAGTCTGAGGCTTCCTGGTCCCTGCCCTCTGCCAATCAGGAGGAAGAAGTCTTTGTACCCTCTGTGTTGGATACTGACTCCCTTAGGCACCAAGAAACCGGGCAATCTGGGATTCCTGATGGCACACATACTCCACCCTACCTGAAGGATGTTGTGTCAACCTGGACTGTGTGTGGCCCCATACTCCTTCTTCAGGTCATTCTGGCAGGCTTGAGGAAGAGGGGCCGTAAAGGGGGGGTACTGTAACAACCTTGCTGGCATCACTGCATGGCCTCCCATCCCCCGCACACCAACTTACTTTCTGCTTCAAGCCATGCTGTGATTTCTGTCTGTTGCCAGCTCTGTGCCTCTGCTCTCCATGTTTCCAGACTGTGTGTATGGGGGACGGCGCCTGAACTCTCTGGTTCTTACGCAGTCAGGGTGCACCTGTGTATTCTGTCCCTGACCAATCACCTGGAGCCCTTGACTATTTAGTTTCGCCACTCCCACTGAAACATTGCCTGTGCAATGTCTATACTCAGTTAGTATCTTGCTGCTGAGCAAGCCAGGCCCTGTTCTGTGTGTCTCCTTCTCTGGAGGATTACTCTAGTCTTGCTTTGTACCTTGTCCGCCTGCCACGAGGCAGAATATCCTGGCCCTTGAGTCTTGTTCCCAGTGCCTTGTCTGTTCTCTGTCCGCTTGCCAGGAGGCAGAATATCCTGGTCCTTGTGTCTTTGTCCCTGAGTCTCTATCTGAACTCAGTCTTACCTCTGTCTGTCAGTCTCCTTGTTTGTGGTTCCTTCTCTGCCGTGTCTTTCCTTGTGTTCCCCCTGTCTGTGCATCTGCACCCTCGCAGCTTTATCTGTGCATCTGCACCTTCGCAGCTTTATCTGTGCATCTGCACCTTCGCAGCTCTGTCTGCACGGCTCCTTAGCCGCTCTGCCTGCTCCGCACTCCTGCGGCTCTGCCTGCTCCGCACTCCTGCGCCTCTGCCTGCTCCACACTTCTGCGGCTCTGCCTGCTCCGCACTCCTGCGGCTCTGCCTGCCTGCACCTCCTGTGTGAACAGGTCCAAACCTGTTCTCTCATATACCACTCCTTCCTGCCTATATCCATACCTGCATCTCCTGTGTGAACAGGTCCAAACCTGTTCTCTCATATACCACTCCTTCCTGCCTATATCCATACCTGCATCTCCTGTGTGAACAGGTCCAAACCTGTTCTCTCATATACCACTCCTGCCTGCCTGCATCCATACCTGCACCTGCTGTGTGAACAGGTTAGGGACCTGTTCCTTCTCAAGCCGTGCCCGCCTGTCCTGTGTCTCAAGCCGTGCCCGTCCGTCCTGTGTCTCAAGCCGTGCCCGCCTGTCCTGTGTCTCAAGCCGTGCCCGCCTGTCCTGTGTCTCAAGCCGTGCCCACCTGTCCTGCGTCTCAAGCTGTGCCCGCCTGTCCTGTGTCTCAAGCCGTGCCTGTTAGCCCAGTGTCTCCAAGCCACGCCTGCTTGCCCTGTATCTGTCGTACCTTCTTGCCTTGTGTCTCAGTCTGCCTGTCAGTCACATCTGTCCAAGTGACTTGTCTCCAAGTGGGATCAGCAGCCACAGCCAGACACCCCCCTGGAGTGGCACCCGACAGCTATCTGCCGCACAAGCCTGACCTCACCATCAGAGGCTCCAGTGAAGACCAAGGTAGCTGTCGCAGTTACGCCCCTTCCAGGGTAGTCTGGTCTGTGGCACAGTGGGGCCACAACCCCCGGCTCGCACCATTCAGCCAAGGCGCGAGCGTGACAGTTTGCACAGGCCATGGTCCCCGCTGAGTCCCATGTCCTTCAGCTTGCAGAGCATGAGCGACTTTCTCTCTGCCAGTATGAGCATCTGGAAGAATTTGTTCCGCCCTGTGTGGTTCCGATTGTTGAGACTTCTGAACCCATCATTGTCTCCAATGCCATCTACAACCAGCTCCTGGCTTATGAGAGGCTTGACCCTGAAGATCCTCCAAGGTTCTATGGAGATCCTAAGGAGTGCCAAGGGTTCCTGGAGCAGTGCCTGCGGTACATTGAGTGGAATTCAGCCTGTTTCCCCTCTGATTGGGTCAAAGTGGGATATATAATGTCCTACTTAGCAGGAGAAGCTTAGATGTGGATCTGTCCCCTCTGGGAAGCAGGGGATCCTATCATCACGGACATAGAGGCCTTCCGTAAAGCCTTCGAAGTACCTAGTCCAGCTACGTCTGCCAAGTCTTCCCTTTCCAGATCTGAGAGGCGCGCCAGACGGGCGAAACCAGTGAAGAAACCGTCTCGTCTGACCGTGACCACCGTCCGAAACCCTCTAGTTCCTCCACCTGTTAAAGCAGCTACTCGAGTTGAACCCAAGAAGACTGTTAAGAGTGGGCTGGCAAAGCAGCAGCCTGAATCCAGTTATAAGATGGGCATACAGTATTGCTGCGGTTGTGTGGAACACTCGGACGGCTTCTGTCCGAAGGAGCGCAAGCTCCAAAACCTTGGGTCAGTGGGAGAGGCTGCCCTTGTAAGAGTCCCTCCTCCTCACTAAGATCGGTGACTGTTCGTGTGCCTTGTGGGAGCTTCGGCCCTGCAGATGTGTTAAAGCTGCAAGCCAGATGGAGTCTGTGTAGAGTTCCTGTTCCACAGCTCCAGAATCCGGTGACGGTGTTTGGTGATGGTCGTGCCCTACTTATGAACAGTCGAGTGTCGAAGGGACAACTACATAAGAGAAAACAAGGGCGGGGGTGCAGACATAGGGCTTCACCTGGTATAAAACAATTAAAATATAAAAGTACTCTGGAGTACTCACCCTTTATGGGTTGTGTTCAGACACAACCACTCTCAACGTTTGTTGCAGTCATATAGCTGCTGCAGAGCTCGTGCAGGTGGACAGCGTCCACTAGGTATCATAAGTTGAGGATCCAAGAAAAGCACTTCTGAGCATCCGCGCTGCTTTAGTGATAAGAATTCTTCAGAAATCCATATAAATCTTTCAAGTTCTTTATTATATGTACTACAGAAACTACGCGTTTCGAGGTGACAAACCGCACCTCTTCTTCAGGTTACAGTACAGAGTTCCCCTGGCTCGCGCCATTCAGCCAAGGCGCGAGCGTGACACAAACTTAACTTGAGATGACTGGAGCAGAGCTGACGTCCAAGACCTGAGAAACAGACTGAATCACCAGCAACAGGATAGGGCGTTGGCTGTCTTATATCCAGTCTGATACTCCAGAGATCCAATCACTATCCTCCTCGTCAGGTGGCAGACCATTACCAATTAAACTAACCTCACTACCTCCTGTCACTACCAGAGGGAGAACGGAAGGAGAACTCCCAGCTGGTGGAGCAGAAAATGAGCTCATAACAGCAGCCTCCCCATCCCCTATAGGCAAACTGTAGTATAAGGAATCCTCCCCAACCCCTATAGGCAGACTGTAGTATAAGGCATCCTCCCCATCCCCTATAGGCGGACTGTACTAGTATAAGGCATCCTCCCCATCCCCTATAGGCAAACTGTATAAGGCAGCCTCCCATCCCCTATAGGCAGACTGTAGTATAAGGCAGCCTCCCCATCCCCTATAGGCAGACTGTAGTATTAGGCAGCCTCTCCATCCCCTATAGGCAGACTGTAGTATAAGGCAGCACCCCATCCCCTATAGGCAGCTTGTAGTGTAAGGCAACCCCCCCATCCCCTGCAGGCAGACTGTAGTATAAGGCAGCCTCCCGATCCCCTATAGGCAGACTGTAGTATAAGGCAGCCTCTCCATCCCCTATAGGCAGACTGTAGTATAAGGCAGCACCCCATCCCCTATAGGCAGCTTGTAGTATAAGGCAACCCCCCCATCCCCTGCAGGCAGACTGTAGTATAAGGCAGCCTCTCCATCCCCTATAGGCAGACTCTAGTATAAGGCAGCCCCCCTTTATGCAGACTGTAGAATAATGCACCCCCCATAAAAAAATTATAAATCCAATACTCACCTCTCTTGCTCCCGGCTCCTGCATTGCTCACTGCTCCCGTTCATCTCCTTACAGCGGCCGCCGGGCAGTGAATTCATCGCGCCCGCTGTCAGCGAGAGAAGGATGATGGGAGGTCAGCTGTATCGGCAGCTGAACCTGCGATCGATGACAGGTGGGGGCCCACTGCTGGCACTGGGCCCCCCCTGCTTGCTCAGGGGCCCATAGCGGCCGGGCGACAGAGCAGGGAGACCGATTCTCCCTGCTCTGCCACAGAATGTAACTGTATCCGTGTGCTACGCACGCCGATACAGTTACAGTAGCGTAGCTCTGGGTGGGTCCCCTCAGAGCGGGGGGCCCGGGGCCACAGCCCCCTCTGCTCCCCCGGTAGCTACGCTACTGTGAAGATACTATTATGAGTACAACCTTTAAATGCAACAGTCCAAGAGATTTTGCTACTCTTCATTTACTGGACATGTCATAATAATCTGATGGTTGAGCACCAACCTCAAGAATGGATCACTGTCTTTTGTGCTGCCACTTTGTGTTATTTTAGCCTGTGTGCACTCACTATTTCTAAACTAGTAATTATTGCTAAGAACTGGACAACTTCTAGCACACCCTCTTTTATGCATGGAAACAACAGGGTAAGTTCTAGGTTCCAATATTTAGAGCCGGGATAATAAGTATCAGCAAAAGGTCTTTGAAAAATAGGCATAAATTATTATTTGGGTTTTTTCTTTTCCTCTGTCCTTTGTGGGGTAGGGGCTAGGATGGATTTAAAAGTAGGGGAGAAAAATGGAAAAAACAAAGTTGATAATTATATAAATGTATCATTTTCCATGTGCTTATGTGTCTCCTGTGTATGATTGAATATAGAAATAAACATTTAAAAGCATTAAAAATATATAAATAAATTGCCATGAGAGGTGGTGAGTTCTCCTTCAATGGAAGTCTTCAAACAGAGGCTGGACAGACATTTGTCTAAGATGGTTTAGTGAATCCTGCATTGAGCAGGGGGTTGGACCAGATGACACTGGAGGTCCCTTAAAACTGTGCAGTCACGTCTACACTGCAAACAGGACTTGTGAACCATTCTTGGTATCGGTGGTGTTCTGGCCAACCAAAGGATGTGCCATGAGGCTAGGGCTCCATGGTGACATGTGTCTAGGGACAGCATGTGTCAGACAAGTGAAATTTTAAGAGGGTGTAGACAATCACAGTGTGGGAAAATTACTATAATGCATGCTGGAAAAGTGACTAAAATCTATAGCATAAATGTCACAACACAGCTGTTGGGTAACCTGGGACCAGGGGCTCCTTCCCTGTCCCTAACACTAGGGAGTGCCCTAGCTCACCCTGCTCCCTGGGATACTTCTGCTGGTGAAGATGCCAGGGCCCCCGCCCTTGTCTTATCTCCTGAGTTAGCCCTCCATCCATTCTCTTCCCCCACCCAGGGATGAAGGGGAGCTACTGTGCACCTCAATACACCAACCTGACAAACAAGGGTTAACAAAAAACTCCAGGCATACAAAATGTTCACTCACAAATAACAGGAATGCACCGGGGTGTGGAGGTACGGGAATAAACCAAAACAGAGAAGAATAAGGAATTACCACACATACAAACCAAGCAACAGTCACAGATAACTCATTTAACTCTCCATCTCATATGTGCTCCTCTCCCTCCGTTAGCCATGCAGCAAAAGATAGCTTTGACAAGGATTAGAAACAGAGCCCAGATTATACTGCAAAAAAGGGAAAGAAAGTGGCTAGCCGAGCTCAGCTGTGAGCTCAGGGTTTTCCAACATGGCCGATTAACCCCTGGTCTGCCAGAAGAAATAAACCCATTTAAAATTAAGGAGAAATGCTTCTTCTCAGTGCCGGAGTAGGAGGAATCAGACACTGCAGTCTTCTGGCTCCATGCTGACACGGTAACCCCGTGACAATAAGGTTTGCTGTCTTTGGCAAGGACAGTACAAAAATATGTTAAATTTATAATAAATGCCTAACAAACAGGCAATCCCTGCATGTATTGCGGCTGTTGAATAGCCAATAGACATACAGCCGTGAGGATCGGACACATTTTTTGATCACAGCGAAGACACTCGGTTAGCACCCGAGCATGCTCAGATAACACCTTATCTGAGCATGCTCGCTCATCACTACCTTGGATAGACCAGTATAGGAAATCACCGTTCCCAAATTAAAAACTCTCTAAAAGAAGTCGGCTTTTGTATTGTGGTATAGATATGAAGGCTTGACAATGCTGAATTCCTGTTTCTCTTTTGTTTTAGCTCCTGACAATAATCCCCAGACTTTATTCGTTGAAGCAAATCGTCCAGATGAAATGACAGTGAGATGGGAGGTGCGGTATCAGGGCAGCACATAATCAGTCACATATTTTTATTTTTTTTTCTCCTTCAAAATGGGTGTACTTGGTCTTTATCTCAATGAATGTGATTATCAAAATATGTTGGGCCCGATACCTGCAAATCTCATTATATATCGTAATGTGCCAGGTGCAGACACTGACGACCACGAGCTGATGTGCAGGTCTTGTGTCTGAGACCCCCATTGTCATACCCCACTGGTGTATACGTCTTCCATACATCCAAACTTTGAATTAAATGATCTTCCAAATATGAAAAAAGTAAAGGGGCTGTCCACTATAGGACAATCCTATCTGAATCATTTCAGGACCCTAATCAAAATAACAACAATCTATACTCGCCTCCGGTAGTGGCTCCATTCCAGCGATGTTGATGCCTCTGTTCCAGAAGACTGACGTGACTTGTTTTGTTTGCCAGCTGCAGCATTTACTGTTTCATCAGATCAGGCATCCACCCTGATGGAATATTAATGAGCTCCAGCCGTTACATGACAAAACACATCACGCCGCTCTCCGGGAGCAACAGCGCCAAAATAGCAGAGTATTTGACTGCAGACTTGTGAATCATCACATCATGTGCAGCGTGTGCTGTGAGGCTTTTCTGGTGCTAACGGCGAGACTAAGCGGTCATGTGACAGCAAGTGCATGGCCTTGCTCAATTTACTTTATTGAGCCAGGCCGTGCACGCCTAATTGGAATGTGGCCAGAAGCATGCATATCTCATACTTACAGTCACATGACTGTTTGGTCTCGCCGCCAGCTCCAGAGAATCCTCACAGGGTGCGCTGTCAGGATTCTCCAGTGCCGGCGCTGGGCAATTGCCACATTACGACGTAGACTCCGTGTCCGTCCTTGCTCAATATACTTGTATTGAGGCCTGGTATGTCTAGTTGGCATGTGACTGCATGTATGTGTAATATGGAGGTGCTGGGATGCAGTAACACAAATGCTGCAGAGCAGAGATTAACTATATTTAATTCTTCAACAGCAATGAACTCGCAGGGAGGTAACAGGGAAAAAGGGATGCCAAATTATACTGTATAGCGGTTCTTTAACTAAGCAGTCTTTTGTTAACAGATTCACTCATCGTGGCTCCGCAGCCCGTCACTCTCTGAAGGTCCAATGGGTAATAGAGTGCCAGCGGAGGTCGCTGTAGCGTTCTCGCCCAACACATGGTCCTGCTTCTGGCAGCAGTGGGCAGTCTCCGGTTTTGCCCGCTGAGCCCCTACTCCATTTAACTGCGGAGCAAAAGGATAGAGGTCACCGCAGGGTTCCATCCGGCACGTGTCTCTCTGAGCAGCCGCCGTCACTTGAATGGCTGTGCTGCAATGCTCTGCCCGGCGTGCGCCTCTTTGCGTGTCAGCCGACACCGGAACGTCCATACTGCGATGCTCTGTCTTTCACATGTTCCCCTGCACACCTGCCGATATGGGTGAGTCTCACGGCCGCCCTGTCTATGCACGCTATGGCCTATCGCTCCCCTCACTGGAGCCGCGGTCCGCACCTGCTCAGCGTCCTAGTGAGAAGCCCCATTGCGTTCCTGCTTTTAACTTACTTTTCCTGGCACACCCCCTGCACCCAGGTTACTGGCTCGCTCCATCTGCAATGTCATTCCCTCAGCAACAGGAGGCTCGGCCCCAACAGTTCCGGATCCGGCGTTTCAGCAGCCCTTGCAGCCCGGTCCTCTCTTCTACATCTGCAGGTCACATACTTGCAGTCAAGCGCCCACCCGCTCTCTGAATCGACACCGGAGAATCCTGATAGCGCGCACGGTGCACGCCATAAGGATTCACAAGTCTGCATATAGAGTGACTGGACAACCCCTTTAATTATGGTATCATAATGCTAATGCTCTGAGAAAATAAAATATATTAAGATTTTAATTGACACAAAATTTATGAAAAAAAATGAATTTAGGAGTCAAAGAAGCTT
The DNA here is from genome assembly GCF_039654945.1 of Dendrobates tinctorius. NCBI lineage: Eukaryota > Metazoa > Chordata > Amphibia > Anura > Dendrobatidae > Dendrobates > Dendrobates tinctorius. The sequence continues at coordinate 12,144,080 of NW_027361826.1, forward strand.
TGGCTGCGCTCTCCATCACTGCACTGTATCCTTCACACACTGATTCATCACTCCTGGCGCTGTGTTATACACCACTGGGCAGAGAATACTAAAGAAGGACGTCTGGCAGGTTTCTGGAGGGGCGAGAAAATAACAGAGCTACTTCCAACAAATATTGCGGAATAGTGAAGTGATGAAGAGTGATTCTCTGATATATGGCCAGCGTCTACTCAAGGCTTCATGTTGTTTCGTGTTATCTTCTGTTTCAGCCCCTGAATTTAGATGAACAAAATGGTCCAGGATTCGAGTACAGAGTCAGTTGGCGTTTACAGGGTGCAGAGACAGACTGGCATCATAAGAAAGGGAAACGTCCAGAATTTACGATGAGGAACACTCCGGCTTTTGTGCCTTATGACATTCGTGTCCAGGCTGTTAATGACATCGGTGCTGGTCCAGATCCAGAAATACACACTGTGTACTCGGGAGAAGACAGGAAGCATCTCTTACTATATTGTTAAAAAAATAACTATTTAAAACTTTCATTAATTACCATTGAAAGAGGACCGGTCTTAAATATGTCATTTTTATTATCTGATGTGAACGCTACCGTTCTACTGAATCTGACGTTGTTTTTCCTTTGTTCCTGCGCCTCTCCGTTCCTGAGATATGACCCCTTTTTCTCTGTATATAAACCGAGCCTTTTTATGAAAGTGGGCGTGAACCGCAACTTTTTTCTATAAGAGTTTTCATGAAGACCACACCCACGTGGCTACCATAACTAGATTTATGTACAGGGTAGAGGGGGCCATATCTAAGAAATGGAGAGGAGCAGGAAGAAAAGAAAAACATCGCCGGATTCAGGAGAACAGCGGCATTTACATCAGATAAAAAAAATTACATATTTATGGCAAGTGATAAGACCCCTTTAATAGTTGAAAATATTAAATTACATGTCACACTATGTCACTGTTCAGACATTTCCACTGTTTACACATCTTAACACACACAGAAGAATAGTTTGGCCATTCTTACAGGTTTTGTTTCCATTGCCTTTGGTTTCAAAATGGTTGTCTACGAACAAACCCTGCTTAAAGGGAACCTGCAACTCAATTTATCCTGCCTATTATTGTTGGATCATTTCAGAGAAAACACAGCTTGAAGAGCCAGGTATTGACCATAGGAATAGAGATGATTAGTCTGGCGCCGTCCTTGGCTAGTTTCCTATTTTCACCGCTCCTGTTGATTGATAGGTCTTTTCCTGGTGTGTACATAGGGAGAGACCTGTCAATCACCTGTAACAGCGCCAGTCTGGGAAGTCAGTATGTTATTTTTTACCTCTGATTCTTTAGCATTTAAAGGAATGCTAACAGGTTGCCCAGGCCCTTCAATCTGACACCATGTAATAATTGCTTCATTTCTACCCTTTCTAACCACCTCTTTTGTATTGTCTTATTAATTTCTGCACATGTCAAAAATCTATTAGCAATATGCTAATTAGTGGGTGACTAGTCATGGGGGTGTTGTTTTCCCAGAGGCTAATCATCCCACTAATCAAATTATCATATCCATGATTTGCAAGAATGGCAACAAGCCGTCTCGGTGTGAATCTCTGCCTCTCTGACGCGCAGTAATTTGGATATATGCACCTTGGCTGCATGGTCTCAGCGGTGACATAGGACTGCTGGCTTAGGATTACTGGCGCAGTCATGCGTCACTGCTGCCTACCTGGGCACGCACACTGCCCAATGAAGCCAGGGACTCTACACTCGGTTTACGGCGCATTGCTACAGAGGCAGAGATTTGCAAAGAGCTGGTGGTTACGCTGCTCTTACAAATCATGTTACTCATGCCCACAGGAGCGTGATAACGTGATTAGTGGCATGACTTGTCTGGTGAAAGTAATGTCCCCACGACCAGTCACCCACTAATTAGCAGACACCACCGCAATTATAAAATAGTTTTTGTGGAATATAAAGAAATCAATAAGACAATTAAATCGTCTTGTTAGAAAGGTATAAGGATAGCAGTAAATACATTTTCGTGGTTCGGGGGACCCAGAGAAGGGGTCAGATTTCCTTTAAGAATGAGTTGTCCAATAGGGCACGACCCCTTTAACATCATGAGCTGAGGTACCTGGAGTTTTTTCATATTGGTAAAACTTCTTAAATGGGATATCTAGGACTTTAGAAAAAAAGTGCCTCTGTTAGCAACAACCTGCCTGTTAGTGCTTACGCGCCTTTTTTTTTTTTTTTAAAGTCCCCTTTAACAATCTAAACGGTTTCATTAGTTGATTAAATATATTGCTGCAGAACATAAAAATGCACAAACAATACATTAATATAACCTGTCTTTTCAGCTCCTGATGCAGCTCCATCTAATCTGTCAGTGAACGTTGTAAGCAACATGATAGCCAATGTGACATGGGCAGAAATGTCACAGGACAGGATACGAGGACATCTGTCAGGTTACAAGGTATAGAGTTTCTGTCATTTATAAAAAAAAACATTCATAGTGTAAGAGAAACACGAAATGGGATTTCAGTATAAAGCGAATCTGTCACTAGGTTTTGGTACCCCATCTGAGAGCAGCATGAGGTGGGGGCAGAGAGCCTGATTCGAGCAATGTGTTACTTACTGGGCTGTTTGTCCAGGAGCATTTCGCCTTGCTGCTTCCGCTTCTTAACATACCCACAGAAGAAGCAAGTCGAAACGCGCGTCAGGGTGGAGGGACACTGTGCCTGGGATCCCTTTTGCAGTGACTTCATTATTTTAGGTAACTTTACCATTTACATAACTGCTATAGGATAGACCTATGAATTTGTGACTTGACAGTTTTTCATACGTGTAGTTTAGTGATTTGTTCACTTAGTGCATTTGTATCTGCTTATTGCTCCTGGCCATGTTGTTTGTCCCACTCATTCATCTTTGTTTATCCAGGTGCATTGTGTGTCCCTTTCAGTGAGGCACCTTTTATCATTTACAATATTTAAAGTTTTTCCTAATAAACTTATACCTTTTCATTTCTATTATAGCAAGGTTTTCTTCTTTTCTGGGAATATGCACATGTCCCTGGTGTGTTGTTATATCTATATTGAAGTGTCCTGCACTTTTGTGGATTGTTGGACTTTATTTATAATTAAGTAAATTACCAGTAATAAAGTAAACTTACTAATTTACCAAGTTATTATTGTATCCTTAATAAGTGGAAGAGGCAAGTTCTGCTTTCTTTCCTTGTTGGTCCTATTGCGAAGAGAATTCTGAAATATCTCTCTTGTTCTATGTAGATAATTTACTGGAAAGTAAAAAGCCTACATGATGGAAAGATGCATCATGTTGAGCGACATACGCTATCATTTACCGGTCAGAGGAACTCGGGGATAATCCCAATAGTTCATCCATTCTGCGAGTATCAAGTGTCTGTCGCAGCCTACAACACGTGAGGTGATGGCCCTGAGAGCGTCCCGGTCACATTCCAAACTCCGGAAGGAGGTGAGAATATCTGATGGAAACTATTCTTATTAGCAATATGGTTTGGTGTATGTGACAGTTGTCTGACATAGATGATCAGTGAATAACGAAGCATAATGTACATGTTTTAAAGCCGTAGTTTTATTGATTTCTCAGTGCCTGAACAACCACAGTTTCTACGAATTGTAAGTTCAGACCAGGAGTCCTTCACGCTGTCCTGGGCCCCTCCAAAGAGAATAAATGGCGCTCTTATCGGTTACGTCCTGCAGCATCAGATAAGTAAGAACATTTACACTGACCTTCAGAAAATATACGATGCACAAAAATGATATAAACGGTACTGACCATCAGTTATAAAAGCACATCCATTCCCTGAAATAAACGGAATAGATGGTCCCACCTCTTCTCTAAATAAAAAGCGGATTGATGCAGATCCAGCAGCTGAAACCATGAGTGATCATAGCATAAATGGGTGACCCACTCTGTAGGAGCCATTTTTTGGCAGTAACTCTATGATTTGGCTATTAGAGAGGCACCAAGCTGGACTCCATACTATGATGTCAATATTTCTAATAGAATATCTCCTATTCCTCACAACAGTAATGCACTGAGACCCATAGGATATTGGATGTAATTTACAGACCAGCATGGATTCAGCTTTTACTCATTCACATTTTATAAACATTTGGTGAAATACGGAATACAGAGTGCATGTAAAAACGGTGAAAACTCCACCCGACTTTATATATTACGGGACTCCGTCTGTAGTCACCAGCAACTCTAAGAATAGTTTAGCACAAGCCTCTCCATTTACTAGACCCCAGGGGTTGCCCTGGTCTTCACCCTTTAATCCCGGCACAGGGATCTGGACTAACACAGGGGCATTGGACTGGAGCCATGGAGTCATCTGTTGGCTGATGGTGCGAGCTGGCAGGAAGCCTGGTCAGAACCAGGAGGACAGTCAAGGTATAAAATCAGAAAGCAAAGGAATTGGCAGGAAACGGACAACAGAAATATCAACAAGCTAAGCAGGAGTTGAAAGCACATTCCTGAACCAGGGAAGATACACTATTAACTGGCAGTGAGAGTCAGAGATTCAGGAGCTTAAATAAAACACAGCCCCACCCATGGCTCACAAAAGGAGTGAGGAACTAACCCCATATCTCCCTGACTGAGCAGCACAAAAAGTCCCAGGATTTACACATGACTGCCGTGTCTCTGCCCTGCATCACCTGAAACAAAGGCACTAGACTGGTGTTATAACAAATTCTTGTTTTGCGGTCAGACCCTCAAAAAATGTAAACTATCATTCTAAATCATTTTTTTTAACATTATTCCAAATAATTTTCTGTTTTCTATTGCCCAGGATAAGGGACATACACCAGGATGGGGGATATAGATAAAAGATGGGGACAGGATGAGGGTCATAAAAACCAAGATGGAGGTTATATACATATCAGAATGGAGGAGGTTATACATAAATATAATCAGGAAGGGTAGCCCCCGGTCCAAATCTTTCACAAGAGCACATCAGGGTTGAAGGGCTTCAAATTATGTTTCTGTTTATTTAATATACAATATATATTTATACATTTCATTTTTATATTTTGTGCGCCTAATTATGTTCATTTTTATATCTTGTAGTTAATGAAAGTGATGTTATTGGGAGTTTATATAACATCACCATAACAAATCCACAGGCGGTCAGACAAAGGATTCCTCGTCTTGACCATGGTGCAAAGTACAAGTTCTACCTTCGAGCCTGTACCTGGATTGGATGTAGTAACCCTGTAAGCGAGGAAGGGCTGACCTTAACACAAGCAAGTAAGAAATCAGCAAATACTATAATGATGGGTTCTACATGATCATATATTGCATAATAGCCAAAATCCAGACAATTGGTGCTTTCGCTCATTACTAAAGAAATACAATTTTTACAAGGATTTAAGGACGACCACCAGTGTTGATGACAACAGATAATTGTCTGTCTTGCCTATAAAACGTAAGCAGACTATGGCAGACATGGTACACCTGGTGACCAGAAAAATGCCCACAGGAAAATTTCCCACAGGAAAAATTCCTACAGGAAAATTCCCCACAGGAAAAATGCCCACAGGAAAATTGCCCACAGGAAAATTGCCCACATGGAAAAATGCCCACAGGAAAATTCCCGACAGGAAAAATGCCCACGTGGAAAATTGCCCACAACGATAATTGCCCACACAGAAAATTGCCCACACAAAAAATTGCCCACACGGAAAAATGCCCACATGGAAAATTGCCCACACGGAAAATTGCCCACACAGAAAATTGCCCACACAGAAAAATGCCCACAGGAAAATTCCCCACAGGAAAAATGCCCACAGGAAAATTCCCCACACGGAAAATTCCCCACACGGAAAGTTGCCCACACAGAAAATTGCCAATTGCAGCATCACAAAGTTTCAAATCTATGATATTTGAGATGCAAGGTGAGGAAGTTCACATGATATGTGAAAAATGCCCACAGAGGTGAATTTCGTGTGCATTGCATGCGCATGCGCTTTTTTGAGACAGGTCGGACGCACAAAAAAATGCAACAGGATGCATTTTGTGTGCCCGGGCGCACACTGCAAAAAAACGCATGCGCATACAAATGCGTACAAATGCATGACAATGCGCACCCATGTTAAGTATAGGAAAAAATGCATGCGCATGTATGAGCAAAGACGCAGCGCAACAAACGCAAGTGTGAAACCAGCCTTAACTCTTGATCTGTCTCCTACTGTGACGACTTCACGCGTTCCTGCAATTACATCAGTGCTAAAAATAATTCCACTCTCAGTGTGGTGTGTATGGGCCTAGAGACCCTTATTCAAATCCATTCTACATTTTCTTTCATCCTATGCCTGCCTACACCTGCAGTATATGTGTATGATACATAACTATGTAGGATCTGTTCGCTCTTACTCTTGGTAGTCATAAGTGGACAGGGAAGGAAGTGCAGGCACCAGATTCACTGCCACTGAAATCAATGGGAGAGCGGCGCTACTCTGGCACTTCCACCTCCTCTGTTGGTCAGTGACATCACTATGGAGATACACCGGTCAGTGGGTGCTCTTGTCTGCTGACCTGGCTGTCTTTTGAAAGCCTGCAAGAACCAGGGCTCATCCCACTGAATGCCCGCACTCGATACCCTTGGGTAGAACACCACTCAGACTACACAGGGTGAGGGGTACACACATTGGTAAGACTATTGGTTAGCTAGCAGAAACACAGAGGTGTAACGACTGTGGCTGCAGGGATCAAGGTCACGACAAGGCACGGGGGTACAGATGCCTGCTTCTGCTGGATCAGCGTCCTCACTGAAGACGCAGATCCAGATGACATGCATCGTGTTGCAGAGACCCGTCGGGTCCCTGCACTGCAATACATGCTGCCGTCGCAGTGGTTGTGAGCTGATGTCAGAGGTGCAGCCACAGGGAGCTGCGCATGACAATGGCGCACACTGCAATGTCAGCTGCTGGGCTGTGCGGTGGCTACAAAAGACACAGGGCGAAGTGGGAGCAGAGGAAAGGTGAGTAGAATGTTTTTGTTTTTAATTATGCATTAGGGGCAGAATGGGGACATACACCAGGATTGGGGACCATGTAAACCAGGATGGGGACATATATGCCAGGAAGTGGGCTTATATACCAGGATGGAGACCATGTGGACTATACATACCAGGATGGGGAGCATATATACCAGCATTGGGACATATATATGCCAGGATGCGGACATATTCTGCAGGATGATGGGCATATATACCAGGATGGGAGACATTGCTACATAGTGAAGGGGGAGGGGAGCAATTCATAAGTCTTTAAAGAATTTAGAACGCAACAGGGGCCCATACATCTGACCAACATGTGTGTGGGGCAGGTCCAAATTTTGCACTTGGGCCCATCAGACTTCAGTTACACCACTGCAAACACATATACATTCTCAGCAAGAACATAAGGTGGTAAAAGTGACAGAATCTCACCTTTCTGCTGTGCCTTGTGGGCTTCCAGGAATAACTATCTCTGCCAGCAGCTCCCTGCTTTTGGTGGGCTCCCACTGAGATGATAATGTATTAGATGTGACCTGCAGTCCCATGTAACTCCACAGATAACACAGTGATACTTTTGTGAGTACTCATAGCAGTGATGGCTCCTCTGGATCACACTGCTACTGGTTCTGCATGTGCTGCTGTTTTGGGCTGGTGGGAGGAGTAAGGCAGAATCAGTGAGAGATGAGAGCAGACTAGATCTATCTATTGCTGGTATTGACAGTGTTAGCGAGGCTGGTCTAGAGCCGGAATCTCCAGGAGTGGACCCTCTGGGCCGTGGCACTGAGGGGCCCCGGGCGAGCTGCCAGGTGGAAACGACCCCTATATAGGGACCGTTAGGAGCAGGCCCAGGGGTTCGAGTACCACGGTAGCTGGTACCGAGAGGGGCGACTCAGGATAGACTGGAGTACGACTGTATGACTGAAGTGTAGATGACAGAACAGAGCTGGAACACAGGAGACTGGAGTAGGGTAAAATTGTAGACTGAAGTGTAGATGACAGGACAGAGCTGGAACACAGGAGACAGGGATGGAGTAAGACAGTAGACTGGAACGTGGAGGGATGGTAGGAGCAGGAACACAGGAGACAGGATTAGAGGAGGATGGAAGGATTGGAGCAGGATGGAACAGGAACACTGGAAGCAGGACTGGAGCAGGACGGCAGGACTGGAAAAGGATGGAACAGGAACACCGGAGGCAGGACTGGAGTGGGACGGCAGGACTGGAGCAGGATGGAACAGGAACACCGGAGGCAGGACTGGAATACGACGGCAGGACTGGAGCAGGATGGAGCAGGAACACCGGAGGCAGGACTGGAGTAGGACGGCAGGACTGGAGCAGGATGGAACAGGAACACCGGGGGCAGGACTGGAGTAGGTCGGCAGGACTGGAGCAGGATGGAACAGGAACACCGGAGGCAGGACTGGAGTAGGACGGCAGGACTGGAGCAGGATGGAACAGGAACACCGGCGGTAGGACGGCAGGACTGGAGAAGGATGGAGCAGGAACACCGGAGGCAGGACTGGAGTAGGACGTCAGGACTGGAGCAGGATGGAACACGAACACCGGAGGCAGGACTGGAGTAGGACGGCAGGACTGGAGCAGGATGGAACAGGAACACTGGAGGCAGGACTGGTGTACAGCAGGAGTCACGGATAGCCGAACAGCGAGGCTGCTGCTGGGAACACACGAGAACGGGACTGAAACTGCAGAGAGCACACAAAGAAGCGAGGCCCAGTGTGCTAGGAAACACAACGATCAGGAGCCTCCCTCAGGGGGAAGCGACCTGATATGCCCCTGTCTGGTCTGCCATTAGTCAGGGAGGTGCTTCCAGGTCAGGGCATAGTCGGAGCACAAGAAGCAGAAGGGAGGCGCGGCCCATGGCGCATGGGCATTGAATGCTGAGACGCCGCCGGCTGCGAGCCTGTCAGAGATGACCTCCGTGGATGTCGGGCGGCGGGGGGCTGCAGCGTGGGAGCGGTGGCCGGGTGAGTATGCAGAGACGGCGTGACAGACAGACTGCTACAAACTACAGATCTTCATCATTTTTGCAGTTTTGCACTAGGTCAACTCTAAAGCTATGTGCACACGTCCGGAATTCCTGCGGATTGTATGCGTTTTTGCAGCATTTTTTCCGCCGTGAAAACGCATAAAATAAGCAACCCATTGAGTTCAATGGCATTCCGCACATGTTGTGCTAATGCTGCGGATTTTTCTGCGGCGGAATCGCATCGCGGAAAAATACGCAGCATGCTCATTCTTTTTGCAGAATTGCGTGAATTCCGCACACATAGGAATGCATTGTTCCGCTTACTTTCCGCATGTGGTTATGCCCACCATACGCAAAGTAAGCAGAAAATGTGTGGATGGTACCCAGGGTCTGGAGGAGAAGAGACTCTCCATGCCCTGGGTACCATATCCCTGTAAAAAATAGAATTAAAATACAAAATAGTGATATACTCACCTTCCGGCGTCCCCCGCAGCGTTCCCAGGCCTCAGCGTAGCTCCCGCCAACTTCCGTTCCCAGTGATGCCTTGCGACAATGACCTGTGAAGACGTAGCGGTCTCGCGAGATGCTGCGTCATCTGGAGTCATTGTCGCAGTTGGTCACACTTGTCAAACACTATATTTGACGAGTGTGACCAACCTGTAAATCAGTTTTCCAAGTGATGCTACAGGTCGCTTGGAAAACGCTAGTATTCTGCAAGTTAATTACGCTTGTAAAACGCTAGATTTTCGTGGGAATTACGCATGCGGATTTCTCGTGTATTTTCTGCAGCAGGGAGTTGCTACAAGGCCATCTATAACCTGTCTCCCCCATATGTCTCTGAACTCATCTCCCAATACCTTCCCTCACGTAATCTCCGGTCCTCCCAAGACCTCCTTCTCTCCTCAACACTTATTCGCTCCTCATTAGAGTTGAGCGATACCTTCCGATATCGGGAAATATCGGATCGGATTGGATCGGACCGATACCCCAAAAAGTATCGGTATCGCCGATTCCGATACCGGAAGTCCCATTCAAGTCAATGGGACAGAAATATCGGAATTAAAATAAACCCTTTCTTTCCATGTAGGTTAATTCTACATGAAGAAAAACAACTAAGAATAATGTAGAATGTATTGGGGGAGGTGGAGGAGACATTAAAGGCATAGAGATTTAGCCCAATCAAATGGAATAGCAGGAATATTTTTTTTTTTTTTTTTTTAAAGACGTTCGGAGTAACAAAGATATTGATTATGTTAACCTCTTTTATATTTTGTCAGATATGTATGTTTCACTACTTCCATGCTCTTCACCTTCTTTTTTACTTCTCCCACACTTTCTCCTTCATGATCCTCAGCAGCAGCAGCATCTTTTTCATCAACTTCTTCTTCACCTTATCCATGTTCTTCTTCTTCACCTTCTTCCTATTATTCTTTTTTTGTACATTATTCATATTCTTCTTATTCAACGATTATTCTTCTTCATATTCTACTTCTTCATCTTCTTCCTATTCTTCTTCTTCATCATATTCTTATTTGTGACAGGCATTTCTGTAGTTGTTATCTATAAAAGTTTGAAGATTACACCTTCCGTTCTGCCTGTCACAAAAGATTTACAACAGGATTTGTAGGCGTTCAGTTTGGCCTGCAGCAGCAGGCATTTTCCAGGGGCACCACGAAGAGGAACGGACTCACCTCCATACACTGCTTAGTCTTCTGCTTAAAATTTAGATAATATATTTTGCTCTGATTTTTAGTCTTATGCTTAAACGTTCTTCTGCTTTTGGTCTTTCTGCTTTTTGTTATTCTGCTTCTTGGTCTTCTGTCTCTTGTTGTTCTGCATCTTGGTGGTTGTCTTCATGTTCATTGTCCTCTTGGTCATCTTCTTCAGGGTCATCTTTTTGGTCTTCTTCAGTGTGGTCTTCAGGGTCGTCGTCTTCAGGGTCGTCGTCAGGGAGATCCAGAGTGAGAACCAAAAACCATTTCCATAAGCGTGAACTTGGAAAGTAGCAGAAGGTACAAGAAGGCTGAGGAACTGCCGAGAACCAGCTGATGGTACTGGAACCCGGAGAGGCAGCAGAAGGAACAAGAGCCAATGGCACAACCGTGGACCAGCTGACGGTGCTGGAACACGGTTACTAAGCAGGAGGTACCTGTGCAAGAAAGCACGACCAAGGACCAGCAGACGTTGCTGGAACTCGGATACCGAGAAGGAGGCACCTAGGCCAAAGGCACTGCCGAGAACCAGCTGACGGTGCTGGAACCCAGATGGGTAGCAGAAGCTGCAAGAGCAAATGGAACTAGCGAGGACCAGCTGACGGTGCTGGAACCCGGAGGGGCAGCAGAAGGAACAAGAGCCAATGGCACAACCGTGGACCAGCTGACGGTGCTGGAACATGGTTACTAAGCAGGAGGTACCTGTGCTAGAAAGCACGACCAAGGACCAGCAGACGTTGCTGGAACTCGGATACCGAGAAGGAGGCACCTAGGCCAAAGGCACTGCCGAGAACCAGCTGACGGTGCTGGAACCCAGATGGGTAGCAGAAGCTGCAAGAGCAAATGGAACTAGCGAGGACCAGCTGATGGATGCAGCAGAGCCGTGTGTGTAATTGTGTGGGGTCAGGAGGGGTTTTACAAGGTGGATGTAGCAGAGCCGTGTGTGTACTTGTGTGGGGTCAGGGAGGGGTTTACAAGGTGGATGTAGCAGAGCCGTGTGTGTACTTGTGTGGGGTCAGGGAGGGGTTTTACAAGGTGGATGTAGCAGAGCCGTGTGTGTACTTGTGTGGGGTCAGGAGGGGTTTACAAGGTGGATGTAGCAGAGCCGTGTGTGTACTTGTGTGGGGTCAGGAGGGGTTTACAAGGTGGATGTAGCAGAGCCGTGTGTGTACTTGTGTGGGGTCAGGAGGTGTTTTACAAGGTGGATGTAGCAGAGCCATGTGTGTACTTGTGTGGGGTCAGGAGGGGTTTTACAAGGTGGATGCAGCAGAGCCGTGTGTGTACTTGTGTGGGGTCAGGGAGGTGTTTTACAAGGTGGATGTAGCAGAGCCGTGTGTGTACTTGTGTGGGGTCAGGGAGGGGTTTACAAGGTGGATGTAGCAGAGCCGTGTGTGTACTTGTGTGGGGTCAGGAGGGGTTTTACAAGGTGGATGTAGCATAGCCGTGTGTGTACTTGTGTGGGGTCAGGGAGGGGTTTTACAAGGTGGATGTAGCAGAGCCGTGTGTGTACTTGTGTGGGGTCAGGAGGGGTTTACAAGGTGGATGTAGCAGAGCCGTGTGTGTACTTGTGTGGGGTCAGGAGGGGTTTACAAGGTGGATGTAGCAGAGCCGTGTGTGTACTTGTGTGGGGTCAGGAGGGGTTTACAAGGTGGATGTAGCAGAGCCGTGTGTGTACTTGTGTGGGGTCAGGGAGGGGTTTTACAAGGTGGATGTAGCAGAGCCGTGTGTGTACTTGTGTGGGGTCAGGGAGGGGTTTAACAAGGTGGATGTAGCAGAGCCGTGTGTGTACTTGTGTGGGGTCAGGAGGGGTTTACAAGGTGGATGTAGCAGAGCCGTGTGTGTACTTGTGTGGGGTCAGGGAGGGGTTTTACAAGGTGGATGTAGCAGAGCTGTGTGTGTACTTGTGTGGGGTCAGGGAGGGGTTTAACAGGGTGGATGTAGCAGGGCCGTGTGTGTTCTTGGGTGGGGTCAGGAGGGGTTTACAAGTTGTACGGAGCAGAGCCGTGTGTGTACGGAGCAGAGCCGTGTGTGTACGAGGTGTACGGAGCGAAGCCGTGTGTGTACGAGGTGTATGGAGCAGAGCCGTGTGTGTACGAGATGTACGGAACGGAGCCCTGTGTGTACGGAGCTGAGCCGTGTGTTTATGGAGCGGAGCAGAGCCGGGGGTGTACGGAGTGAAGCTGCGCGTGTACAAGGTGTACGGAGCGGAGCCGTGTGTGTACGAGGCATACAAAGCGCAGCCGTGCGTGTACGAGGTGTATGGTGGGGAGCATTTATACCTCCCGAGTCCCAACTGTCCCGGATCCAGCGAGACAGTCCCGATTTTGAGAGAGAGACTGCCCCAGCCGGGAGCTTACTTTCCCCGCGGGACACAGGAGTACACAGCGAAGCCCCAAGGAGCAATTTAAAACTTGCACGTAACGTTCTACCGGAAGTGACGTGCTGGAAGCTGACCAGAAATTAGGTCATTTCAGTAGGAGATTGTGACGGAACCATGGAGGCACTTCAGGGAATGCTTCAGATTCATCACCGTGTCCTCCTCTGACAGCGGACAGCGAGATCGCCTTGGAATCGGGGATGTCGGCCATGTGAGCGGATCATGATATGTCCTGCACCAGGAGGCTCAGGTGGGCACTACAATGGGAGCTGGGCTGCTATAGTATCTTTATAGAATTTTTCTTTCTCTGTTTCTTTCTCTCTCTGTTCTTTCTCTCTAATCTTTTTTTTCTCTCTCTCTGTTCTTTCGCTCTCTGTTCTCTTTCTTTCTTTCTGTCTCTGTTCTTTCTCTCTGTCTGTTCTCTCTTTCCTCTCTTTCTTTCTCTCTCTCTGTTCTTTCTTTCCCCTCTTCCTCTCTGTTCTTTCCCCTCTTTATTTTTCTCTCTACCTCTCTGTTCTTTCTTTCCCCTCCTTCTTTTTCTCTCTCTCTCTGTTCTTTTTTTCTGTCAACTCTTTTTCTCTCTCCGTTCTTTCTTTCCCCTTTTTTCTCTCCCTCTCTGTTCTTTATTCCCCTCTTTCTTTCTTTCTTTCTTTCTCTCTGTTCTTTTTTTCTGTCCACTTTTTCTTTCTCTTTGTTCTTTTTCTTTCTTTCTTCTTTCTCTCTGTTCTTTCTTTCCCCTCTTTCTTTCTCTATCTGTTCTTTCTTTCTTTACCCTCTTTCTTTCTCTTTCTCTCTGTTCTTTTCTTTCTCTCTCTGTTCTTCCTTTCTTTCTCTCTGTTCTTTATTTTCTTTCTTTCTTTCTCTGTTCGTTCTTTCTATGTGCTTTCTTTCTTTCTCTCTCTGTATCTTTCTCTGTTCTTCCTTCCATTCTTTCTCTTTCTTTCTCTGTTCTTTATTTCCCCTCTCTTCTTTCTTTCATGCGTACACTACTAATCAGTAGCCTCCATCACATGAACGTGTTTTGCCACAGAGCGAGTGTCCGTGTGGATCACATGCGTGTCCGTGTGATCCACACAGAGAGAAGTCCGTTTTTGGCCGTCACCACGGATGTCACACGGCATGAGTCGTGGTATGTGTTAAGGGGGGGCCAACTGAGACTTTTTCGCCCGGGGCCCTCAAAAACCTGGAGCCGGCCCTGTGTGCTACAAAGCACTACCAACGACCAGCAGACGTTGCTGGAACTCGGATACCGAGATGGAGGCACCTCAACCAAAGGTACTGCCGAGAACCAGCTGACGGTGCTGGAACCCGGATGGGTAGCAGAAGCTACAAGAGTCAATGGAACTACCGAAAACCTGCTGACGGTGCTGGAACCCAGATGGGTAGCAGAAGCTATAAGAGTCAATGGAACTACCGAGAATCTGCTGACGGTGCTGGAACCCGGAGTGGCAGCTGAAGGAACAAGAGCCAATGGCACTACTGAGGACCAGCTGACGGTGCTGGAACACGGTTACTAAGCAGGAGGTACCTGTGCTACAAAGCACTACCAAGGACTAGCAGACATTGCTGGAACTCGGATCCCGAGATGGAGGCAACTCAGCCAAAGGCACTGCCGAGAACCAGCTGATGGTGGTGCTGGAACCCGGATGGGTAGCAGAAGGTACCCATCAAAAACAAAGTTGCAAGGCCGCGAGCCGGCGATCTGTCACAGGCATTGAAGCAGACTTCCTCGTGCCTGCGCTTTGCAGGCACTGAGGAAGCCAGCTGCCTGCAGGCCCCCGGAGGTCCCTGTCACCATCTTGGACCTGCAGGGATGGAGCCGCCGCAGCAGCGCTGCACATTGTGTTGCTGTGGGAGGCCAAGGAAAGCACGGAGGGAGCCCCCTCCCTGCCAATGCTTCCCTTTAACCCCCTGTTACACCGCGATTGTGTTTGATCACGGTGTGCAATGGGCTAACGTGTTGGGGGCGGTCCGTGTCCGCCCCTGACACATTGTGCCGGGTGTCAGCTGTGATAATCAGCTGACAACCGGCTGCGATCAGCGGCGCTCACCACGTGAGCGCCGCTGATCGCTGTGACGTACTATCCCGTCCCTGGGAATTAAGTCCCAGGGCACATGGACGGGATAGTACATGACATGGCAGAAAGGGGTTAATGTCCAAAGAAACTTACAACTAGAACACAAAAGGTATCCTCT
Organism: Dendrobates tinctorius; assembly: GCF_039654945.1. Lineage (NCBI taxonomy): Eukaryota > Metazoa > Chordata > Amphibia > Anura > Dendrobatidae > Dendrobates > Dendrobates tinctorius. Next base: position 12,159,371 of record NW_027361826.1, read on the forward strand.
GGATCGCAGCCGGGAAACAAGACAGTCTGTAACCGAGACCGGTTGCCATGGGCGACTGCACCACTGTGTCATGTTGAAGGGTGCCAAGCCTTTTGGCCTGGCTTGGCTCCGTGTTACCTCACACAGACTGAGCTCTGCAGAACCTCCTGCTCTGCATGCTTGCAAGCCAAAACTGACACACCCAACCCTCTGCTGCAGGGGTTTTTACAAGGAACCTGTGGCCACAGGCCACTTGGAAGACCTGGCCGGGAGGAAGCGGTCCACCTCACTACCATCCTGTAGTCCGCTTTAAAAATAAAAGACCATGGCAGGTTTTCCTAAATCTGCCTTGAGCAAATAGCTTGTCTGAGACCAAAACTCACTTTTATTTTGCATTGCAATCACAGCTATGCCTGTGACTGCAATACACTCCCGCGGCCTCAATATGCTTCTGTGCGCATCCCAGGGGACACATAGCGACCCTCGCATATAACAACGGTCACTGCCTCACAACCTATAAAATGAAGAACATGTGCATATAATGTATTCTTTTCTGGTTATTTCACCATCTTTACCTCTTGTTTTCACTATTTTCAGAGCCTCCAAGGTGGGAAAAATTGCTGAAGAGCTCTATACAAGGAGTCGGGTCTGAGGTTATCCTGAACTGTTCAGCCACGGGGACACCTGAACCGGAAATCCAGTGGCAAAGAAGTAGAATCTCTATGAAAAGTAAAATCAAAAATTATGAACTGAAAGTTTCTTGTGTAATTGTAGTTATTTTGTGTTACCTTTGTGAGATCTCAGAGTACTTTGCTTCATGCGTTATTTTATTTTCAATACCTAATGATAAATCTAATAATCACATGTGGTACGATGATTAGATGCCAAGCGTCTGAGAAGAACCTGAATTTCCATGGAAGTGTCCCGGCTTTTCGGCAGTTAGCATTCCTCCATCCCTTTCATTTTTTCTTGAAAGACAGGTCTAAAATTCTAATTCTGGAGCCATCATTAAAACGTAGTTAGAGAATATTTGGGGAAGGTGAACTGACAAATTCAATGAAAGTAAAAAGGGCAGAGAGCTTTGGTGTGAAATGCTGTCCCTTCATATTGACTCACACCCATCAAAACTTCTCACATGTCGAAAGTTTGAAAAGCCATTGGAACCTTTTAAATATTCTTACGTGTCACATATATATAGAGTGGCTATGTGGCGGCTCATACTATATATAGAGGCTATATGGGGCTGATACTATTTATAGAGTGGCTATGTGGTGGCTCATACTATATATAGAGAGGCTATGTGAGGGCTCATATTGAATATAGAGAGGCTATGTGGGGGCTCATACTATATATAGAGTGGCTATGTGGTGGCTCATACTATATATAGAGGCTATGTGGTGGCTCATACTATATATAGAGTGGCTATGTGTGGTCTCATACTATACACAAAGGGCTATGTGAGGGCTCATATTGAATATAGAGAGGCTATGTGGGGGCTCATACTATATATAAAGTGGCTATGTGAGGGCTCATATTGAATATAGAGAGGCTATGTGGGGGCTCATACTATATATAAAGTGGCTATGTGAGGGCTCATATTGAATATAGAGAGGCTATGTGGGGGCTCATACTATATATAGAGGCTATGTGGGGGCTCATACTATATATAGAGAGGCTATGTGGGTTCTGACAACGTATATAGAGGGGCTATGTGAGGAATCGTACTGTATGTAGGAAGCTAGGTGTGAGCTCTTACAGTATAAAGAGGTATAGAGGAGAGCTGTATATGGGCTCATATGGTATGTATGGGGTGTCAGCATTTTTAATTCTGCTCAATATTAAGTTATAAAATTATTATTAATATAAAATAATAATTGTAATTAAAATGTTACAGTCTCTCATGTAGCCCCTTGGGATAAGTAATAGCCCAACCCTGGTATATAGTAACATTATCCTACAGTAGCATGTCCACCTCCCCATCCAACCATCCATATAATCTAATCTTCTATAATACTGGGATATATGGGTTATTATTATTGATTTATCACTGTTCAAATCAGTAGGAACTACTCCGGAATTACAGTGTATGGTAACATTGTGGCATTTTATAAAAGTTTTAAGAAGCGAAGGTGGATAATTAGAGTCCATTTTATGTATATGGTAATGAATTGGTTGTATGGCCTGCTCTGGTCTCTTTAAACAGCTGCTGCTCCTGCTGATGATGTCACGGAATGTTGAGGTTTCTGGCTCCGCCCCCTTGCATTATGACATCACACACAAACATTGTGTAAAGAGCTGCAGAGCCAACATTCCATCTGACAGTTGCAGACGGTGGAGAGAGAGGTAAGTCGGTGCTATGTCATCTCTTGTTGTGTCCTTCATTTTCTTCTATCATCTATTTCTCATGTATTTTTTATTCATTAAGGAGTCTTTATTCTCTATAATACAAGCAGGTCCAAAATAAATAGTCAACCCCTCATATTAGGAGATGTCCAAATTTTACAGCCTTTCTTCCAACAGTAAAGAGATACATAGGACGTGACGGGATTTATCTTCAAGTACAGAAATGACAATGATTTACCAATTATCCATCACATTTTACTGGTTTCTGACTTTCTTGCTCATCAGGTCCATAGATTAGTTATAATTGAGAGAATCCCCTCAGCCATAACTGGAACATGACGACTTCTCGATTTTTAGGCCATGTATTGTTATAGAATCATCCAAATCTGGGAGATTAAAGTTACATCCTGTAAAGGGAACACATGTAACATGAAGATAATTATGTAATTGTCGGATGTTATAGAGACACATAGTAAAATACAGTCCAGGTCAAAAATATAAATCCAACCAATATTGGGAAATCCTTGTACAACACCGATGTATATACATATTAGCTCCATATGTAGTAAAACTATTCAAATATTCCCCCACATTGGTAGGATTCATATAGTTTGATCTCTAGTATATTGGACAATGCACTTCAGTGGAAGTGAGGTTGTTGGATCCGCACCCACTAGCTGATACTTGTGATGTCACGGAATGTGGTGATTGTTGGCTCTGCCCACATTAGCTGTTCCTTGTTATGTCTTAGAGCAGCGTTCCCCAACTCCAGTCCTCAAGAGCCACCAACGATTCATGTTTTCAGGATTTCCTTAGTATGGCCTACGTCATAATTGCAGTACCTGCACAGGCAATAATTCCATCACCTGGGCAATACGAATGAAATCCTAAAAACATGAACCGTTGGTGGCTCTTGAGGACTGGAGTTGGGGAACACTGTCTTAGAGTGATGGAATAGTTGATCCGCCCCAAATAGCTGCGTCATATGATGTCACGGAAGATTATGGTTGTTGGCTTCATCCACATTAGCTCTTATTTTTCATTTCACGGAATGTTTTGGTTGTTAGCTTTGCCCCCATAAGACACTACTTGTGATGTCACTAAATGTTTTAGTTGTTGGTTTCACCCCCATTACCTTCTACTAGTGATGTCACTGAATGAATACAGGTAATAGAAATGTTAAGCTAGTCCTACCTGTATGCCTCAAATTAATGGTCTTGTTGTGGATAAATTTTATATTCTGTCTTTATACTAATGATCACCCCGAAGACTTATAATAACGCACAATTTCATCTGCTTTTTAGGTGGAAATTGGTCCCCTTACCTCTTGTCCTGTCTGCAGTTGTACAAGTTGCACCAACATGTCCGCCCCTGTCCACCCCTGAATGGAGCTATAGGAAGGATGACACTACAGCTACAGAGGTGACAGTATGATAGCCTAGCTTGACTATCCATTTCTCACGAAGACCCTTTCAGCTTTTCAGACATGGGTGGAGGACATGATCTATGAAAATAGGGTCCCACAGCTGCACCCCAACAGTTTGAGCATCACTCTTAGATGAGTACATACCATCAGAGCAGAAGGCAGAGCATCGCCTCTCACTGTGTCACTGAGGAGGATAGCATTCGCTAGGGATTACTCCGGAGTGGTTGTTGTGGTGGGATGCAGGTCTGGACAGCTGTCGTCATCCTATTAGATAGATAAGAGTTTATATATGTCTGTTTATGAATTAAACTGAATCTGTCACCCCCTGCGAGACGAATATGGCCTATTAATATGTGCATACAGGTAATAGAAATGGTAAGCTAGTCCTACCTGTATGCCTCATATTAATGGCCTTGTTGTGGATAAATTTTATATTCTGTCTTTATGCTAATGATCAGCACAATGACTCATCATAACGCACAGTTTCATCAGCTTTGGAGGTGGAAAGTGGTACCCGTTCTTACCTCTTGGCCCATATGTAGTTGCACAAGTTGTACCAACAACATGTCCGCCCCAGTCCACCCCTGAATGGTACCATAGGAAGGATGACACTGCAGCTACAGAGCTGACCGTCTGATAGCCTAGCTCGATTACCCACCTCTCCTGAAGACCCTTTCAGCTTTTGAGACTTGGGTGGAGGACATCATCTCTGAAAATAGGGTCCCACAGCCGCACCCCAACAGTTTGAGCATCACTCTTAGATGAGTACATACCCTCAGAGCAGAAGGGGGTGCGTAGCCGCTCACTGTGTCACTGAGGAGGATAGCATTCGCCAGGGATTACTCCGGAGTGGTTCTTGTGGTGGGATGCAGGTCTGGACAGCTGTCGTCATCCTAGTAGATAGATAAGAATTAATATATGTGTGTTTATGCTTTAAATGGAATCTGTCACCCCCCGCGAGACGTATATGGCCTATTAATATGCGCATACAGGTAATAGAAATTTTAAGCTAGTCCTACCTGTATGCCTCATATTAATGGTCTTGCTGTGGATAAATTTTATATTCTGTCTTTATGCCAATGATCAGCCCAATGACTCATCATAACGCACAGTTTCATCAGCTTTGGAGGTGGAAAGCGGTACCCGTCCTTACCTCTTGGCCCATGTGCAGTTGCACAAGTTGTACCAACAACATGTCTGCCCCTGTCCACCCCTGAATGGTACCATAGGAAGGATGACACTGCAGCTACAGAGCTGACCGTCTGATAGCCTAGCTCGATTACCCACCTCTCCTGAAGACCCTTTCAGCTTTTGAGACTTGGGTGGAGGACATCATCTCTGAAAATAGGGTCCCACAGCTGCACCCCAAAAGTTTGAGCATCAATCTTAGATGAGTACATACCCTCATAGCAGAAGGGGGGTGCGTAGCCCCTCACTGTGTCACTGAGGAAGATAGCATTCGCCAGGGATTACTCCGGAGTGGTTGTTTTGGTGGGATGCAGGTCTGGATAGCTGTCGTCATCCTTTTAGATAGATAAGAATTAATATATGTCTGTTTATGCTTTAAACTGAATCTTTCCCTCGTCCCCGGAAACGTATATGACCTAGTAATATGGGCATACAGGTAATAGAAATGGTAAGCTAGTCCTACCTGTATGCCTCATATTAATGGTCTTGTTGTGGATACATTTTAGATTCTGTCTTTATGCTAATGATCAGCCCAATGACTCATCAAAATGCACAGTTTCATCTGCTTTGGGGGTGAAAATGGGTACCCTTATCTCTTAGCCCATGTGCAGTTGCACAAGTTGTGCCAACAACATGTCTGCCCCTGTCCACCCCTGAATGGTACCATAGGAAGGATGACACTACAGCTACAGAGCTGACCGTCTGATAGCCTAGCTCGACTGCCCACCTCTCCTGAAGACTCTTTCAGCTTTTGAGACTTGGGTGGAGGACATCATCTCTGAAAATAGGGTCCCACAGCTGCACCCCAACAGTTTGAGCATCACTCTTAGATGAGTACATACCCTCAGAGCAGAAGGGGGTGCATAGCCTCTCACTGTGTCACTGAGGAGGATAGCATTCGCCAGGGATTACTCCGGAGTGGTTGTTGTGGTGGGATGCAGGTCTGGACAGCTGTCGTCATCCTATTAGATAGATAAGAATTTATATATGTGTGTTTATGCTTTAAGCGGAATCTGTCACTCTCGACACGTATATAACCTATTAATATGGGCATACAGGTAATAGAAATGTTAAGCTAGTCCTACCTGTATGCCTCATATTAATGGTCTTGTTGTGGATACATTTTAGATTCTGTCTTTATGCTAATGATCAGCCCAATGACTCATCAAAATGCACAGTTTCATCTGCTTTGGGGGTGAAAATGGGTACCCTTATCTCTTAGCCCATGTGCAGTTGCACAAGTTGTGCCAACAACATGTCTGCCCCTGTCCACCCCTGAATGGTACCATAGGAAGGATGACACTGCAGCTACAGAGCTGACCGTCTGATAGCCTAGCTCGATTACCCACCTCTCCTGAAGACCCTTTCAGCTTTTGAGACTTGGGTGGAGGACATCATCTCTGAAAATAGGGTCCCACAGCTGCACCCCAAAAGTTTGAGCATCAATCTTAGATGAGTACATACCCTCATAGCAGAAGGGGGGTGCGTAGCCCCTCACTGTGTCACTGAGGAAGATAGCATTCGCCAGGGATTACTCCGGAGTGGTTGTTTTGGTGGGATGCAGGTCTGGATAGCTGTCGTCATCCTTTTAGATAGATAAGAATTAATATATGTCTGTTTATGCTTTAAACTGAATCTTTCCCTCGTCCCCGGAAACGTATATGACCTAGTAATATGGGCATACAGGTAATAGAAATGGTAAGCTAGTCCTACCTGTATGCCTCATATTAATGGTCTTGTTGTGGATACATTTTAGATTCTGTCTTTATGCTAATGATCAGCCCAATGACTCATCAAAATGCACAGTTTCATCTGCTTTGGGGGTGAAAATGGGTACCCTTATCTCTTAGCCCATGTGCAGTTGCACAAGTTGTGCCAACAACATGTCTGCCCCTGTCCACCCCTGAATGGTACCATAGGAAGGATGACACTACAGCTACAGAGCTGACCGTCTGATAGCCTAGCTCGACTGCCCACCTCTCCTGAAGACCCTTTCAGCTTTTGAGACTTGGGTGGAGGACATCATCTCTGAAAATAGGGTCCCACAGCTGCACCCCAACAGTTTGAGCATCACTCTTAGATGAGTACATACCCTCAGAGCAGAAGGGGGTGCATAGCCTCTCACTGTGTCACTGAGGAGGATAGCATTCGCCAGGGATTACTCCGGAGTGGTTGTTGTGGTGGGATGCAGGTCTGGACAGCTGTCGTCATCCTATTAGATAGATAAGAATTTATATATGTGTGTTTATGCTTTAAGCGGAATCTGTCACTCTCGACACGTATATAACCTATTAATATGGGCATACAGGTAATAGAAATGTTAAGCTAGTCCTACCTGTATGCCTCATATTAATGGTCTTGTTGTGGATACATTTTATATTGTCTTTATGCTAATGATCAGCCCAATGACTAATCATAACGCACAGTTTCATCTGCTTTGGGGATGGAAATGGGTACCCTTATCTCTTGGCCCATATGCAGTTGCACAAGTTGTGCCAACAACATGTCTGCCCCTGTCCACCCCTGAATGGTACCATAGGAAGGATGACACTACAGCTACAGATCTGACCGTCTGATAGCCTAGCTTGACTACCCACCTCTCCTGAAGACCCTTTCAGCTTTTGAGACTTGGGTGGAGGACATCATCTCTGAAAATAGGGTCGCACAGCTGCACCCCAACAGTTTGAGCATCACTCTTAGATGAGTACATACCCTCAGAGCAGAAGGGGCGCATAGCCTCTCACTTTGTCACTGAAGAGGATAGCATTCGCCAGGGATTACTCCGGAGTGGTTGCTGTGGTGGGATGCAGGTCTGGACAGCTGTCGTCATCCTATTAGATAGATAAGAATTTATATATGTGTGTTTATGCTTTAAACGGAATCTGTCACTCTCGACACGTATAAAACCTATTAATATGGGCATACAGGTAATAGAAATGGTAAGCTAGTCCTACTTGTATGCCTTATATTAATGGTCTTGTGGATAAATTTTAGATTCTGTCTTTATGCTATTGATCAGCCCAATGACTCATCATAACGCACAGTTTCATCTGCTTTGGGGGTGAAAATGGGTACCCTTATCTCTTGGCCCATGTGCAGTTGCACAAGTTGTGCCAACAACATGTCTGCCCCGTCCACCCCTGAATGGTACCATAGGAAGGATGACACTACAGCTACAGAGCTGACCGTCTGATAGCCTAGCTCGACTACCCACCTCTCCTGAAGACCCTTTCAGCTTTTGAGACTTGGGTGGAGAACATCATCTCTGAAAATAGGGTCCCACAGCTGCACCCCAACAGTTTGAGCATCACTCTTAGATGAGTACATACCCTCAGAGCAAAAGGGGCGCATAGCCTCTCACTGTGCCACTGAGGAGGATAGCATTCGCCAGGGATTACTCCGGAGTGGTTGCTGTGGTGCGATGCAGGTCTGGACAGCTGTCGTCATCCTATTAGATAGATAAGAAATTATATATGTGTGTTTATGCTTTAAACGGAATCTGTCACTCTCGACACGTATATAACCTATTAATATGGGTATACAGGTAATAGAAATATTAAGCTAGTCCTACCTGTATGCCTCATATTAATGGTCTTGTTGTGGATACATTTTATATTGTCTTTATGCTAATGATCAGCCCAATGACTAATCATAACGCACAGTTTCATCTGCTTTGGAGGTGGAAATTGGTACCCTTACCTCTTGACCCGTGTGCAGTTGCACAAGTTGCATCAACAACATGTCCACCCTTGTTCACCCCTGAATGGAACCATAGGAAGGATGACACTAAAGCTACAGAGGTGACCGTCTGATAGCCCAGCTCGACTAGCCACCTCTCCTGAAGACCCTTTCAGCTTTTGAGACTTGGGTGGAGGACATCATCTCTGAAAATAGGGTCCCACAGCTGCACCCCAACAGTTTGAGCATCACTCTTAGATGAGTACATACCCTCAGAGCAGAAGGGGGTGCGTAGCCCTTCACTGTGTCACTGAAGAGGATAGCATTCGCCAGGGATTACTCCGGAGTAGTGGTTGTGGTGGAATGCAGGTCTGGACAGCTGTCGTCATCCTAGTAGATAGATAAGAATTAATACATGTGTGTTTAAGCTTTAAATGGAATCTGTCACCCCCCACGAGACGTATAGGACCTATTAATATGGGCATACAGGTAATAGAAATTTTAAGCCAGTCCTACCTGTATGCCTCATATTAATGGTATTGTTGTGGATAAATTTTATATTCTGTCTTTATGCTAATGATCATCCCAATGACTCATCATAACGCACAGTTTCATCTGCTTTGAGGTGGAAATTGGTCCCCTTACCTCTTGGCCCGTGTGCAGTTGCACAAGTTGCATCAACAACATGTCTGCCCTTGTTCACCCCTGAATGGAACCATAGGAAGGATGACACTACAGCTACAGAGGTGACCGTCTGATAGCCTAGCTCAACTACCCACCTCTCCTGAAGACCCTTTCAGCTTTTGAGACTTGGGTGGAGGACATCATCTCTGAAAATAGGGTCCCACGGCTGCACCCCAACAGTTTGAGCATCACTCTTAGATGAGTACATACCCTCAGAGCAGAAGGGGGTGTGTAGCCCTTCACTGTGTCACTGAGGAGGATAGCATTCGCCAGGGATTACTCCGGAGTTGTGGTTGTGGTGGGAAGCAGGTCTGGACAGCTGTCGTCATCCTATTAGATAGATAAGAATTAATATATGTACCTCTTCGTCCGTGTGCAGTTGCACAACTTGTACCAACAACATGTCTGCCCCTGTCCACCCCTGAATGGAACCGTAGGAAGGATGACACTACAGCTACAGAGGTGACCGTCTGATAGCCTAGCTCAACTACCCACCTCTCCTGAAGACCCTTTCAGGTTTTGAGACTTGGGTGGAGGACATCATCTCTGAAAATAGAGTCCCACAGCTGCACCCCAACAGTTTGAGCATCACTCTTAGATGAGTACATACCCTCAGAGCAGAAGTAGGTGCGTAGCCCCTCACTGTGTCACTGAGGATAGCATTCGCCAGGGATTACTCCGGAGTGGTTGTTGTGGTGGGATGCAGGTCTGGACAGCTGTCGTCATCCTAGTAGATAGATAAGAATTAATATATGTGTGTTTATGCTTTAAATGGAATCTGTCACCCCCCCGCGAGACGTATAGGACCTATTAATATGGACATACAGGTAATAGAAATGGTAAGCTAGTCCTACCTGTATGCCTCATATTATTGGTCTTGATCTGGATAGATTTTAGATTCTGTCTTTATGCTAATGATCAGCCCAATGACTCATCATAACGCACAGTTTCATCTGCTTTGGGGGTGAAAATGGGTACCCTTATCTCTTGGCCCATATGCAGTTGCACAAGTTGTGCCAACATCATGTCTGCCCCTGTCCACCCCTGAATGGTACCATAGGAAGGATGACACTACAGCTACAGAGCTAACCGTCTGATAGCCTAGCTCGACTACAGACCTCTCCTGAAGACCCTTTCAGCTTTTGAGACTTGGGTGGAGGACATCATCTCTGAAAATAGGGTCCCACAGCTGCACCCCAACAGTTTGAGCATCACTCTTAGATGAGTACATACCCTCAAAGCAGAAGGGGGCGCATAGCCTCTCACTGTGTCACTGAGGAGGATAGCATTCGCCAGGGATTTCTCCGGAGTGGTTGTTGTGGTGGGATGCAGGTCTGGACAGCTGTCGTCATCCTATTAGATAGATAAGAATTTATATATGTGTGTTTATGCTTTAAACGGAATCTGTCACTCTCGACACGTATATAACCTATTAATATGGGCATACAGGTAATAGAAATGTTAAGCTAGCCCTACCTGTATGCCTCATATTAATGGTCAGGTTGTGGATACATTTTATATTGTCTTTATGCTAATGATCAGCCCAATGACTAATCATAACTCAAAGTTTCATCTGCTTTGGAGGTGGAAATTGGTACCCTTACCTCTTGACCCGTGTGCAGTTGCACAAGTTGCATCAACAACATGTCCGCCCTTGTTCACCCCTGAATGGATCCATAGGAAGGATGACACTACAGCTACAGAGGTGACCGTCTGATAGCCCAGCTCAACTACTCACCTCTCCTGAAGACCCTTTCAGCTTTTGAGACTTGGGTGGAGGACATCATCTCTGAAAATAGGGTCCCACAGCTGCACCCCAACAGTTTGAGCATCACTCTTAGATGAGTACATACCCTCAGAGCAGAAGGGGGCCCATAGCCTCTCACTGTGTCACTGAGGAGGTTTAGCATTCGCCAGGGATTACTCCGGAGTTGTGGTTGTGGTGGGATGCAGGTCTGGACAGCTGTCGTCATCCTATTAGATAGATAAGAATTTATATATGTGTGTTTATGCTTTAAATGGAATCTGTCACTCTCGACATGTATAGAACCTATTAATATGGGCATACAGGTAATAAGGAGATTTTTGTGTACTCACCGTAAAATCTCTTTCTCTTAGCCTTTAATTGGGGGACACAGAACCGTGGGTGTTATGCTGCTGTCCACTAGGAGGCGACGCTATGCATAATCTAAAAAAGATTAACTTTGGCTCCTCCTCTGCAGTATACACCCCTGGACGGCGTCAGCCTTCTCCAGTTTTGTGCAACAGCATTAGGAGGAATATACCAGAAACATAACCATGCCTGTAAAAAAGGATACTATAAACAGGCTCAAACAACAATATGAGAACCCAACCTTAACAACGGCCCGCAAGGGCAACAGGGTGGGAGCTGTGTCCCCCAATTAAAGGCTAAGAGAAAGAGATTTTACGGTGAGTACACAAAAATCTCCTTTACTCTGTCGCCTTATTGGGGGACACAGAACCGTGGGACGTCCCAAAGCAGTCCCTGGGTGGGAAGCAGTGGACGAATATTGTGCTGACAGTCCCCTAGACTTGGGGTACTGCCGCCTGCAGGACCCGTCTACCCAGGCTCGCATTCGCTGAGGACTGTGTATGGACTCTGTAGTGTTTTGTAAATGTGTGCAGGCTAGTCCAAGTGGCTGCCTTACACACTTGATGTGCCGAGGCTTGATGCCGAATGGCCTAAGAGGCCCCTTCCGCCTGCGTAGAGTGTGCCGTGATACCGACCGGAAGGGGAGAATTGTTGAGGCGGTAAGCCTCTTGAATGGTGGACTTGATCCACCTAGCAAGGGTGGCTTTGGAAGCCGGTAGGCCCTTGCGAACACCTTCTGGAAGAAGGAAAAGTGAATCAGACTTCCAGAAGGGAGCAGTCCTAGACACGTAAATACGCAATGCCCTGACAAGGCCAAGCGTATGCAGAGCCTTCTCTACCCTATGAACGGGAGCCGGGCAAAGAGACCGTAGTGATATTTCCTCATTGAGGTGGAAGCTGGACACGACCTTCGGAAGGAAGGATGGTACTGTACGGAGAACCACCTTGTCCTGATGAAAAACCAGGAAGGGTTGTCTGCAGGAAAGAGCTGAAAGTTCAGACGCCCTGCGTAGCGAGGTGATTGCCACCAGGAAAACCACTTTCTTTGATAGAAAGCAGAGTGAGACCACCCTAAGGGGTTCAAAAGGAGGTGACTGTAGTGCTGTCAAGACCAGGTTGAGGTCCCACGTCTCCAACGGACGTTTGTAGGGGGGAACCAATCGGGAAACCCCTTGGAGAAAAGTCTTCACTTGCGGCTTGTTAGCAATACGCCTCTGAAAGAGCACTGAAAGCGCTGACACTTGGCTCTTCAGCGAGCCCAGGGATAGCCCGGCGTCCAGGCCTGACTGAAGGAAACCGAGGACCTTTGGAAGAGAATAGGGAAGTGGGATCTGCCCACGAGATTCGCACCATGTGAAGAAAACCTTCCAGGTACGATAGCAAATCCTGGCTGAAGTTGGCTTTCGAGCCCTGATCATGGTTTTGACAACGTCCGGTGAAAAACCTACTTGGGTCAAAACCCAGGTCTCAATGGCCACGCCGTCAAATTGAGAGCCCCTGAGTTCTGGTGGAAGAATGGGCCTTGTGACAGGAGGTCGGGACGTGTGGGGAGACAACAGGGAGCGTCTACTATGAGTTGCACGACGTCGGCGTACCATGTACGCCTGGGCCAGTCTGGAGCGATCAGAATGGTGGGAACACCCTCTTGTTTGATCTTCCTCAGGACTCTGGAGATCAGGGGGAGGGGTGGAAAAATGTACAGAAGCTGGAACTGGGTCCAGTCCTGAACCAGGTCATCTGCTCCGAGCGACCGCGGATCGCGCGTCCTGGCCATGAAGTTGGGAACCTTGGCATTGAGATGGGATGCCATCAGATCCACGTCCGGGGTCCCCCAACGATGACAGATCTGACAGAAGACTTCTGGATGGAGAGACCATTCCCCCGAGTCCATTCCTTGTCGGCTGAGATAGTCGGCTTCCCAGTTGTCCACACCCGGAATGTGGACCGTGGAGAGTACCGACCTTGCAGCCTCCGCCCATTGTAGGATACGTGTTACTTCGGTCATCGCCTGGATGCTGCGGGAGCCGCCTTGATGGTTCACGTATGCCACTGCCGTGGCATTGTCCGACTGTACTCTGATTTGAGAGTCTGCTAGCAAGTGATGGAAGGCTTTCAATGCCAGGAAGATGGCCCGAATTTCCAGGATGTTGATGGGCAAGGTCGATTCCCTTGGTGACCACCTGCCTTGCGCTCTGTGATGCAGGTGCACCGCGCCCCAACCCATAAGGCTTGCGTCGGTGGTCAAAACCTTCCATTGACCGGAGAGAAAGGATTTTCCCCTTGCAAGCGAGGTTGGCTTGAGCCACCAGTGCAGGGACCTCCTGGTGTTTGCTGATAACCAGAACTCCCTGTTGAGGGAGAACGGATTCCTGTCCCAGGACTTGAGGATGGCCAGTTGAAGGGGTCTGAGGTGAAACTGGGCAAATGGTACCGCCTCCATTGCTGCTGCCATCCTGCCAAGTACTCTCATGGCATACTGGAGAGATCTGGGGGACTTGCGGAGGAGTGTGTGAACTCCCAGACGGAGAGCCAGTGTCTTGTCCCTGGGGAGGATCACCAGACCCTTGAAGGTGTCGAATAGCATCCCCAGGAAGGTCAGAGACTGACTCGGGGTAGTCAAGGACTTCTGTAAATTGACTAACCATCCCAGGCGCCTCAGAGTGTCGATCGTGATCGAGACGTTGACCTCGCAGTCCTTGAGGGTGGGGGCCTTGATGAGAAGGTCGTCCAGGTATGGAACGACTACTATGCCTCTGGAGTGCAGAACGTCCATGGTAGCTGCCATGACCTTTGTAAATGTTCTGGGAGCCGTGGCGAGACCGAACGGGAGGGCCACAAACTGGTAATGGTCTTGGTTGATTGCGAATCTGAGAAACCTCTGATGGGCGGGAGCAATCGGTATATGCAGGTATGCGTCCTGTATGTCTATGGAGGCAAGATATTCTCCTTTTTCCATAGACGCAACGATTGACCGGAGGGATTCCATGCGGAAGTGACGAACTCGAACGTACTTGTTGAGTTGCTTGAGGTCTAGTATGGGTCGGACGCTGCCTCCCTTCTTGGGCACCACAAACAGGTTGGAGTAGAAGCCTCGGAAGCGCTCTTCTGCTGGGACTGGCACTATGACTCCTGCTCGCAGGAGGGAAGAAACCGCTTGACTGAAGGCCTGAGCTTTGAGCGGGGATTTTGGAGGGACAGAGGGAAAAAACCTGTGCGGTGGGCTGGTAGTAAACTCGATTTTGTATCCTGAAGACTCTATTTCCTTGACCCACTTGTCTTCTGTAATAGGCAGCCAGATCTGCTGAAAGAGTAGCAGTCGTCCGCCTACAAGTGGGGTGTCTTCCAGAGGGCATGAGTCAGAATGAGGGAAAAGTCTGAGGTTTTCCTCCTTTAGGTTTTGCCTGGCTTGCCTTTGATTGCCAGTTCCTGTCCGGCCTCTGTGCCGCACGTGTGTTGTCCCTGCGGGGGAACGATTACGGTTTTGTGCTGGGCGTGAGACGGACTAGCCTGAAGAATTCCGAAAGGATCGGAAACGAGATTGATTACGCCTTTTAAACGTGCGTTTTGGTCTTAGTTGAGGGAGGGAAGTACTTTTGCCCCCGGTAGCATTGGATATCATTGTATCCAGCTTTTCACCGAAAAGACGGCCACTGAAGTACGGGAGATTTGATAGGGACTTTTTTGAGGCCGCATCCGCTTTCCATTCTCTTAGCCAGAGAATACGCCGGATGGTGATGGCGTTTGATGCTATTCCCGCTATCCCTCTTGCAGAGTCCAACGCTGCATGGACCATGTAATCTGCCACTACTACAATTTGCACCGCCTGGTCCACCAGCTGAGGATTTGAAGCTTGAAGGCCCTTTTGCAATAGATCAGCCCAAGCCACGATGGCCTTGGCTGCCCAAACTAAAGCAAATGCGGGAGCCAGAGAGGCACCTGCCGCTTCAAAGATTGAACAAGCCATGCGTTCTACTTGTCTGTCTGCAGTGTCCTTGAGGGTTGAACTGTCCGGCAGCGAGAGAAGCGTTTGTGCTGCTAGTCTAGAGACTGGAGGGTCCACTTCAGGCGGATCTGTCCAATCCTTGGTGTCTTTCTGTGGAAAGGGGTATTTTGCTTCCAAATACTTGCGATTGGCGAATTTTTTCTCAGGCTGCGAAAAATGCTTAGAAAGGATTTTTTGAAATTCCGGGTGATTAGGGAAGACCTTCGATGGTTTCTGAACACTTTCAAAGGAAATCTTGTGTTCTGGTGCTTCCGGGGTTGGATCTGAAATGTCCAGCACCCGAAGGATGGAAGAGACGATATCCTCAACTATCGCAGTATTGCTAGGGGGACAAGGGAGCAAAGCGTTCTCAGTTTCATTATCTGAATTGGAGTCACATACGCCCTCTGAGTCTTGCGCGTCGCTAAGGAGCTCCCTAGCGGGCGAACTAGAGCAGAGGTTTCCCATAGTCTGGGATCGTTGTGGAGATCCGCATTGTCCTTCTCTATCAGGTGACGGCCTCGGTGACCTGAGGCCACTGTGTCTTTCCCTGGAGGGGGAAGACCTATTGCTATGTGAGGACGCAGATGAACGCGACCTGTGGGTCCGCTTACGCCTCGAACTGTCGGAAGCGCCCTGATCATGAGACCGGACGTCCCTTTGCTGGGTAACGTTCATAGCCGAGACATGACCCTGCAGAGCCTGCAGTAATGTGGAGGTCAGGTTATCTATAGACTGTGTCATAGACTACGACATCTGAGTCGCCCATTCCGGCGCAGTAGCGGTCGCAGAAGCGTTGGTAGGGACTTCTTGGGGTTCTGATCCTGTTTTTTGGGTACAATCCCGGCAGTGTGGGTACTTGCTGCCGCTGGGGAGAGTGGCCTTGCAGGCTGTACAGACTGCATAAAAGCAGTCTTGCCTGGTTCTTTTCCTTGAGCCCGACATAGTACCTAGGCTGATTAGTGGAGGCCCTACAGGGGTATCTACGCAGAGGAAAGGAGTAGGAGAGCGCTATAGGTTATAGGAATTCACAGCTGAGTACCAAGGACCCAGCTGTGATCTTACCCCACCGGTGCTCCCCCTTAGGTCCAGCGCTGATAAGTCCCACGTCCTGTGCCCCCCGGAGACTGCTGTGCTGCTTTCCTCCAGGTGCAGCAAGATGGCCACCGGATTCTGAGGTGGAGAGGGAAGGGGGCGGAGAGCTGGAAAAGGCCTCGCTGGGCCATGTAAAAGCGCGCCCTTCCTGCCTCGATCCGCCCCTTCTATGACACTACAGTGTCATTTTCGTCATCCGGGGGGGCAGGCCGGGGGGCGGGAATGGGGCGGCGACTTCGGCTAGGCCGAAGCCGCGGCCTAAATTTGAGGTCTCCTGCCCAGCAGGGCTCTAGGACGGCGCGGTCGTCCGGGGGGGGTCGGATTTAAACCAGACCCCCCCAGAATGAAAGGAGGGCTGGCGGTGGGGCCATGCGTGCGACTGGGGCCCTGTGGAGGGTCCCTTGGGGTGCCATTGCTGAAGAGACCGGGGCGCAGGGAGCCCGGTCTCTGATAAGTGCCGTACCTCTCTGCACCTCCCCCGCTCCTAAAGGGAGCCCACAGGTGGACTGGGGTCCCTGGTGCCTGGTACAGGCCCTACCTGCGGTGTCTCAACCTAATACCCCCAGAGGGGGATTAGGGAGGGTGCTGCTGTCACCGTCAGGGGGCTTCCTCGTCGCCTCGACCTCGACCAAGAGCCGGACGGAACTGAGGAAGGAGGGGGGTCTCGACCTCGAACCAGTACCCGAGGGACTGGTGAGGGAGCGACATGGGGAATAGCCACCTCGACCTCAACCGGGTACCCCTAATGGGGGACCGAGGAGGGAGCCATGCCGGGAGTCTCGCTGGAGAGCCTCTTTTCTTCATCTGTAGTCCTTTGGAAAAAAATCCAGGAAAAAGACGGAGTAAAAAAAAAAAATCTTAGGTGTGCCTCCTGCGACACTAAGCAAAAACTGGAGAAGGCTGACGCCGTCCAGGGGTGTATACTGCAGAGGAGCCAAAGTTAATCTTTTTTAGATTATGCATAGTGTCGCCTCCTAGTGGACAGCAGCATAACACCCACGGTTCTGTGTCCCCCAATAAGGCGACAGAGTAAGAAATGTTAAGCTAGTCCTACCTGTATGCCTCATATTAATGGTCTTGTTGTGGATACATTTTATATTGTCTTTATGCTAATGATCAGCCAATGACTAATCATAACGCACAGTTTCATCTGCTTTGGAGGTGGAAATTGGTACACTTACCTCTTGACCCGTGTGCAGTTGCACAAGTTGCATCAACAACATGTCCGCCCTTGTTCACCCCTGAATGGAACCATAGGAAGAATGACACTACAGCTACAGAGGTGACCGTCTGATAGCCCAGCTCGACTACCCACCTCTCCTGAAGACCCTTTCAGCTTTTGAGACTTGGGTGGAGGACATGATCTCTGAAAATAGGGTCCCACAGCTGCACCCCAACAGTTTGAGCATCACTCTTAGATGAGTACATACCCTCAAAGCAGAAGGGGGAGCATAGCCCCTCATTGTGTCACTGAGGAGGATAGCATTCGCCAGGGATTACTCCGGAGTGGTGGTTGTGGTGGGATGCAGGTCTGGACAGCTGTCGTCATCCTATTAGATAAGAATTAATATATGTATGTTTATGCTTTAAACTGAATCTTTCCCTCCCCACCCGAAACGTATATGACCTATTAATATGGGCATACAGGTAATAGAAATGTTAAGCTAGTCCTACCTGTATGCCTCATATTAATGGTATTGTTGTGGATAAATTTTATATTCTGTCTTTATGCTAATGATCAGCCCAATGACATATCATAACGCACAGTTTCATCTGCTTTGGAGGTGGAAATTGGTCCCCTTACCTCTTGGCCCGTGTGCAGTTGCACAAGTTGCATCAACAACATGTCTGCCCTTGTTCACTCCTGAATGGAACCATAGGAAGGATGACACTACAGCTACAGAGCTGACCGTCTGATAGCCTAGCTCGACTACCCACCTCTCCTGAAGACCCTTTCAGCTTTTGAGACTTGGGTGGAGGACATCATCTCTGAAAATAGGGTCCCACAGCTGCACCCCAACAGTTTGAGCATCACTCTTAGATGAGTACATACCCTCAGAGCAGAAGGGGGCGCATAGCCTCTCACTGTGTCACTGAGGAGGATAGCATTCGCCAGGGATTACTCCGGAGTGGTTGTTGTGGTGGGATGCAGGTCTGGACAGCGGTCGTCATTTTAGTAGATAGATAAGAATTAATATATGTGTGTTTATGCTTTAAATGGAATCTGTCACCCCCCCGCGAGACGTATAGGACCTATTAATATGGGCATACAGGTAATAGAAATGGTAAGCTAGTCCTACTTGTATGCCTCATATAAATGGTCTTGTTGTGGATAAATTTTAGATTCTGTCTTTATGCTAATGATCAGCCCAATGACTCATCATACCGCACAGTTTCATTTGCTTTGGGTGTGGAAATGGGTACCCTTATCTCTTGGCCCATGTGCAGTTGCACAAGTTGTGCCAACAACATGTCTGCCCCTGTCCACCCCTGAATGGTACCATAGGAAGGATGACACTACAGCTACAGAGCTGACCGTCTGATAGCCTAGCTCGACTACCCGCCTCTCCTGAAGACCCTTTCAGCTTTTGAGACTTGGGTGGAGGACATCATCTCTGAAAATAGGGTCCCACAGCTGCACCCCAACAGTTTGAGCATCACTCTTAGATGAGTACATACCCTCAGAGCAGAAGGGGGCGCATAGCCTCTCACTGTGTCACTGAGGAGGATAGCATTCGCCAGGGATTACTCCGGAGTGGTTGTTGTGGTGGGATGCAGGTCTGGACAGCTGTCATCATCCTATTAGATAGATAAGAATTTATATATGTGTTTTTATGCTTTAAACGGAATCTGTCACTCTCGGCACGTATAAAACCTATTAATATGGGCATACAGGTAATAGAAATGTTAAGCTAGTCCTACCTGTATGCCTCATATTAATGGTCTTGTTGTGGATACATTTTATATTGTCTTTATGCTAATGATCAGCCCAATGACTAATCATAACACACAGTTTCATCTGCTTTGGAGGTGGAAATTGGTACCCTTACCTCTTGACCCGTGTGCAGTTGCACAAGTTGCATCAACAACATGTCCGCCCTTGTTCACCCCTGAATGGTACCATAGGAAGGATGACGCTACAGCTACAGAGCTGACCGTCTGATAGCCTAGCTCGACTACCCACCTCTCCTGAAGACCCTTTCAGCTTTTGAGACTAGGGTGGAGGACATCATCTCTGAAAATAGGGTCCCACAGCTGCACCCCAAAAGTTTGAGCATCACTATTAGATGAGTACATACCCTCAGAGCAGAAGGGGGTGCGTAGCCCATCACTGTGTCACTGAGGAGGATAGCATTCGCCAGGGATTACTCCGGAGTTGTGGTTGTGGTGGGATGCAGGTCTGGACAGCTGTCGTCATCCTATTAGATAGATAAGAATTAATATATGTACCTCTTCGTCCGTGTGCAGTTGCACAAGTTGTACCAACAACATGTCCGCCCCTGTCCACCCCTGAATGGAACCATAGGATAAGAATTAATATATGTGTGTTTATGCTTTAAATGGAATCTGTCACCCCCCCCCCGAGACGTATAGGACCTATTAATATGGGCATACAGGTAATAGAAATGGTAAGCTAGTCCTACCTGTATGCCTCATATTAATGGTCTTGTTGTGGATAAGTTTTATATTCTGTCTTTATGCTAATGCTTTGTTGTTTTTATACTATGTTTCTCAGATCCCACAAAATGACCTTATTTTCATTGTTCTGATTGGTTATATGTGTTGTCTTTGTTTTGTCTGTTTTCTTTGTTTGTTTTATTTTCTGTTATTGGCACTGTAATTTTGCAATTTATGTATTTGACCAAAGGGTTAAACTAAATGACTCTAAAGAAAATAGATTTAGTTAGTAAAATGTTTAGTGGGAATGTGTTATGAAGCTTTTATGTTTTGGACATTGACCACTATCTGGTCATTGTTAACCAATGTGTATATTATTGCCATTGTTTATTATTATAGCTCCATTTTTTCCATGGTGCTTTACATGTGAAAAGGGGTGTACATAATAAACACAAGTACAACAATCTTAACCCCTTAACTTCCAATGACGGACATAGTCCGTCATTGGACATCTCCCCCGCTTTGATGAGGGCTCCGGCTGTGAACAGTTGACATGTGCCTGCAATAGGCGCAAGTGGAATGGCCATCCACCTTCGCCTATTAACTAGTTAAATGCTGCTGTCAAACACTGACAGCGGCATTTAACAAGCGCTCTGGCCGCGTGGTCAGAAATACGCTCACCGCTGACCTCCGTCACGTCATAAGGGGGTCACAAATGCGTTGGCACAACAACCATAGGTCTCCTGGACACCTCTATGGTTGTTGATGACGGATTGCTATGAGCGCCACAATGTGGACAGTGCTCATAGCATTGCTGTATTTCTGCTACATATTGGCGATCTGCTCATCGCCTATATGTAGCAGTGGCGATCAAGCTTTGGCAGCTTCTAGCCTCCCATGGAGGCTATTGAAGCATGCTAAAAGTAAAAAAAAAAAGTATTTAAAAAGATGAAAAAAAATATAAAAGTTTAAATCATGCCCCATTCAAAATTAAACAATAAAATTAAAATCACACATACACATATTTGATATCGCCGCATTCAGAATCGCCCGGTCTATCAATAAAAAAAAGGATTAACCTGATCGCTAAACGGTGTAGCAGGAAAAAATAAAAAAAACAGAATTACATTTTTTTTTGGTCGCTGTGACATTGCATTAAAATGCAATAACGGACGATCAAAAGAAAGTATCTGCACAAAAGTGGTATTATTAAAAACGTCAGCCTTATCATCTCAAAAACATTCGTCAACAATAACCAGAAAATGTCCAATCCTTTTAATCATAGTTTAAAGTTTTGCAAGAATTTACTTTAAATTTTGTCACCCCTTATATCATAAAATAATAAATCAAGAGAAATTACTTTTCTAATAGACTGGCAGGTCCAGAAGAGATCCCTTATTAGCAGTCTCCTCATTATCATAATAGGCAGGAATACAATGAGAGTTAACAGAATTCACCATTCACAGTAGGTAGTGTCACAGCTCACCTCTTCCCCCTTCCTGCACAATGACATCTGCATGTCACTAAACATGAGAACATGAATAGAAAACTCTGCCAAGGAAATAGAGTCCCTTATAATGTCTTATGATATACACTCACTGGCCACTTTATTAGGTACACCATGCTAGTAACGGGTTGGACCCCCTTTTGCCTTCAGAACTGCCTCAATTCTTCGTGGCAGAGATTCAACAAGGTGCTGGAAGCATTCCTCAGAGATTTTGGACCATATTGACATGATGGCATCACACAGTTGGCGCAGATTTGTCGGCTGCACATCCCTGATGCGAATCTCCCGTTCCACCACATCCCAAAGATGCTCTATTGGATTGAGATCTGGTGACTGAGGAGGCCATTTGAGTACAGTGAACTCATTGTCATGTTCAAGAAACCAATCTGAGATGATTCGAGCTTTATGACATGGCGCATTATCCTGCTGAAAGTAGCCATCAGATGCCTGTTCTTAGCTGAGAGGAGTGGTACCCAGTGTGGTCTTCTGCTGCTGTAGCCCATCTGCCTCAAAGTTCGACGCACTGTGCGTTCAGAGATGCTCTTCTGCCTACCTTGGTTGTAACGGGTGGCAATTTGAGTCACTGTTGCCTTTCTATCAGCTCGAACCAGTATGCCCATTCTCCTCTGACCTCTGGCATCAACAAGGCATTTCCGGCCACAGAACTGCCGCTCACTGGATTTTTTTTCTTTTTCGGACCATTCTCTGTAAACCCTAGAGATGGTTGTGCGGGAAAATCCCAGTAGATCAGCAGTTTCTGAAATACTCAGACCAGCCCTTCTGGCACCAACAATCTTGCCACGTTCAAAGGCACTCAAATCACCTTTCTTCCCCATACTGATGCTCGGTTTGAACTGCAGGAGATTGTCTTGACCATGTCTACATGCCTAAATGCACTGAGTTGCCGCCATGTGATTGGCTGATTAGAAATTAAGTCTTAACACACAGTTGGACAGGTGTACCTAATAAAGTGGCCAGTGAGTGTATATACTGTACATGTATATGTCCAATGTCCATATCTCCAAACAGGCAAGAGAGCAGCTTCCATAAATGTACAGGAAACAGAATACAATCATCTGCAATCAGAAATACAGATTATACAAAAGATTATAACAATCTGATTTCAATTAATTTAAAAGTTTTATAAATGTATGTGACACATTCCCTTAAAGAAAAATAAGTAAAAAATATGCCTAAAAAGTTTATTGGATATTTTAAGAAATGTTTAATACGTTAGAGTAGAGTAGGGCCCTGCCAAAAGAGTCTACCTTGTCGTGGTGGCAGGCTTAAAAAACCTGTTGGTCAAAACAAAAGCTGATGGTTACATATGTGATATTGTTCCATGGGAACTATTAATGTGTGATTGGTGACGACGGGGCAGAAGAGTTTTTCGAAGAGTAGGCGGTGGGACTGTGGTAAGTTCGAGGGGTGTAGGCGGGGCTTGGGGGTAGAGGCAGAACAGGGGTGGAGCCTGGGTGGAGTCTCAAGGGAGCCCGAAAATGTTGCCACTATGGGGCCCTGAAATTCCTTTTGGTAGCCCTGATCAGGAACATAGCTAGCTTACTGTACATAATATGTGATAAAGAAACTATCAAACTGGTGAGATACTGTCAAAGAAATGATAATTCCATTGTTTTACCCTTGATCTTAATATCTCTTGGTACATGTATCAGAGATACAATAACTGTTATTGCTTTGTGATAGTTCCTTCTCCCCTTTTCCTTTATTTTCCCTTGTTTCACCATATTTTTCCTTTTCTCTTACTTCATGCTGTTTAACTCCATTTTGTATAATAATTAGAACATTTTCAATAAAAACAGTTTGAGCAACAAATGGAATATCTGCTTAGTAAAAAAAAATGCTTTTGTGACTCCTTCGTGAACCTCATGTGCTAAAGAAGAGCCACGTCCAGCTGAACCACGGAGAAGGATGATAATGGACTTTATCTGGTCACTTCATGAACATTCTTGATGGTGCCCATCAGGACGTGGCCAGGTGGCATTGCTGCATTTTTTTTCTCATGCCAAATTAGTATGAGAAAAAAATAGCAGATCTGCTCTGCCCAGTGGAATAACATTGGGTCTTGTGTAGTGTTGAGCATTCCGATACTGCAAATATCGGGTATCGGCCGATATTCGCTGTATCGGAATTCCGATACCGAGTACCGATATTTTTTCAATATCGGATACCGGAATCGGAAGCTCCCATAATGCAATGAGACACTGTTGTGGCTGTGATTGGCTGCTGAAATGATGTCATCATGATGCGCGGTCTGTGCGGATCATGATGCGCGGTCTGTGCCGGCTGTCGGGGGTCTATACGGGCCTGCCGGGGGCCTGTGCCGGCTGTCGGGGGTCTGTACGGGTCTGTGCCGGCTGCCGGGGTCTGTATGGCCCTGCCGGGGGCCTGTGCCAGCTGCCGGGGGTCTGTACGGGCCTGCCGGGGGCCTGTGCCGGCTGTTGGGGGTTTGTACGGGCCTGCCGGGGGCCTGTGCCGGCTGTCGGGGGTCTGTACGGGCCTGCCGGGGGCCTGTGCCGGCTGCCGGGGGTCTGTACGGGCCTGCCGGGGGCCTGTGCAGGCTGTCGAGGGTCTGTACGTGCTTGCTGGGGGCCTGTGCCGGCTGTCGGGGGTCTGTACGGGCCTGTGCCGGCTGCCGGGGTCTGTACGGGCCTGCCGGGGGTCTTGTGTGTGTGCAAGCATCGTCCGATGGGACTACAAGTCCCATCGGGCTATGCCTGCTACAATGACAGTGATTGACACATTAGCCGATGATGGGACAGTAGTAGTCCCATCTTACGGCTAATGTGTTGAATGTAAAAAAACAAAACAAAACATACATACTACATACATACTACATACATGCATACTACATACATACTTCATATATACTACATTCATACAACATACATACATACTACATATATACTACATTTATACAACATACATACATACTACATACATATATACTACATTCATACAACATACATACATACTACATACATATATACTACATTCATACAACATGCTATAGACATACATACAACATACATACTACATACATACTACATACAATACATTCATACAATACATACATACTACATATGTACTACATTCATACAACATACATACATAGAACATACTACATACATACTACATACATACAACATGCTACAGACATACAACATACATACTACATACATACTACATACAACATACATACTACATACAATACATACTACATATATACTACATTCATACAACATACATACATAGTACATACTACATACATACAACATGCTACAGACATACAACATACATACTACATACAATACATTCCTACATTCATACAATACATACATATAGACATACAGTACATATAACATAGAGTACATACTCACCATCACTTGTCACTTTGATCCCCGAAGCCAGTGTCATCTATGGAAAAAATTAGAAAAAAACAAACAAGCAATATACTCCCTGATCCGCAGAAATCCACGAGTGTCCCACGACGATCTGCTGCACTGCATCACTGAGAGGTTACTATCGTTCACTGGTCTCACTTTATGGCAAAAGCTGCGTGGGAACTCTCTCACACAGCAATGCCAAAAGTGAGACTAGGGACTATTCTTTTACAGTGGCGGAGGAATACAGTGCGGAAGGATACCTACCTCCCGTCATTGGATTCCTGGAGCCCCTAGAGAGCGGTCGAATCAGCTGATGCTGCTGTTCTCCATGGGAGATCGGCGTGGGACACTTGTGGATTTCTGTGTATCAGGGAGTATATCGGTTGTTTGTTATTTTCATATTTTTTCACAGATGACACTGGCTTCGGGGATCAAAGTGACAAGTGATGGTGAGTATGTACTCTATATTATATGTGCTGTATGTCTATATGTATGTATTGTATGAATGTATGAATGTATTGTATGTAGTATGTATGTAGTATGTATGTTGTATGTCTAGCATGTTGTATGTATGTTGTATGTATGTATGTAGTATGTATGTTGTATGAATGTAGTATATATGTACTATGTATGTAGTATGTATGTATGTTGTATGAATGTAGTATATATGATGTATGTATGTATGTTGTATGAATGTAGTATATATGTAGTATGTATGTATGTTGTATGAATGTAGTATATATGAAGTATGTATGTAGTATGTATGTATGTTGTATGAATGTAGTTTATATGAAGTATGTATGTATGTATGTTGTATGAATGTAGTATATATGTATGTAGTATGTATTGTGGGGATGTGACTCGCTTAGGTGCAGCGGGAGACAAATGTGAGACAGGTTCTTCCACAGTGCTTGCAGTTTATTCACGGCATAAACGCACAAGGCAACGTAACAGCAAACAAATAGCCTTTTAGCTCAGGCAAAATAACACAACGTCCGTAGTTGTAGACTCAGAGCAGGAGTCTCAGCACACATGGGAGGCTTAGTCCTCCCCACACACAGCTCCCTGGTTCAGGAGCAGGTCACATTATAAGGCTGTAGCCACACCCACGTTCCCAGCAGCTGACTGGTCACCTGACTGTGACCTCACCACAGGTCCTTCAAACAAAAACAATAACAATATCTGTTATGCTTTACTTCTGCCTTACATTATGGAGATAAGCCATTTATGAGACACATATCTCCCATCAATTACACGACCCTTAGCCCTGCCACATACCTCCCCCCTCTGCCTAAAGCCGTGGGGCTTGGCACTTTCACCTACCAGGCAAGGGATTCTGGAGAGGGCATCGGCATTACCATGTAGCTTCCCGGCCCTATGCTCTACATGGAAACTGAAGTCTTGTAGGGCTAAGAACCAGCGGGTGACCCTAGCATTCTTGCCCTTGGTTTCCCTCATCCACCTGAGTGGGGCATGGTCGGATATTAACCTAAACTTCCGTCCCACCAGGTAGTACCGTAATGTGTCCACTGCCCATTTTATGGCCAAACACTCCTTCTCTACAACTGAGTAATTTCTCTCACAAGAAGTCAACTTCCTACTCAAGTAGAGAACAGGATGCTCCTCCCCACGTATCTCTTGGGAAAGGACTGCACCTACCCCGACATCTGAGGCATCTGTCTGGAGGACAAATTCACGTTTAAAGTCTGGGGCCACCAAAACGGGCTGCTTACAAAGAGCTTCCTTCATTTCTTGGAAGGCTGACTCTGCTTCTTCGGACCAGCTGACCATCACTGACTTTGTCCCTTTAAGCAGATCAGTTAGAGGTGCAGCCATTGTGGCGAAGTTTGGGATAAACCTCCTGTAATATCCCACAATCCCCAGGAAGGCTTTAACTTGCTTCTTTGACAGAGGTCTCGGCCATGTTTGAATTGCCTCCACTTTATTGATTTGGGGTTTGATCTCGCCACGCCCCACTACATATCCGAGGTACTTGGCTTCTTCTCTCCCCAAGGCACACTTCTTCGGGTTTATTGTAAACCCCGCCTCTCTTAGAGCATCAAACACTGCTTGGACCTTTTCCAGGTGAGTCTCCCAGTCCGGGGTAAAGATGACGATATCATCCAGGTATGCGGCAGCGTATAGCTTATGAGGTGCAAGGATTCTATCCATCGCCCTCTGGAAGGTTGCTGGAGCTCCCTGTAGGCCAAACGGCATCCGGACATACTGGAAGCACCCGTCTGGTGTGGAGAATGCCGTCTTCTCCTTGGCTTCCTGTGCCATGGGGATCTGCCAATATCCCTTGGTCAGATCCAAAGTGGTTATGTACCTGGCAGGTCCAAGTCTCTCGATGAGCTCATCAACGCGTGGCATGGGATAAGCGTCGAACTTGGAGACCTCATTCAGCTTCCGGTAATCGTTGCAGAACCTCCATTCACCATCAGGTTTTGGGACCAGGACAATCGGGCTCGACCAGCCGCTCTTGGATTCCTCAATGACCCCGAGCTTCAACATACGCTGCACCTCCTTGGAGATTACCTCTCGCCGGGCCTCAGGAATACGATATGGTTTCACGTTCACCCGCACATGTGGCTCGGTCAGAATTTCGTGCTCCACCACCTTCGTGCACCCCGGCAACTCTGAGAACAGGTCGCGGTTTTTCTGGAGTAACTCCCGGCACTGCTGCTTCTGGGCCTTCGATAGAGTCTCCGCTATGGTAACGGCTCCAACCTCCCCTTCTAGGTTGCCCAGCAAGCACGGAGTTACCGCTGGCTCTCTATCTTGCCACGGCTTGATAAGGTTAACATGGTAAACCTGGTATGGCTTCCGTCTTCCGGGTTGGTGGATCTTGTAGTTTACGTCTCCCAGTTTCTCCACCACCTCATATGGCCCTTGCCACTTGGCCAAGAACTTACTTTCCACCGTCGGTATTAGCACGAGAACTCGGTCTCCCGGATTGAACTGCCTCACTCTGGCTGACCGGTTGTAGACCCTGGCCTGAGCCTCTTGTGCCTGGCGGAGATGTTCTTTAACAATGGGCATCACCTTCGCAACCCTCTGCTGCATCAGTGCCACATGCTCAATGACGCTTCTGTGGGGCGTGACTTCGGCTTCCCAGGTTTCCTTGGCTATATCTAGGAGACCTCGCGGATGCCGGCCGTACAGAAGCTCGAAGGGGGAGAACCCCGTGGAGGCCTGGGGAACTTCACGGATAGAAAACAGTAAATACGGTAAGAGACAATCCCAGTCTCTACCATCTTCCTCTATGACTTTTCTCAGCATGCTCTTCAGGGTCTTGTTAAACCTCTCAACAAGGCCATCTGACTGTGGATGGTACACTGAAGTCCTCAGCTGGGAAATTTGCAAGACTCTGCACAATTCTCTCATCACCTTGCTCATAAAAGGTGTCCCCTGGTCGGTCAGGATCTCCTTCGGCAAACCCGTCCGGGAAAACACATGGACCAGCTCACGGGCTATACTCTTCGCAGAGGAGTTTCTCAGGGGAATGGCCTCAGGATAGCGTGTGGCATAGTCCAGGATGACTAATATATACTGATGGCCCCGAGCTGATTTAACTAAGGGACCGACCAAGTCCATGGCAATTCTCTCAAATGGCACCTCAATAATGGGCAGTGGCACAAGAGGGTTCCGAAAATGAGATGTGGGGGCAGTTAACTGACATGTCGGGCAGGACCTGCAATAGTTTACTATTTCCCGGTGACACCCAGGCCAATAGAACCTCTGTACAATCCGTTCCTGGGTTTTTTCCACCCCCAGGTGTCCCCCCAAGATGTGTGAATGGGCCATGTCCAACACTTTTCGTCTATAGGGGCCTGGTACTATTAACTGCTCTGCCACCTCCTCCCTTATTTTCGTGACCCGGTACAACAATTCCCCACTCAACATAAAATGGGGAAACCTTGTGTCTGCTCCCGGCTCTTGTGCAACCCCATTAATGACGGTGACATTGTTAAAGGCTTCCCTTAGTGTGGGGTCCCTATGTTGGGCAGTCCCAAAATTCTCCCCGGCCACCCCTAACTCCGGGATGTCAGGTACAGGGGACCCTTCCTCTTCATCCCCAACAAGGACACATAAAGGGAACTCGTCTGCCTCTGGTGGTGGCGATACCTCAGTGGGGTGGATTGGTTCCCTGCTCTTGCTAGCACACTCAGAACCCATCCCCCACAGATCCCAAAACAGACAGAAATCCCGGCCAATAATTATGGGATGCAACAAGTCTCGAACAACGCCAACTTCATGCGACTCGGTGCCATGCGCCGTTTCAATCTTCACCCTAGCCATAGGGTAGTCCTTTGCATCGCCATGTATGCACCGAACACCAATCTTTTTACCCGGGAGTATGTTTAGAGGAAAACTGGCCCTCACAAGGGTCACCAAGCTCCCGGAGTCCAGAAGCGCCATTACTGCTCGACCGTTCACCTTCACGGGACACGCTTGTGGCCCCTTGTTAGGTAGCGAGTTCACACTGCAAGCTGGATATGCGTAGTATGAACTACGGCGTCCCATGCTGCAGTCCATCTGCTCGGTGGTCTGGGGACAACGGGCCGCTATATGTCCTGGCCCATGACACTTCCAGCAAATAACACCCGAGGGGACCTTGGGCACCGCCTCCCCCGCCCCTTTTGACCTTGGACGCACCACCCCTTTTTGTGACACCGCCCCCTGCTGGGACCCCCAATATGGAATGGGCTGCTTCCCCAAGGAACCTTCCATCCCCTGGTATCTCTCGACCAGCCCAACCAGTTCATCAGCATTTTGGGGATCACCCTGGGCAACCCAAGTCTGTAGAGGTCTCGGCAGAGAATGCACAAACCGATCCATCACAACTCGCTCTACCATCTGTGCCGGGGAAGCCGACTCTGGCTGCAGCCATTTCTGGACCAGGTGCAACAGGTCAAACATTTGGGAGCGCGGGGGTTTGTCCCGGTGATAGGCCCAACGATGCACTCTCTGTGCCCTGGTAGTCATTGTTACCCCCAAGCGGGCGAGAATTTCCGCTTTTAATTTGGGATACTCTCTGGCATCTTGTACCGTCAGGTCAAAGTACGCCTTCTGGGGCTCCCCCGTTAGGTAAGGGGCCAGTACCTCCGCCCACCGCTCTGGCTGAAGTTTTTCCCTCTCAGCCACCCTCTCAAACACCGTCAGGAAGGCCTCCACATCATCCTCAGGGGTCATTTTTTGTAATGCGCGTCTTACCGCCTTCTCGACGTCGGTGGCATCAGCCCGACCTGGGGTTGGGGCGCTCGTCCTGCCCTCCTGGATGGCGGTTGCCAGAAGCTGCATCTGCTGCCGTTGTTCCTGCTGGCTCTGCTGGAACTGCTGCCGCTGCTCCTGCTGGCCTTGCTGGATCTGCTGTAACAACAGCTTGTTGGTTTCCTGCTGCAGTGCCTGGGACTGGACCAGGTGTTTCAGCAGGTCCTCCATGATTCCCGGCAGTGCTTGTTGCCCCGCTGCAAACTTCACCCAGGACATGCAGCAACTGTCTCAAGTCTCTGCTGGGACCGCTGCCCGCATTCTCCACCAATTGTGGGGATGTGACTCGCTTACGTGCAGCGGGAGACAAATGTGAGACAGGTTCTTCCACAGTGCTTGCAGTTTATTCACGGCATAAACGCACAAGGCAACGTAACAGCAAACAAATAGCCTTTTAGCTCAGGCAAAATAACACAACGTCCGTAGTTGTAGACTCAGAGCAGGAGTCTCAGCACACATGGGAGGCTTAGTCCTCCCCACACACAGCTCCCTGGTTCAGGAGCAGGTCACATTATAAGGCTGTAGCCACACCCACGTTCCCAGCAGCTGACTGGTCACCTGACTGTGACCTCACCACAGGTCCTTCAAACAAAAACAATAACAATATCTGTTATGCTTTACTTCTGCCTTACATTATGGAGATAAGCCATTTATGAGACACATATCTCCCATCAATTACACGACCCTTAGCCCTGCCACAGTATGTATGTTGTATGAATGTAGTATATATGAAGTATGTATGTATTTTGTATGAATGTAGTATATATGTAGTATGTATGTAGTATGTATGTATGTTGTATGAATGTAGTATATATGTAGTATGTATGTATGCTGTATGAATGTAGTATATATGTAGTATGTATGTATGTTGTATGAATATTGTATATATGTAGTATGTATGTAGTATGTATGTATGTTGTGTGAATGTAGTATATATGTAGTATGTATGTATGTTGTATGAATGTAGTATGTATGTAGTATGTATGAATGTAGTATATATGTAGTATGTATGTAGTATGTATGAATGTAGTATATATGTAGTATGTATGTATGTATGTTGTATGAATGTAGTATATATGTAGTATGTATGTATGTATGTTGTATGAATGTAGTATATATGTAATATATATGTATATCACCTGTCATTGTAGCAGGCATAGCCCGATGGGACTTGTAGTCCCATCGGACGATGCCTGCACACAGACACAAAGATGCCCGGCAGCCCGCACAGACCCCCGGCAGCCCGCACAGACCCCCAGCAGCCGGCACAGACCCCCGGCAGGCCCGCACAGACCCCCGGCAGGCCCGCACAGACCCCCGGCAACCGGCACAGATCCCCGGCAGGCCCGTACAGACCCCCAGCAGGCCCGCACAGACCCCCGGCAGGCCTGCACAGACCCCCGGCAGCCGGCACAGACCCCCGGCAGGCCCGCACAGACCCACGGCAGGCCCGTACAGACCCCCGGCAACCGGCACAGACCCCCGGCAGGCCCGTACAGACCCCCGGCAGGCCCGTACAGACCCCCGGCAGTCCGCACAGACCCCCGGCAGTCCGCACAGACCCCCGGCAGGCCCGCACAGACCCCCGGCAGGCCCGTACAGACCCCCGGCAGGCCTGCACAGACCCCCGGCAGCCGGCACAGACCCTCGGCAGGCCCGCACAGACCCCCGGCAGCCGGAACAGACCCCTGGCAGGCCCGTACAGACCCCCGGCAGTCCGCACAGACCCACGGCAGTCCGCACAGACCCCCGGCAGGCCCGTACAGACCCCCGGCAAGCCCGCACAGACCCCCGGCAGGCCCCTACAGACCCTCGGCAAGCCCGCACACACCCCGCCCGCACACACAGACACGCAGAGTGTCCGCCCACGCACCGCCCACACTCTTCCCCCCTCCCGAACAGGATGTGCAAGTACAGAAAGGGTTTTTTTTAATTCCGATATTTCTGTCCCATTGACTTGAATGGGACTTCCGGTATCGGAATCGGCGATACCCGATACTTTTTGGGTATCGGCAGATCCAATACGATCCGATATTTCTCAATATCGGACGGTATCGCTCAACACTAGTCTTGTGCTATCTGATAAAACATCAGATAGTTCTAGGCCTTTTGTGAACAAACTCTTATTGTAATAAACTATTTTTTTTTTTTAACTTGGAACATCTGTGATCATGTTGGTTTACTATCCAAAACAGGACCCCTCTATTACTGACAGCTGTAGAAGGTCACTTACACACCTGCAGTAAACAGATTTCCCTTGTGTAATATTGTAAGAGGTTCGTTGGATGCAGTGAAGAGTCGGAGGCAGAGAAGGGGTTAACAAGATTTACTACAACAGGTTATGGAAGTACAAGGAATACTCAGCGCAGGGAGATCAAATCAACAGTGGGAAAATGAAGAAACTCTGAGCGCAACAACAGGACTTCCACAAAAAACACAATATTTTGAAAAGGGTGTTCGAAAAAGAGATAACTTAGGCTAAGTGCACACGTACTGGAACTCTCGCGGAAATTACCGCGAGAATTCCGGAATTCCAGTCCGCGGGAAAATCGCATTTTAAATTCCCGCGATTTTCCCGCGGAAAAACTAGCATTTTGCAAGCGTATTTAGCTTGCAAAATGCTGGCGTTTTCCAAGCGATCTGTAGCATCGCTTGGAGAACTGATTGACAGGTTGGTCACACTCGTCAAACATAGTGTTTGACGAGTGTGACCAACTTTTTACTACTGAGGCCGCCTATGCAGCATCAGTAGTAAAAGATAGAATGTAAAAAAAAAATAAAAAATAGTGTTATTCTCACCCTCCGACGTCCCGCGCAGCCGTTCCCAGTAATCCTTTGCGAAAATGCCCGCGATGACGTCCGTTCTCGCGGGATCGCGACGTCTCGCGGTCATTCGCGATGACGTCGCGCGAATGACTGCGAGACTTCGCGATCCCGTGAGAACGGACGCCATCGCGGGCATTTTCGCAAAGGATTACTGGGAACGGCTGCGCGGGACGTCGGAGGGTAAGAATAACAATATTTTTTATTTTTAAATTCTGTTTTTTACAGGGATATGGTACTCAAAGCCCGGAGGACAGTCTCCTCTCCTCCGGACCGTGGGTACCATCCGCAAATGTTCTGCTTACTTTCCGCATGGTGTGCACAGCCACATGTGGGAAGTAAGCGGAACAATGCATTCCTATGGGTGCGGGATCGCCGCGAATCCGCAATATTAATGAGCATGCTGCGGTTTTTACCGCGAAGCGATTCCGCCGCGGTAAAAACCGCAGCATTAGCACAGCATTGCGGAATCCCATAGGAATGCATGGGATGCTTATTTTTCGCGTTTTCGCGGCAAAATCGCGCGGTTAAAACCGCCGCGGAAACGCGAAAAAAACGCCACGTGTGAACTCAGCCTTATCGCTTGAAGATTTTGTTGGGGGAAGGCTGGAATATCTCCCGCCGGCGTCATAGACCGTGGACAATGTCTGTGGCTCTGTTATGGAGGAACGAAAAGCACTGTCTCCCCACTAGGAAATGTCATTGCAACATTTCACAACCCTAGCTGGCCATGTGGTGTGTGACACATAAGCAGACACCTCTTGTTTCATTTATGAAGGATGGACTCTTAAAGTCACAGAGCCTATTTTTACAGGGGCATCAGGCAGCATTATTCTTCTTAAAGGGACATTATTAAACAGTGGGTCTCCTATGTTGTTATTGCCTATGCAGTGAGTGGATGTACTGCCAAGAATTACGACGCACCCCAATACCCTTTTCACGAGCGGTACAAGAGGGCTTCCTGAAAAAATGTTGCATTAAATGTGGGTCGCCCTCCCAGGGCTGTGGGGTACTTGGTACCGGGCCGGTATTAGTGGGATGTGTCAAAGTAGTGGTGACCCGGACCGTGGCCCTGGGCGCCCAAGTAATGGGAAGATGTGAATGGTGGAATGTAGTTAGATGAATAGTTTGTGACGCCACCTGTGGTGTTCGGCAAGGGAGGTGTTAAGCCGACGCTGCATGCAGATCCGCTGGTACTGATGGTATGGCACAGCAAAGATGTAAAAGCTCCCCACAGGTGAAGCTATAGTCCCAGGGCAGTGTAGATGTGGTCAGCATGGGGATGTAGCGGTGCCAGAAAGGTAGGAAGCAGACAAGACACAGCGGGGTGCAATTTCTGTACCTTTACTTGGTAACTGCAGTCCAGGGTCCTGATTACAGATAGTAACGGAGCAGGCTAGCCTGGAAGCAATTCAGGGATTCTCTCTCAGCAGATGGGTTGTGCAGTCTCCTTACTAGCGCTTATTCGAATGAAGTACTCTCAGTACTGAGTTACACTAGAGTTCCTCCGGACAGATGTTCTCAAGAACCTCACTTGCATGGCACACAGCTGTAGCCTATCTCGGGGACTCCTCTCTCCTGAGTCCCGGCTCACTATCCAAGCTGCTGTTGTGCCCTCAAGTCTTAGATGGGAGTAGGGCATTTACAGCCTCCTACTCCTCTGGTGTATGTTGCAGGACCGTTAGTATCCGTACAACCGTGGAGACCAGGCTCCAGTTCATGCGCTGTCTCCAGAGATGAGCTCGTCCTCTCCGCTCTATCTCAGTGCTCCTTCCACACGTCTGCACTCAACCTCTGCAGACTAACTACTTAAACCACCCCTTTCTCTTGGCCCTCAGAGAGCACTCCTTCCCTTAATCCCGGTTCAGAGTTCCCCCTGCTGGCCTGGAGTGGAACTGTGTTGCATGCATAGATTGACTGCAAGAGAGACCCATCATTGCCTCCAAGCCTGGCATTACTCTCCCCTGGAGAAAGGCAAAGCCACTGTGTTGACCATACCCCTGGGGGCGCCACACTCCCCCCTAGTGCAAGTTCTCTGGCTCCACTGCTGGTGTGGCATCTGCTGCCTGATTTTCCAGATCCTCAGGATTTCCTTGAGTCACATCTTCCTGTGCTGCCAATTGGGGAAATGTCAACACTGGCACCACTATAGCGTCATTTACTTTGGTCCAATTCTCAGGGAATTCCCCCAGTTTTGTGCTGACCTTCTCTTCTTCCTCTATGAATTGGATGTTATCTGGGTCTTCCACTCTTTCCTTCAGTGGGTCAGGACATAGTTTCATGTGATCTCTTGATATTGCTGCTGAGGTTTCTCCTCCATCTTTGCTAATAAGGCATACCTTGGTATTATCAAAGTTCGAGGGCAGAATAGTATAAGGTTCAGCTTCCCATTGATCATCCAATTTCTGCAATCTTCTCTTCCTTTTTAAGACTTCCGGCGACAAAGGAACGGCAGGTGCATTTTGATTGTAAATCTTTTCCTGCTTTTGTCTTGCCTGGGCTAGACTCTTTTCCACGCATTCTTGAACTCTCCTGTACTGTTGTTGTCTTTCTGTATCCCAGTCAGCATCTGGTGAAGTTACTTCGGCCGTAAGGACTCCCATGTCCAAATCAATAGGCAGTTTACCAGGTCTTGCTCTCATTGAGTAGGCTGGGGTACAGTTGGTGGAATTCACTGGAATATGGTTGTAGAGGTCCACCAGATCTGGCAACTTCTCTGGCCACAGATTCCTCTCCTCCAAGGGCAAAGTCTTCAGTAGGTCAATCACTACCTGGTTCATCTTCTCACACATGCCATTGGTCTGTGGGTGGTACGGTGTTGTCCGGATCTTCTTACAACCATACAAGTTACAGAATTCTTGGAACACTTCTGCCTCGAAAGCTGGACCTTGATCTGTAAGCACTCTTTCAGGATATCCATGTGGTCTACAGAAGTGCTGTTGGAATGCTCGGGCTGCTGTCCTAGCTGTCTGATCTTTGACAGGCACAACTACCAGCAATCTTGAGTAGTGGTCCACAATGGTAAGAGCATAGATGTAGCCGGACCGGCTTGGAAACAGCTTTACATGGTCCAGGGCTACCAACTCAAGGGGCTGTTTAGTGATGATTGGCTGTAGAGAATCTCTCTGGCTGTTTCGATCCTTTCTGCGCAGGTTACATTGTCCACACTCCCGACACCACGTCTGAATGGCTTTTCTCATACCAGCCCTGTAGAACCTCTCCCGGAGCAAGGCTTCCAACTTCTTCTATCCGAAGTGTCCAGCTCCATTGTGGTATGCTTCCAGGACCATTGATGCCTCTCTCTTTGGGACTATCACCTGCCAGACAAGCTCATGAGTGCGGGTATTGATACTCCTCCGACACAGCTTTCCTTCATAAATGAACAGCCGACCTCTTTCCTTCCACAACTGCTGGGTTTCTTCAGGAGCATCCGACTCTGGGCGTGAGTCAGCTTGTGACAGTAGCTCCTTCACCAGGCGGACTGCAGGGTTACTATCTTGTGTTTCTGCCCAGTCATGATTGGGCAATGGATTCAGGGTGACCTCCTTCAAGCCAGACTGTCTGTTTCTCACTCCTTGAGCACGCTGGGCCGCAAGTGGCCGGTGGAAGGGAGGCAACTCTATTTCCTCAATAGCCTCAGGGTCTTCTCCTGCATGTGGTAAGTTAGGCATTCTGGACAGCGCGACAGCATTGGCATTCTTGTGCCCTGCCTGGTACTTGATGGTAAACTCATAGTTAGATAGCCGAGCCATCCATCGCTGTTCCAGTGCAACTAGTTTTGCAGTGTCCAAGTGCGTCAATGGGTTGTTGTCCATGAAGACAGTGAACTTGGTGGAGGCTAGGTAATGTTTGAACCTTTCGGTGACAGCCCAGACTATGGCTAGGAACTCCAGCTTGAAAGAACTGTAGTTGTCAGGGTTCCTTTCAGTGGGGCGCAGCTTCCTGCTAGCGTAGGAGATCACTCTTTCTTTCCCATTCTGTACCTGCGACAGTACTGCTCCTAGTCCCATGTTGCTGGCATCAGTGTACAGCACAAAGGGTTTGTCATAATCTGGGTAGGCCAGAACTTCATCTCCTGTGAGAGCCATCTTCAACCTGGTGAAGGACCTTTCCAACTCTTCAGTCCATTCAAAGGTGGAATTTTTCTGTTTGGTCTACTTGGACTGCCCCACCAGAAGATTTTGCATAGGGGTGGCTATTTCAGTAAAGCCTTTGATGAATCTTCGGTAGTAGCCTACCAGTCCAAGGAATTGGCGTACTTCATGAAGGTTGCTGGTCTTCGGCCAGTCCCGGATGACTGTGACCTTATCAGGATCTGGTGCCACACGTTCTGCACTGACCACATGACCGAGGTACTGCACCTTGGGCTTCAGGAGGTGGCACTTGGAGGGCTTCACCTTCAGGCCAAAATTGGACAAAGCTTCAAACACTTCAGCCAGGTGTTCCAGATGATCTTCATAGGTTTTGGAGAAAACAATGACATCATCTAGGTACAACAGGACCGTCTCAAAGTTCATGTGTTTCCCAGGCAGCACTCCATCAGCCGTTGAAATGTTTCTGGGGCTGTGCAGAGCCCGAATGGCATATAATTGAACTCACAGAGACCCATTGGTAAACACTGTCTTTTCCTTGTCTGCCTCTGCCACAGGAACCTGCCAATACCCACTAGTGAGATCTAAGGTGGAAAAGTAATTAGCAGTTTTAAGGGCAGCTAATGATTCCTCAATTCTAGGTAGTGGGTAGGCGTCTTTATGTGTAATGCTGTTAATTTTCCTGTAATCAACACACATTCTCATGGTACCATCCTTTTTCTTTACAAAAACTATGGGAGCTGCCCATGGGCTACAACTGTCTTTGATAACGCCTGCTTCCTTCATCTCCCTCAACATACTCTTAGCACATTGGTATTGTGTTGGGGGTATAGGTCAGTACCTCTCCTTTATGGGTGGATGGTCTCCAGTGGGGATATGATGTTGAACCCCTTTTGCCTGCCCAAAATCTAGTGGGTGTTTGCTGAATACTCGCTCATACTCTTGTGTCACTCTGTAAACCCCATTTTTCTGGTAGGAGGGGGTAGAGTCAGTTCCCACCTGCAGTTGCTGGCACCACTCCTCCATCTGCTTCACAGAGCCATTGTCCTCCACCTGATCGGATGAGACCAAGGGCTCTGCTGCCTGCAAAGAGTTGTTATTGACAGTGAGCAGCTTAGCAACTGTGGCGTACCGAGGTATTGTGGCCTCTTCCTCCCCACAATTCAAAAGGCGTACAGGTACTCTCCCCTTTCGTACATCAACTACCCCTCTGGCTGTCAGGACAGTGGGCCTGCTATCGGAGTATACTGGTTCTACCAATGCCTGGCAATCTCTCCCTCTAAGACGTATAGCTGCCCGACACCAAACCAACATTTCACATCTGGGGGTATTGCAATGGGGAAGGGATCACTCACTCTGACACTGCCAATTTCTCCGCCAGAGAGTTCTACCTGTTGTCTTTGCATCAGGGCTCTGATCTCCTTCTGCAGGACTCGTTGTTCACTGGAACCAGCATTCTCAGCCACCTGTTGCAACAAGACAATAACCTCGGACAGACAGTTTTCAATTACATTTGTACCAAGAGTCATCATGGGATTACATTCACGTCGATCAATATCAACAACTATCAGACCTTGAGACTCTAGCTCTACCCGACCCACTTTAACAGTAATTTCTTTACATCCTATCTGTGGCAAAGACTGACCATTACTGGCAACTACTGTCAGTTCATCAGTTGGGCCACGGTTAAGTTCTGAATCAGCCCAATACCTCTTGTAAAGAATGTACGGAATAGTGGTCACCTGGGAGCCAGTGTCCAGCAAAGCGTTCATTGAGATGCCGTCAGTCACCACAGGAAGGATCGGTCTCCCTCCCACATACTTGGCTCGCCAGTTCCTTGGGCCTTGTGGTCCTACTCCTGGGGGTTGGCCCTCTGCCCCATGGTTTGCTCGTTTAAAGGACAAAATCTTGCAAGATGTCCGGCCTTGTAGCAGCGACGACAGATGGGACGCCCGTCCTGGTCATAGCGATCGTTGTTACTCCCTCGAAGTGGCGGGGTTCTCCTCCTCCGGAGCAACGGGACATCCTCTGGACTGGAAGCAAGCTGGATCTTTTCCTTGGAGGCCACCTGCAGGGACTGCACGGTTTTGGTAAGTGCAG
Organism: Dendrobates tinctorius; assembly: GCF_039654945.1. NCBI lineage: Eukaryota > Metazoa > Chordata > Amphibia > Anura > Dendrobatidae > Dendrobates > Dendrobates tinctorius. The sequence continues at coordinate 12,198,676 of NW_027361826.1, forward strand.
CCATCCCTTCGGTCAACTCCTGGACCTGAAGACGCAGCTCCTCAGTTGGATCCTTATCCAGAGTCTGTGCATCAGCCTCCACAGGGATGGAAGGGAAAGAGGTTGCTTCCTGGTGGTAAGTGATCGCTGGGCGCCTAGGGGGCGCTGGGCGGCTGTCAGTTGATTCCTGCAGTACCCGAATAGCCTTGTCCTTAAAATCAGCAAAGTCCAGATCAGGGTTTTGCAGGGTTATGATACGCAACTGTCCTCTGTGGGTACTGGATAGGAGTCCTTCAATGAACTGCTCTTTTAACAGCTTATCCTCCTCCTTCACACTGTCAGGATCAACTTGCTTAACTGCTCGCAGCGCCTCCTGCAGGTTGAGAGCATAGTCCCTTATACTGTCCTGCACCTTCTGTTTACAGCCAAAGAACCTCATCTTGATTTCAGCTGCAGTGAGGGTGTCAAAGGTGCTTCTCAGCTTGGCCAGGATCTTTGCAACAGTCTCTTTATCAGTGTCCTGCCAGGCTTTCAATTCTCTCTGCGCTGCACCCGTTAGCTGTCCAATCAGGATATTCACTTTCTGGCTCTCAGACAGAGGGTAGACTTTAAGCAAACTGCACAGTCTCTCTTTAAATTCACTCAGGGTATGTGACTCACCCGAGTACTGCGGTAGCCAGGCCGCTCCCGGTATGTAGGGCATAGACAGCGGCATTATGGAGACCGCTGCGGCGGGTGCTCCACCTTGCGGCGCTGCGGGGTTGGCAACAGCGTCCGCTGCTGCATTGCCGTGTGGCGCGTACATTCTCTTCCTCCCCCCTAGTTAACGTTAGCCAGGGCCAGGGGTTGTGTGAGCTCACTGGCGACCGCTTCGCAGGCCCGATGCTCTGGGCTGTAGGCCTCAGCTCCTCTTCTTGCGCGCTGTCCTCTCTTCCCGCACGGCACTTCACTTCTTCGCGCTCTGTGCCTCCGTCCACGAAGGCCTGCCCCTTTTTCTTCCCACGCGCGCCAAGCAGCGCGGCAATTGGCGCCAATTTCACACGCAGTCTTTTACACAAACACAGTCTATGGCACACAGGACCCGGGAGGGTACCGGGCTCTGTAATCCTGTTTGTGATGCCAAGTTGTGTCGTCCTCCCAGGGCTGTGGGGTACTCGGTACCGGGCCGGTATCAGTGGGATGTGTCACAGCAGTGGTGACCCGGACCGTGGCCCTGGGTGCCCAAGTAATAGGAAGATGTGAATGGTGGAATGTGGTTAGATGAATAGTTCGTGACACCACCTGTGGTGCTCGGCAAGGGAGGTGTTTAGCCGACGCTGCATGCAGATCCGCTGGGACTGATGGTATGGTGCAGCAAAGATGTAAAAGCTCCCCACAGGTGAAGCTATAGTCCCAGGGCAGTGTAGATGTGGTCGGCACAGGGAAGTAGCGGTGCCAGAAAGGTAGGAAGCAGACAAGACACAGCGGGGTGCAATTTCTGTACCTTTACTTGGTAATTGCAGTCCAGGGTCCTGATTACAGATGGTATTGGAGCAGGCTAGTCTGGAAGCAATTCAGGGATTCTCTCTCAGCAGATGGGTTGTGCAGTCTCCTTACTAGTGCTTATTCGAATGAAGTACTCCCAGTAATGAGTTACTCTGGAGTTCCTCTGGACAGATGTTCTCAAGAACCTCACTTGCACGGCAGACAGCTGTAGCCTAGCTCGGTTACTCCTCTCTCCTGAGTCCCGGCTCACTATCCAAGATGCTGTTGTGCCCTCAAGTCTTAGATGGGAGTAGGGCATTTACAGCCTCCTACTCCTCTGGTGTATGTTGCAGGACCATTAGTATCCGTACAACCGTGGAGACCAGGCTCCAGTTCATGCGCTCTCTCCAGAGATGAGCTCGTCCTCTCTGTTCTATCTCAGCGCTCCTTCCACACGTCTGCACACCTCACCCTCCGCAGACTAACTACTTAAACCACCCCTTCCTCTTGGCCCTCAGAGAGCATTCCTCCCCTTAATCCCGGTTCAGATTTCCCCCTGCTGGCCTGGAGTGGAACTGTGTTGCATGCATAGATTGACTGCGAGAGAGACCCATCATTGCCTCCAAGCCTGGCATTACCCTCCCCTGGAGGAAGGCAAAGCCACTGTGGCAACCATACCCCTGGGGGCACCACACTCTAGGTGGGATTCATAAGTCTGCAGATATACACAAAGTGACTACAGGTTTTATCGATTTGACCGGACAACCCCTTGTGAGACAGTGACCGGCATTATTGTGAATGGGTGGTATGTTTAGCAGAGGCGGAGGTCCTCTGCACTGTAAGACTGGAATGTTTCTGTGGGACCTGTAGTTCCACGAGCCATGCTTAGTTTATGAGGGCTGGGCTTGCAGGTTAGCCGGAGAGCTGGGCGGGTCTGGCTAAACACCTAACTCCCATCAATGGGTGTGTCTCATGGGATATAATGAGACTGTTGTTTGGTCACATGGTCTCTGCGTTGGAAGGTCCTGGAAGAGGACAGGTTTTCGTGGAAAGCACATGGAGGAGGTCATATGCCTGCAGAGACCGGGACGGCTATCTGAGGTGGGGGAAAGATACTGTCTTTCTGAAGGTCTAGAATTGACAGGTTTGAGCTTGTCGAGCAAGTCATAGTACGGGTCAGTGATCCCAGTAAGGCAGCTTCCCTGGAAGTCAGGACTGACAAGAAATCAGCCTGTGGAGTGGAGCTCCTGGAAGGTAACCTCGGACAAGGGGGATATAGGAAAGGCAGACATATGTATCTGCTATTGGAACATACTGGCGTATTATGATTAGGTCACCGAGGAGGATAGCCAAGGAATAAGCTAGGCAACCAGAGAACCAAAAAGCTTGGTAACTGAGCGGATTGCAGACCCCCAGTTAGGCATCACAAAACCAGCTATCGATCAGCATGACACCAGTAGTCCAGCCTTGTCAACAGGAAGACAGGCTACTGCTCTGTTGAAGTGATGTCAGTGAAATTCTGTGACTGCTTTGTGCTCATGTAATAAGGTGCAGGTGCTGCGTATGTCACCACGGAACAGACGGACCAACAGTTAAAGGGGAGGTTTATTTACAGGGATTAACACTGGCAAAATAACAGTGCAAGTATTGGTAATAGGAAACTATCAAAAAGGCATAACCAGAATTAAACAGTATTATATGGAGTTTTCTTATGAAGGAACTTATCAGTCTGAAGGGGTATTGATTGAAGAGTCAGACTTCTCCCACGTTGGCACCGAATCACCAGCGACACTTGTCGTCTGAAGTCTCTATCTGTGGTCTTTACAATCCTCTGCTGGGGTCTCAAAGGTTACTGCAGGAGGCAGAGGGGGTACTGGACAAACGATGTCCCCTCTGTTCTGAGTCTTTTGTCTAAGCACAACAGCCTCTCCCAGGGGAAATGGGTCGCCATCGCACACCCAGGGCAGCGGGGTACTCGGTACCGGGCCGGTGTCAAGGCGGGAATGTGTCACAGCAGCGGTGACCCGGTACGTGGCCCTGGGCGCCCAATATCAATGGCGGTGGTGTTTGGTTGTAATATAAAGTTCGTGACGCCACCCGTGGTATTTGGCAAGTGAGGTGTTAGCCAACGCTGCGTGCAGATCCTCTGGGGCTGATGGTGTGTTGCAGCTTAGATGGTGTAGCTCCCCACAGGTTAAGCTGTAACCCAGGGCAGTGTATAAGTGATGGGCACAGGCATGTAGCAGTGCCGACAGGTTAGGAAGCAGACACAACACAGCGGGGTGCAATTTCTGTACCTTTACTTGGTAACTGCAGTCCAGGGTCCTGATCACAGATGGTGTTGGAGTAGGCTAGCCTGGAAGCACCTCAGGGATTCTCTCTCTCAGATGGGCTGTGCAGTCTCCCTAATAGCGCTGTGTGTGTGAAGCACTCCTGTCCTTAGTTACTCTGAAGCTCCTCCTGTCAAATGTTCCTAGACTTCCACTTGCACGGCAGACAGCTGTAGCCTCTCTCTCTGGGACTCCGCTCACTCTCTGAATCCCCGGCTCTCTATCCGTTTTGCTGTTGTGCCTCAAGTCTTCGATGGGAGCAGGGCATCTACAGCCTCCTACTCCTCGGGTATCTGTGGCTGGGTCCGTTAGTACCCGTACCACCGTGGAGACCCGACTCCAGTTCTGTGCGCTCTCAAGCTCAGAGCTCGCCTGCTGCAGCTCAACCTCCAGCTTCCCATTCTCCGTCTGCACACTTCACCCTCCGCAGACTAACTGAACCTTCTTCCTCCTGGCCCTCAGGGATCACTCCTCCCCTCAATCCTGGGTCAGAGCTCCCCCTGCTGGTCAGGAGGGGAACTGTGTTGTATGCATGGATTGACTATGAGAGAGTCCCATCATTGCCTCCAAGCCTGGCATTACCCTCCCCTGGAGGAAGGCAAAGCCAGTGTGGCGACCGTACTCCTGGGGGCGCCACAGAAACAACACTCCATCCCTTGTTAGATCTCTCAGAAGCAATCAGGGGCTCTGCACCAGCACCGCAGGTATCGGGGCTACGCGCGGGGGTCACGGTCCCTGCACAGATCACTGTCTCTGCACGAGCGGCTGTCTCTGCAAGGGCTGCTGTCTCTGCACGGGCTGCTGTCTCTGCCCTAGCTGCTGTCTCTGCACGGGCTGCTGTCTCTGCACGGGCTGCTGTCTCTTCTGAGCTGTTGTCTCTGCACTGGGCACAGTCTCTATGCGGGGGTCACGACACACCTCATATGTTACTGCAGACTCCAGCTTCACGTAGTCACGGGCTATGGTCTCTCTGTGCGGTCCCCCAGCCTTTGTCTTCTGAACGGGAGCTCGCTCTCTCCCTCGGTCTGCAGCTGCATCTTGTCCTGCTCTGAGGTCTGCGCACGAGCTTTTCCCGCTCTCTGCCCGGCTTCCTTCCTGTGTAGCCTCACATTCTCCTCCCCACTGCTACTGACAGGCTCATGATGCAATCGGTCCAGGTCCAAAAGTCTTCCCCCTGGCAACCCTACTGCACAGCTATATGGTTCCGGGCATGGAAGAGAGGAGGTAAACCCTTTCTTGTCCTTCTTATGCTTCAGCCTCTTACATTCCCCCTCTCTTAGATCTCGCCATTCCACGGGCGAGGGGTCTTCGTGCTTCTCTTTGCTCTTTTGAGGGGAGACAGATACGTGTAATTCTCGCGTCTTCTCCTGCCTTTCTTCTTCCACATACTGCCAAACTAAATGGTCTAGGAGTTGCTCATCGGTCAGGTTGAGATATTCTTCCTCTACTTCATCGGCAGCCATAGATGAAAATTCCTCAGACGAATTTTGTGTTGTCACATTAAATTTTCCAACGGCATCCACTGTCTTTGTGGCGCCCCTGAGGGTTCAGTCACCACAGAGGTACTGCACCTCCTCCTGAGGTGTGGTACCCAACCATCCAGGTAAGGTGGAGACACCTGACCACGCTCCAACACCTGCATTCCACACAACATAGTAGTGTAGCAAAGCACCTTTTGGTGGCTCCCTGCTTGGAACACGAAGCGTGCTGGGAGGCGGATGGAGTTTAGTTTGCACTCAAAAGAGCGGGAAGAGTGCAAGATTTAGTCTGTTCGTCACAGGAGTCTGACTAGGTCAGTCTGTGAGAGGAGTTCCCCTGAGTGGGATGGATGGAAGGAAGTGCTGCAGCCGACCTCAGTGACCTGGGTCCGCTGGCACAGGAAAGGAACATTAATAGAAAGCCTGACTCTCCATAAGAAGGAAAAGATTAGTACGGAACGTGAGGAGAAGAAGAGGACTAAGGATTAGGGCTAGAGGAGAACCCTTCCCAAGTTCTAAGTGCAAGGCCAGGGTCCGGTCCCCGAGGTTGTAAGGATACTAATGGTCCTGCAGCAGACACCGGAGGAATAGAAGTTGTCACGACTTTATTCCCACACAAGACTTGGGGGCACAACAGCAAGGAGAGTGAGACGGGAATTGGTAGCAAGGAGTCCCTGAAGCAGGCTACAGCTGTCTGCCGTACAAGTAGAGCTCATAGGAACATCTGACAGGAGGAACTCCAGTGTAACTCAGTACTGTGAGTACTTCACTAAAGGCGCTAAGAAGGAGACGTTCTTAAAAGGCACATGTTGGCGGAGTGTTGGAAAGGAGTACTTCATCTTGCCTGGAAGTTGGCTGAGCTCCTGACCCGGAGGACACGGCACGGATGCGGGCTCTTGTGCCACAACAGACTGTGAGTAAAGCTTTGGAACTACATGCCCTGGTGTCCTCCTCTTATTCCTGCGTCAATCTGCTCAGCACTGCTACATTCCCCCTGCGCCTGACACTACACCAGCTACGTGTAACTTCACCTACTCTGCCCTGGGACTACAGCCCTGCCTGTGGAGGGCTATAACATCATTACTGCACCACACCATCAGTCCCAGAGGATCTGTCTGCAGCGTCGGCTTAATATCTTCATTGCCGAACACCACAGGTGGCATCACGACTCATTCATTCATAAACTCTAATCATCACAAGCACACTGAACATTCCCCTTTTACAATGGGCACCCAGGGCCATGGGCCGGGTCCCAGCTGCCATGACATCTCCCATTGAAGCTCATCGGGCCCGGTACCCCGCCAGCCCTGGGAGGGCGACCCATCTTCTTCTTTTTCTTCTTCTTGGCTTTGCCGCTAGCACACGTTTCGCCCTTCCCTTTAACATCAGCAGGAACTGTAGGGACTTCTTGCCTGGGCTCCTCAGTTTGGGGACTTAGCCCTGGCAATTCTTCTCCATAGCTCCCCCCTCTTTGACAGGAGCACCTTGATCAAAATTAGAACCGGATGGATTAAGATTATGCAAGCCGGAACCTTCACCATCCGCACCAGGTTCCGCGGACGTCACTTCCCAGGGCTTCTCAGTCACACTCCCTGTCTCACACCACTGTTCTATCTTCTCTGTCCAGTTGGAATCTTGTGAGCCATTAGCCGGCACTGGCTCCACCTCAGAGGATGACACTAGTGGCTCTTTCTTCTCTTTGACCAGAACCGCAGGAACGTGTATCTCAGAAACTCTTGTCTCCTCTTTTCCTTTGTTAGTAGCTTGTGGCGGGTCTGATAGTAACTCATCTCAATGGACCACTCAGGCAATCGTCTCTTCCTCCTCTGCAGGTCGAAATTCACTGTCGTGACCTCTAGACCCAGGTTGGGATTCTACCAATCCCGCCTCCACGTGCTGCGACAGTACAGACATTTGTTCCTGGACAGTCGACATCCTCTCCACTTCTTCTCGGCGTCCGGCACCAAAACACTTTCTTTCTCTGAGTGGAGCTCTCCTTCTCCCGCCATACCATTCCTTCCAGGGGCAACGCTCCCTCCAATTAACAGGACCCTCAGAGGGGTGAGCGGATCTCTGCCACTGCTTTTCTTGGGTAGGGTAATTTCTGGACAGGTGTCCCACTCGTCTACACGCCCAGCACTCACGTATGCATCTGTCTGGTGGGCGCTTTGGTCTGGATCGTCGACCTCGGTGGGAAGCGTCTCTCATCGGTGGTTGCTCTTCACTCCCGGCTACATGGTTACGCTCTGGATCCGCTGCTGAAGTCTTCCTCATGCTCCGCACTTCTCCTCTATCTCTCTCTGTCTGCTTCCACACGTTACCTCGAGGCATGCCGCTGGTCCCCAAGATAGCAGTAAGGGCTTCCCAGACTCTCAGTCTCCTCACAGATTCTTCTTATCTTCAGCCGGGAATGCCGGTTCCATGCCATCTCTTCTTCATTCGGGCTGAGTACTCCGCTGTAGTAGCATCTTCTTCGTCGAGCGGCACTAGTCTCACGTTGGGGGGCAGTCTCCACAGCAGGAGCCCTCTTATATTCAGCCATTTCTTCACAGACCTGCTTAATCTCTTCTTTCAAGTCTTCCACCCATTGAGGGTCAGGTACCTTCCTGCTCCATAACTTCCCCACCGGTGCTATTGCACCCTGTTCCTGCTCGCGCGTGCGCACCTCACTCCCAACCTGAGAGAAAGTCATGTCTGTTTTTTTCCGCATGCGCTCTCGCAGGGCCTGCTTCATCAACACGTCTCCCAAGCCCATTACCAATTAATCTCATAACACAACGTCAATTGGCCCTACACCTATGCCGTCCTTCCGTACAATGGCAGTATGGAGTTCCTGCAGGACATTCATAAACTGCGTCACGGTCTCCCCCTCTATTTGTACCCAGCGAAACAGTCGCATGCGCAGCTCTCCTACGTCAGTGGGGTCCCCAAGCGTCTCCTCAAGTATACGTAATACTTTGTCCAGGGTATCTCTCTCCCAGGGGGACCTATGCATGACAGAATCCCATGCCTCCCCCTCCAGGGCCATCAATGCAATATCTGCCTCCAGGGCTGGTGTCATGGGATGCATCCGCATCATTCCCCGGATGCGTTCCGTCCAACCCCACAACATCACATTGCTCCCAGTAAACCTTGGCAAATTATTCAATATGGCTCCCAGGGGGATGCTAGTCCTGGGGCTTTCCCTAACTGCTTGGTCCGCCCCTTCCGCACCATCATGTGACATCCTGCCGACTACGCCAAATGTAATAAGGTGCAGGTGCTGCGTATGTCACCACGGAACAGACGTACTAACAGTTAAAGGGAATTAACACTGGAAAATAACAGTGCAATTATTAGTAATAGGAAAACAGTCAAAAAGGCATAACCAGAATTAAACAGTATTATACAGAGTTTTCTTATGAAGGAACTTATCAGTCTGAAGGGGTCTTGATTGAAGAGTCAGACTTCTCCCACGTTGGCACCGAATCACCAGCGACACTTGTCGTCTGAAGTCTCTATCTGTGGTCTTTACAATCCTCCGCTGGGGTCTCAAGGGTTACTGCAGGGGTACTGGACAAACGGGGTCCCCTCTGCCCTGAGTCTTTTGTCTAAGCACAACAGCCTCTCCCAGGGGAAACAGCACTCCATCCCTTGTTAGATCTTTCAGCAGGAATCAGGGACTCTGCAATAGCACTGCGGGTACCGGGGCTACGCGCAGGGGTCACGGTCCCTGCATGGATCACTGTCTCTGCACGACCTGCTGTCTCCGCACTAGCTGCTGTCTCTGCATGGGCTGCTGTCTCTGCACAGGCTGCTGTCTCTGCACGAGCTGTTGTCTCTGCACTGGGCACAGTCTCTATGCGGAGGTTGCGACACACCTCATCTGTCACTGCAGACTCCAGCTTCATGTAGTCACGGGCTACGGTCTCTCTGTGCGGTCCCCCAGCCTTTGTCTTCGACCGGAAGCTCTCTCTCTCCCCCGGTCTGCAGCTGCATCTTGTCCTGTCCACTGCCCAGGCTGCTCTGAGGTCTGTGCGCGTGCTTTTCCCGCTCTCTGCCCGGCTTCCTTCCTGTGCGGCCTCATTTTCTCGTCCCCACTGCTAATGACAGGCCCATGATGCAATCTGTCCAGGTCCAAAAGTCTTCCCCCTGGCAACTCTACTGCGCAGCTATATGGTTCCAGGCATGGAAGAGAGGAGGTAAACCCTTTCTTGTGCTTCTTATGCTTCACCCCCGTACACTGGCGCAGTGGCAGAAAATGGTGTCCGGAACAACAGGCAGGTAAGTAGCAACTACCTGCTTGTTAGTGCTGAGGCAGATTTTTTTTTTAAAGTCCAGGATATCCCCTTTAAAGGAAACCCGTTTTCAGATTCATGCTGCACAAACCTGGCAGAATGAATCAGACTTTGGATAAGCAATTGCGGCCAGGTATGCTTTACTCTGAAATGCTGTGGCGTGACTAGTCCAAGGTGTGTAACAGACATGTGCCACTCCAACAGTTAGCTGATAGGCAAAGTCATGACCAGAGTCCTATGGGCCCCAGTGAAAATTGGGCTTTGTGACATGGCCTCCATTATGCTGGAAAAATCATTGTTAATCACTAAATTGTTCCTGGATTATTGGGAGAAGTAACTCTTGGAGGGTGTTTAGATCCCATTCTTTATTTGTCACGCACAGTGTGAACTAAGTGCAACATGAGGGGAAGAGGGGAAGGAAGCCCAAATCCTAGGAAAAGGGGGAGTCGAGACCCCTAGGCAGATCTAATAGCATCCTTCCTCCCCTACCGTCCCCATATTGGTTCCACACCAATCGCCGAAAAGGAACGTAAGCCCTATATCCCTAGAGCTAGGCCCTGAATAGGGAAGAGGGGATGAGCACTGGTCAGTCCCCACAAAACACTAAAGAGAAGAAGGGAGACAAATAAGGGGGAAGCAACTTATTTTGAGCAGACTCAAAGAGGTAACACCAAACATCCACAAACAGTACAAGAGAGGAAGAAAGCCAACTGCTATAGCTCCAAGCCTTCACAAGGGAAAATGTGAATATCATCGACGACTCTCTGAAGCAGACTGGGAGTCTATAAACACACAGGTCTAGGTGCGTCAATTAGAGCCGGAGGGAGGTTGCCACTGGGTCCAAAAGTCAGAAGGATTAAGAAGGCGTCTGCAATGCCAAACGCATAGAACTTCTGCTGCCAGATGCAGAGCAACTGTCTGTAGCATCTGACACACCCGTGACATTATTCATGTGCAAAAAAACCCCTGTTTGGGAAAGAAGAAGAGACAATTTGCGGCGCCCTAAGTGCGTAAACACAATATTGTAGTCTTTAAAGGGTGCACAATTTTATGCACTCACCTGATAGAAGACTAATATAGCTTTGGATTATGTATCCTCAAAAATCCTTCCTTTTGGGATACTTCTCAGAAGACAGGGCTTGCAGCTTGCCTCGGGTGGATCCAAGTGAAAGAGCCAGGTTCAGGCTCACACAGGATGAGTAAATCAAGAAAAACACATCCAGCCCATAAACGGCAGTGCTTCCCAGGACTCACATCCAAAGATGATATTCCATATTTTTTTATTTCATAGGTTAAAAAAGAGATACAACGCGTTTCGGATACAGTGTAAATCCTTCATCAGGTATCATAAAAACACAGTACAAATCCTAATAGTATAAAATTCAGTTACACTTATATATAGTAGCAACCTTTTATCCCAGTCTCAGAAACTTGATTTAGGGTGTGGACCAAGTTCAGGAACACAGTTCAGGAACACACCCACTGATTGATCCAACCTTGACAACATGGATGCAAGACAGAAAAGACAAAAAAAAACCCAAAAGGAAAAAAAACACAGAGAAAAAAAAAAAAAAAGCAACGTTCAAACTCTCTCTATGATATCATTCGATCCATTTGCATATAATGTTCCCAGACGATATATCCAAAACGTTTCTTTCCGGTTTAAAAGAGCATTCCTATTTGCAACACCAGAGGGTATCTGCTCCACCGGAGTTACTTTTATGTTAAAAACTTTGTTATGTTTAATTAGCAGATGCCTTGAGAGACTATGTTTTAAAAAGCCGTTTTTTGCTCTATTTCTGTGACCATTAATGCGTGACCGCAGTGTCTGCACAGTGCGTCCCACATATTGCAAACCGCAACTGCATGTGATTACATATACAACAAAATCACTGTTACAGCTGAGTCTTTGTGAAATCTCAAAGACCTCACCAGTACTATTACATTTGATGGTTTTAGCCCCGTGATCTAGGATCCCACAGGTACAACATTTTTTAGAGGTGCATTTAAAAACTCCGGTTCCTTGAGAAACACCACATAAAATTTGATCCATACTTTTTTTTTATAGTTTTTTCCTTTTGAATCCAACTGTTTTTTTTTAATTTACTGGGGGCCACCAAATTTTTCAAAGTTTTCCCCCTTCTATATGTAATCCCTGGTTTATCAGGGAGATGTTTTCCCAAAACAGGGTCACGCTTCAAGATATACCAATATTTTGAAAGCACAGTTCTTATTACTTTATTTACCCTATTGAATGTGGTCACAAAATTCAATTTCCAGCGATCATCCCTTTTTTCTTTACCAATGGTCAAATTATCCCCCTTCCTATTTTTTCCTTTTAAACATTCCTCCTGTGTTTTTACTTTGTTATCCCTATATGCACTAATTATCAAGTTTTTTGGGTATCTTTTTTTCCTTAAATTTTCTTTTTAGAATTTTAGACTGAGCTACATAATCAGATTCTCTCGTACAATTCTTTCTTATACGAAAAAATTGGCTGTGGGGTATATTAACCTTCCACTTCTTGTAATGTGCACTGTTAAAATCTAAAAAGCCGTTTGAATCCACCTTTTTGAAGTGGGTTTTTGTAATAATTTTTTTCCCACTATGGCTGATCTCTAGATCAAGAAACACCATTTTTTCTTTATTAATTTGTGATGTAAAGGTAATCCCCCAGGTGCTATTATTGAGCTCCTTTATTAACTGTACTGCTTCCTCCTCTGTCCCCTTCCATATAATAATCAGATCATCAATGAAGCGCTTATAAAGCCTTCTTTTGTCATTGAAAACAGGCTTAGAGAGTGACGATGAGGACTCGAATCGCCCCATGAATAAGTTTGCGAAACTTGGCGCGACCCGAGTCCCCATCGCGGTGCCGAGCAACTGTAGATACAGTATGCCTTCAAAAATGAACACATTGTGTTCAAGAATGAATTTGAGACCCTTTAACAGAAAATCTCTTTGTTCAGGGAGCATCTCTGTCTCTGCTAAATAAAAACCCACCGCATTTACCCCCATTTCGTGATCTATGTTGGAATCTAATGAATTTACATCCAACGAGATAAAGGAATAGTTTTCTTCCCATTCAATATCCCTCAGTTCCTCGATTAATTGTGTGGAATCTCTCAAATATGAAGGAAGAGACTTTACCAGATCTTGTAAAAACAAGTCAATATAATGAGAAAGGTGACAAGTCAAAGACCCAATTCCTGATATAATCGGTCTGCCAGGTGGTTTTTCAGGGTTCTTATGCAGTTTTGGTAAATGATAAAATAACGCCATGGTTGGCGCAGAATTTGTTAAAAACTTTTTTTCTGTTTTATTAAGAATATTTCTCTCATAGGCTTCCTTGATCATATGGTGATAGTCCCGGACAAAGCATTGTGTGGGATCTTCTTTTAAAATTTTGTAATATCTCATATCAGACAATATGTTCAAAGCTTCCTCAATATAGTCAGATGTTTTGCACAACTACTCCCCCCCCTTTATCAGCTTGTCTTATTAATATATCTGTGTTTTTTCTCAAATTCTCCAATGCCACTTTTTCTCTTTTAGAGATATTGTTCTCCTTTTTTACCTTGTTTTTTTTCCCAATTCCATGCTTTTCAATTTTATTTTTATTATTATTTTCCCACTTCCTAAATTCTTCAGATACTAATGAAAAAAAAGTGTCTATATTTGGTCCTCTGTGTTGATGAGGATTAAATAGAGATTTTGGGTGTACCTCCTTGTGGATATATTCACTTTCTTTGTTTGTCTCTGTTGGGATCAGTATTTTTTTGAGATTCCCAATGTCCCCATTTTTTTCAGTCAACAAGAAATGCCTTTTAAGAGTTAGTTTGCGAGTGTATGCATTTAAATCGAGAAAAAGATCAAATGCATTCATATCTTGAGCAGGGCAGAAATTTAGTCCCCTACTTAAAATTTCCATTTCTGAAAAGGATAAAATGTGGGATGATAAATTAAATATTTTAACCAGAGGCAGAGGCTGTGGCGTGACTAGTCCAAGGTGTGTAACAGACATGTGCCACTCCAACAGTTAGCTGATAGGCAAAGTCATGACCAGAGTCCTATGGGCCCCAGTGAAAATTGGGCTTTGTGACATGGCCTCCATTATGCTGGAAAAATCATTGTTAATCACCAAATTGTTCCTGGATTATTGGGAGAAGTAACTCTTGGAGGGTGTTTAGATCCCATTCTTTATTTGTCACGCACAGTGTGAACTAAGTGCAACATGAGGGGAAGAGGGGAAGGAAGCCCAAATCCTAGGAAAAGGGGGAGTCGAGACCCCTAGGCAGATCTAATAGCATCCTTCCTCCCCTACCGTCCCCATATTGGTTCCACACCAATCGCCGAAAAGGAACCTAAGCCCTATATCCCTAGAGCTAGGCCCTGAATAGGGAAGAGGGGATGAGCACTGGTCAGTCCCCACAAAATACTAAAGAGAAGAAGGGAGACAAATAAGGGGGAAGCAACTTATTTTGAGCAGACTCAAAGAGGTAACACCAAACATCCACAAACAGTACAAGAGAGGAAGAAAGCCAACTGCTAAAGCTCCAAGCCTTCAAAAGGGAAAATGTGAATATCATCGACGACTCTCTGAAGCAGACTGGGAGTCTATAAACACACAGGTCCAGGGGCGTCAATTGGAGCCGGAGGGAGGTTGCCACTGGGTCCAAAAGTCAGAAGGATTAAAAAGGCGTCTGCAATGCCAAACGCATAGAACTTCTGCTGCCAGATGCAGAGCAACTGTCTGTAGCATCTGACACACCCGTGACATTATTCATGGCAGTGATCTTAAGCAAACTGCCGGTTGAAACAATGTCAAAATAGCTGTTTTCTCAACCTACCAATCAAACAATAAACGTTTATTGTTATTTTAAATGTACTCCAAAGTGGTTATATGGAAATATATTACTAGTTTTGTAAAATGCAATCCCTTAAAAGGTAACATTGACAGAAAATCCCAAAAAGTTAGGGTATGTTTCCACGTGACGTATTAGCAGCGTTTTGGACGCAGCTCTCCCCAAAGCGCTGCCAGCTTTTGTTCGCACGGTGATTCCGCATGTGTACATTGAACACATGCAGAATCACCGCATCCTATACATAGACTGTGTAATTTATCTTCTGGAGACTGAGCGTCTGTGCAAGATAAATAGACATGCTGCGGTCTATAAAGAGTCTCCGCATGTGCGTATACGCAGGTCTGCCATCTGCGTCTTTGAACACATAGTGGAGATGGGATTTCATAAAATCCCCTCCACTATGCTGTAACATCTGGCCGCTGCGGATTGGACACTGCGGCTCTACGCAACGTCCAATCCGAAGTGTTTCCTGACCGTGGAAACATACCCTTATGGTTCTTTATATATCCATATGCATACAGTCATGTGATATAATCTCATGATCGTATTGTCCCTGTGCTGTATTACTGTGAGTACATCTCTGCTTATAATACGGTCTATCTCTCAAAAATGAATTGTATACATGGATTTTCAATTCTTATGTAATTATTTATTTCTACAGTGGATTCTGACCCTCATTTTGTGATAAATGTTCCTGAGAAGAGTGATGCACTGCGCTTCAATATTCAGGAGAAGCCTGGTGTGATCCTGAATCTTATCGAGGATTGACAGCTAGGTAAGTGTTAAGATTTACAAGTAATATTTATAGCATACTAGTGTAAATATGTCCTTACTTTTCTATATCTCCTGTGGGCTCAAGATATCCAAAAAATGCGACACAAGGTGAGTGGTTATGCTTTACAATGGGGAAAATAAATATTTGATACATTGCCGATTTTGCAAAGTTTCCCACCTACAAATAATGGAGAGGTCCGTAATTTTATTGTAGATAGACTTCAACTGTGAGAGACAGAATCTAAAAATAAAAGAACTGAACATCACATTGTATGACTTTTAAATAAATTGCATTTTATTGCATGAAATAAGTATTTGATCACCGACCAACCAGCAAGAATTCTGTCTCTCACACACCTGTTAGTTTTTCTATAAGAAGCCCTCCTACTCTGCACTCATTACCTGTATTAGTTGCACCTGTTTGAACTTGTTACCTGTGTAAAAGACACCTGTCCACACACTCAATCACACTCAAACCTCTCCACCATGGAAACTACAAAGAACTAAGGACAACGGGGACAAAATTGTGGACCTGCACAATGCTGGGATTGGCTACAGGACACTAGGCAAGCAGCAACAACTGCAGGTGCAATTATTGGAAAACGGAAGAAACACAAGATGATTGTTAAAATTCCTCGGTCTGGGGCTCCATGCGAGATCTCTCCTCTTGGGGTTAGGATGATTCTGAGAAAGATCAGGAATCAGCCCCGAACTACACAGGAGGACCTGGTCAATGACCTGAAGAGAGCTGGGACCATAGTTTTAATCCTTACCGTTACAAAACAGTGGTCATTCCTGAAGAAGAAGTCACGTGTACTTCGAAATGCGTTGAATAAATCACTGCTTTGTTTAACCTCACTGGGATATATGTCTCAAAAACTTATCAGCAAGTGCATAAACCATCCACTAATCCCTTTCATCCTTGAAATCATAAAGCTAGTGATGAAGTGGCCCTTGACATGCTCATCGGTTGCATTTGGTTGTCATTAAAGGTATTTTCTTACTGCACTCACTGATTACTCATCAAAAAGATCTGCCATAGATGTAAGAACAGACCTTCATGAATCCCAAAAATAGTTCTGCCCTGTAGTGTAGGACGCAAAAAAGATCGCTTTATCCCTAATTAGAAAACCAATATTATTAAAGTTGGTGGACCTGCTAGAGATTTTGCATTGGAGCCTAGAAGCTTCAAGATACAGCCACATCTGGGTTCCTCATAATGTGATGATAAACTAATAATAGTATAATCAGTATTGTTAAAAACAAAAAATGAGAAAGTCGATAATTATTTTCGAGGTATTGCAGTCAATGGAGAACTTATCGGAAATAAGAAAATTGACAAGAATGTCATATCAAGTGAAACTTATTTTGGAAGAATTGGGATTGTAAACAGCAGTGAAGATAATAATTGAGGTGACTACTGAGAAAGTCACAGTCCTGATCCATAAAAACAGAGAAACCTTCTTATGGCAGAAAACCGCTTCTCTAAGTGAGGAAGGGTAAGAAACTTCTAATTCTCTACTATTCCTATAACCTGTCCCTAAAATCCAAAATAAAGTAAAAAAAGTCAGCCGACCCGTGCAGGTTCCTGACGTTTTAGGGGCACAACAAAAACAAGAAAAAAAGAGGATTTATGCATTTGGTCATCGAGAACAATGTTCGCTGTGAAAGTGTCATATTTTAGTCATTCAAGAGGTTAACCCCTACTTTCCAACTTATACTTAATGGGACATGGGTGGTTTAAGAAAAAACAGGTGTACTCACTTCTTGGACTGGCACCTCTCCTCTGCACTCGCTATTGTATCCCCTCTCTGTTGCCAGTCTGCTAGCATCAACATATGTCATGGGGCATTGTATAACTGCTGCAGCCAACCAATGGCCACTGATCGACTGTAGTCTTCTCATTTCTTATCTCACTCCCAACTCCTTCTTTCCCACTCTCTTTCCATTCCTTTTTACTTCCCTCTCCCCATCCCTTACCACTTCCTTCTCTCCTGTAAAGTGGTGCAGGGCGGCAGCAGTTGTCGAGGTTCTCATCTTGTACGCCCCAGAATGTTACATGAAAGTAGAAGTCCTGGCTGGGTGTGTGGACTTGTGTTGTGAGGGCACATATAATCGATGATGCTGGTTTGCCAGCACCATGTTTTACATTGAAAAATTAACTTTTTACTGAACAGGAAATTGCCAGGGAATATCTACAGAAGATAGCAGGTACACAAATTTATGGAGATTTCCTTCACAACTCGGAGCATTTTCCACACAGTTTCAAATAATTTCTCTTTACTCTCTTTACTTATCCTCTGTATTCCCTATTCTCAGTACTTCATCACAACTCAACTCAACACTATATTTCCAATTAGGAAGAGTCCTTTACCCAACCCGCAGTTCCGCATATCCTTTCTCCTTAGAGGATCTATGGTGCCAGTATGACCAGTACTTATCTTCTCTGATGCTAATGCTCTGGAACTCCTGCCCTGGGCACTCTATTCCTCTTGTGTACTCTGTCTTGTCAATGCCTGTTACCTTTAGGAGTTATAAACTCTGGGCCATACTGCTAGGCATCATCCCCCAGGACCTGTCTCCAGTAAATAACTCTCTCTCTGTGTCACTCCTCTTAGTTTATGTCTCAGATCACGCTATCTCCTTCTCCCGGTCTCCTCACGAAAACACTCATCATACCGCACCGCTAACATTAGACCTATAGCAACATAATTAATTCACATCATAGTTCACATTGCACAACATAACATTATACGCGTTCTTTAAGAGGGAATGTGGGCAGTGTGTCCATCTCCTTACACACCTTACCTACCTCCTTCTCTTTTTCCCGTTCTCTCTACTTTACTCCCACTCTTAGCCGTCCCGTCTCTCCCGCCTT
Source organism: Dendrobates tinctorius (assembly GCF_039654945.1). Classification (NCBI taxonomy): domain Eukaryota; kingdom Metazoa; phylum Chordata; class Amphibia; order Anura; family Dendrobatidae; genus Dendrobates; species Dendrobates tinctorius. The sequence continues at coordinate 12,216,721 of NW_027361826.1, forward strand.
TACTACTCTCTCCCATTTTTTGTACCAAAGAGCAGAAATTACGCCAGTCACACATTTCAGGTGATTGAAGAAGTATTGTACAAGTATGGTATAAGTAAATAGACCTGAAAATCAGTGCATATGGTACAGAAACTGTTATTATTTTTCTACTTGTTCTCTTCCAGGTCTAATCTGGAAGTCATAAAGAGAAGTAATGTGACATTTTCATTCGGAGAAGGAGCAACATTTGTTATTATTCTGCATGAAGTATGGAAAAATCATCCTGTACACAGGGATTTCTTAGGTTTTTACACACTGGATGAACATAAATTTTCTGAAGGAGTCCATGGACTTCTAGGTAACCATTATTTCTGTTTTATATACATAGTAACGTTCAGTTATTATTTTGTTTGTGTGCACTCTTTATTGACAGGACACAAATGTACTTTGCTTCCACTTAATTCTTGATTTCTGAACAATTTGGACCTCTCGTAGTCACAGCACTTTTCACAAACATGTACAAGGCATCCTTGAATTCTAAAAGCAAAAAAGCATGTTGTACTCCCAAACTCATATATTGTCAGACACATTGGGGCAGTCCTATTAAAACTGTCTTCTTTTTAGACAATGTAAACTAAGAATAGACAGTCTTGAAATGCACTAGGTTTATCACAGTAACTCATGATGGTTGATGGACGATAAATGTAATGCAAATTTAGATTGTCTTGTCTAAGCTTACATCACCTAAACAGGCTCGGACTGGCCCACCGGAGAACCGGAGGATTCTCCGGTGGGCCCAGGCACTGACACCTGCTGGCATACTGGCAAGCAAGTGCCTAGGGCCCCCACTGCTTGAGGGGCCCCCAAGTCAGTGGGTATTGGGCCCCTGAGTCAAGGGGGTCCGCCCTGTGCCAGCTAGCAGCAGCGGGAGACAAGTTCCTGTCCCCGCTGCTAAAGCAAAATTAATATTCACGCTTCTCCATGCCCCTATGGGCATGGAGAGGCATGAATACCATTCTTCTTTAATAGCAGGCAGCCCATCCCCACCACTGCGTCCACACCACACACACCGCATCACTCTCTCACACTCACACACACAGCACCACATACACACGCAGACACACAGCACAACTCATCTCCTCACAGCCGCAGCACATCCCGGCTTCCTGCTTTCTGGGTGTTTCCTGTCTGTGACAGCCCAGCTGGATGACATCATCCAGTGTGCAGTATCAGAGAGAAAGCTGCCGGAGAGAAAAAGGCTTCCGGGATGTGCTGCGGCTGCGGGGAGGTGAGTTGTGCTATGTGTCTGCGTGTGTATGCGGTACTGTGTGTGTGTGTGTGTGTGTGTGAGTGATGCGGTGCTGTGTGAGAGACGTGATGCGGTGCTGTGTGTGATGAGTTGCTATGTGAGTGAGTGATGCGGAGCGGTGCTGTGTGTGTGTGAGTGTGAGAGGGGTGGTGGGAGGCAATGATGGCAGTGGGGGATGCAATGATGGAGGTGATGGGCAATGATATTGGTGGAGGAAGCAATGATGGAGGTGATGGACAATGATGGCAGTGGGGGAGACAATGATGGAGGTGATGGGCAATGATATTGGCGGGGGAGATAATAATGGTGGTGATGGGCAATGATGGCCATGGGGGAGGCAATGATGGAGGTGATGGGCAATGATGGAGGTGATGGGCAATGATAGCGGTGGGGGAGGCAATGATGGAGGTGATGGGCAATGATGGCGGTGGGGAGGCAATGATTGAGGTGATGGGCAATGATGGAGGTGATGGATAATGATTGGTGGGGAGGCAATGATGGAGGTGGGGGAGGCAATAATGGAGGTGATGGACAATGATGATGTTCGGGAGAGGCAATAATGAAGGTGATGGGCAATGATGGCAGTGGGGGAGGCAATCATGAAGGTGATGGGCAATGATGGTGGTGGGGAAGGCAATGATGGAGGTGATGAAATGGACAATGATGGTGGGGAGGAATGTTATGAATTGGTCACCGAGGAGAAAAAAAACAAAACAAGCTAAGCCACAGAAAACCAGAGAAGTTGGTAACTATGCAGATTGCAGATCCCTGATCTTACCACACAACTAGCAGTAGCCGTGGAGTGTGCCTACGATGTTCCTAGACGCCTCGTCACGGCCGGAGGACTACATAAGCCTAAAGCAAGAAAAGGGAAAACTAACTGCCCCAGAGCAGACCGCAAAGGAATAGATAGCCCCCACGCATGTTTTGACGGTGAAACAAGATGGAGGCACAAACACAGGCAGGAAAATAGGCTGAGCAAATGATGGGGCCCAAACTAACTCTAACTAGACAGGAAAGGAAAGGCAAGTCACTGTCTGCAACCTGCAAAAAACCCTACAAAAATAATGTCCAACACTTCTGATAGCAAAATTAACCCTGAAGTCACTAGACTTCTCCCACTATATCAGCACTCTGGAATATTCTGAGACAGAGCAAAAAGAGACCGAACTAGTAAGGGACAAAAAGCCAATTGGCAAAATACTGATAAATAAGAGTGGAAATTCAGCTCAGCCCCCAGCCGGGGCTGGCAGACCACACAAAAAACTGAATAGACCAACAAAATCAAGTGTGAACATTAGCAGAAAAACTTAGCTTTAGATGACTGGAATGACTGGAACAGAGCTGAAAACCAAGAGCTGATAAGCCAGAAGAAATCACCAGCAACTGAATAGGGCGTCGGCTGTCTTAAATCCAATCTGAGAATCCTGAGATCCAATCGTCATCCTCATTCTCAGGTGGCAGATCTCCACCGATCAAACCAGCCTCACCACCTCCCGAACTAGAGAATGAACTCACAACAGTACCCCCCCTTGAGGAGGGGTCACCGAACCCTCATCCACGCCGTCCTTCCCCTCCTTCTTAAGCACTATGATATTAGCTTCGTAAAAGGATTCAGGCATAGATTTCCCTTCCCAAATTCCCCGAAATACTTTAACTAAAAGTGGCGTTAATATATCCCGATATTTTCTGTACAATTCAATAGGGAATCCGTCCGGTCCAGGGGCCTTCCCGGAGGCCATGTCCATTATGGCACTTTCTATCTCCTCCGCAGTAAATTCAGCGTCCATAAGGGCCCGCTGTTCAGGGTCTAATGTAGGGAATGTCACATCTGATAGATAGTCTAAACACCCCAAGCTGTCAACATCACTTTTAGACCTGTAATAATCATAAAAACAGCCAAGTATTTCTTTGGTTGAAGATACCAACGAATCATCCGGCTTACGAATCGGTAGTATTGTGTTTGAGGTGTTGTGTTGGCGCACCAGATAGGCTAAGAGTTAGCTTGCCTGGTTTCCCAGCTCAAAATAAGATTGGCGAGTAAAGAATAGTTTATGCTTGGACTTAGTATCCGTAAGCTGAGCATATAACCTCTGAGCAGCCAACCACTCAGTCCTGTTACCGCTAGTTTGGTTAGATATATATGCAGCCTCTGAATCTTTCAATCGCCTCTCCATCTCATCATCCTCCCTTGAGGTTACCCTTTTAATATAAGAAATCGTAGAGGATAAGCAACCCCTCAGATATGCCTTAAGGGCATCCCAAAATAAATTGATATCTTGAGGTTCTGGGTGGGACGAGATGAAACAATGCAATTGATCAATCGTTCTATCTGGAGTCACCATCAACTTTAACCAAAAAGGATTCAACTTCCAGAACATCCTATTATTTGGTTGCCCATATTTAAGTTTAAGAATGACCGGACTATGGTCTGAAATCCTCCTAGTGCCATGTTCTATATTGTCTACCCACATCGCCAGACCGCTGGATCCGAATATATAATCTATGCGCGATAGACATCGCTTAGTGGATGAGTGGCAGGTATACTCCCTTGATTCAGGGTGACGCATCCTCCATAAATCTAGCCACCCGCTACCCTCCATAAATAGTGACAGTTGGGTCACATTCAGCGAAGAGACTCCCCCAGACGTGCCTCCCTCTAATCTCAATTTGTCAAGGTAGGTATTCATGACCATATTGACGCCTCCAATACAGATAACATCTGCGTCTGGATAATTTAGGGCAAAGTTCATTGCTTTTTGAATAATGGACATTTTGGCCAGGGGGGGAGTTATAAACACATAGGATTACATATTTCCTGGTATTTATCAAAGCATGTACAAAAACAAAGCGACCTTCAGGATCCCTCCAGGTCTTCCTGGCTTCCCATCTAACATTTCTATGTACTAGCAGTGAAACCCCTCTCGAGTAACTAGTGTAAAATGCATGGACAGACCATTGTACCCAAGGTTTCCGCACGCACCGAGCAGTATCTCTGGTCAGATGCGCCTCCACCAAGGCCACAATGTGAGGACGATAATGTCTGACCCGTGAGAAAACCTTGATCTTTTTCCGAGGAGCCTTTATACCTCTCACGTTCCATGTCACTCACACATATCATCTCAGACCCCATATTTACTCTGTTGAACATGGCATACAATACTATCCGAGCAGAATTTAGAGGCACCACATAGAGATTGAGATTTCCATTGGCTGCCACTTTTACCTAAGTAACAATCAAAACTGTTGTAAAAAAGAAAACAAAACAGAAACCAAACATTATTGGAGCCAAGTCTCACGCTCCTAGCAAAACACAAGCAAGGGGATACCATCACTGGTCTCAGTGTCCGGTATAGTTGGTAAACTGGGTACCTGCAAGGAGAGCCCCCCCATTAGACCACTAATAAAAGAATTTAGGTTAGCAGTAAATATATTAGGATTCCTTTGCAGGGGATCCCATATGAGACCGCAGCCACTCAGTCGCCTCCGCTGGATCCGTAAAAAATACAGAGGAGCCCCCGTGAACAACCCAGAGCCGGGTCGGATAGATCATTGAGTATATAACATTTCTCTCTCTGAGCTGCTTCTTTACTTCGATGAATTGTGCCCTCTGTTTCTGAAGTTCCATGGAAAAATCCGGGAAAATCGAGATCACGGCATTGTTGAACTTGATGGGGCCTTTTTGCCGTGCAAGACGCAGAATAGTGTCTCTGTCTTTACAGTTGAGGAGACGTGCCAGGAAATGTCTAGGTGGGGCTCCCGGAGGAAGGGGTTTTGTAGGGACCCTGTGAGCCCTTTCGACGGCAAACATTGGAGAGAATTCATCTCCCAAAGAAGCCTTAAGCCAACTTTCCAGAAATTGCTCAGGATATTGACCTTCTGAGCGTTCCGGCAGTCCAATGACGCGAATATTATTCCGACGCATTCTATTCTCCAGGTCGTCCGCTTTCTGCCTCCAGGCGTTCACAGAACCTGCCGCTTTTGTTAACTTGGCCTCCATAGGCGCGATGGTGTCCTCCACCTGGGATACTCTTGTCTCCACTTCTGTAATACATCCCCTCATGGTTTGCATATCCTGTTGAAGTCGTCCCACCTCAGTGTATACGACCTCTATTTTCTCAGTCAGGGATGTCCTAGTCAATGAGATGTCCTGCATCAACTGTTCGGACGCCTGTCTGAGGGTCAGTTCTTCCTGCTCAGATTCTTCTTCTCCCCCAGATGTACGATTTTTACGCTGAGCTTGAGAGGGATTGGTTCTAAGAGATCGTGCACTTTCAGAGGGATCAAGTCTGGCATACTCTTTCAATTTTTCTGCTGCTCCTGATCCCTTAGAACAATTCATGTTCAATGGCAGTATGGCACAGCAAGATAACTAAAGGTACAGTATATGCTCCGGTGATTCCCCACGTCAGATAATGAACACAGCAGGGCTATTTTTAGATGATTACAGCCCAGGAATAATTCCCACACAGAGGAGCCACGTGAGCCCATGAGGACAACGTCCGGTGCCAAGTCAATAGGATTTCTTGCGGCTAGGAGGGGAGAGGGGGATCCGCAGCACCCAGAGACCGCAGCAGGTGTAAAGGCCGACTCCGCAGTTCTCACTGCCAGAGCGCGCGTCTAAGATGGCCGCCGCCTCGTGCAGGCCCCGCCGCCCATCTCGGCCTCACCAGAGACGCTCCACGTCCTTCCACGGGAGTCCAGGGGGGTCCCGATATCCAGGGGTCCAAGTACCGCCAGGTATGTTACAGTGATAAGGTCCTCATTGCAGGATAAAGGCAGGATTCTTTGGAGCTCTCCCAACATGTGTCCTCTCTCTTCAGCTACATAGCCACGCCCCCTCAAGTGTTTTTTTTATATTTATTAACCACTTTACCCCCAAGGGTGGTTTGAACGTTAATGACCGGGCCAATTTTTACAATTCTGACCACTGTCCCTTTATGAGGTAATAACTCTGGAACGCTTCCATGGATCCTGGTGATTCTGACAATGTTTTCTCATGTCATATAGTACTTCATGTTAGTGGTAAAATTTCATTCATATAACTTGCGTTTATTTGTGAAAAAAATGGAAATTTGGAGAAAATTTTGAAAATTTCGCAATTCTCCAACTTTGAATTTTTATGTCCTTAAATCACAGAGATATGGCACACAAAAAACTTAATAAGTAACATTTCCCACATGTTTACTTTACATCAGCACAATCTTGGAACCGAAATTTTTTTTTGTTAGGAAGTTATAAGCGTTAAAAGTTGACCAGCGATTTCTCATTTTTGCAACACCATTTTTTTTTAGGGACCACATCACATTTGAAGTCACTTTGAGGGGTCTATATGATAGAAAATACCCAAAAGTGACACCATTCTAAAAACTGCACCCCTCAAGGTACTCAAAACCACATTCAAGAAGTTTATTAACCCTTCAGATGCTTCACAGGAATTTTTTGAATGTTTAAAAAAAAATGAACATTTAACTGTTCTTCACAAAAAAATTACTTCAGGTCCAATTTTTTTTTATTTTTCTAAGGGTAACAGGAGAAATTGGACCATAAAAGTTATTTTGCAATTTGTCCTGAGTACGCTGATATCCCATATGTGGGCGTAAAACACTGTTTGGGCGCATGGTGGAGCTCAGAAGGGAAGGAGCGCCGACTGACTTTCAATGCAAAATTGGCTGGAATTGAGATCGAATGCCATGTCACGTTTGGAGAGCACCTGATGTGCCTAAACAGCGGAAACCTCCCACAAGTGACCCCATTTTGGAAACTAGACCCCCTAAGGAACTTTTCCAGATATGTGGTGAGCACTTTGAACCCCCAAGTGCTTCACAGAAGTTTATAACACCCGGGCGTGAAAATAAAAAAAATCATATTTTTTCCACAAACATGATCTTTTGGTCCCCCTTTTTTTTTCTCAAGGGTAACAGGAGAAATTGGACCCCAAATGTTGTTGTTCAATTTGTCCTGAGTACTCTGATATCCCATATGTGGGAGAAAACTACTGTATGTGCACACGTCAGGGCTCGGAAGGGAAGTAGTGATGTTTTGGAATGCAGACTTTGAAGGAATGGTCTGTACTATCCCGTCCATGGGATTTAAGTCCCAGGTCACATGGACGGGATAGTACGTCAGATGGCAGAAAGGGGTTAATAAAGTTATTATGTTATACATTTTTCTATGAATAAATTGTATGGTTAATGTCTGATTTTTGGTCTGGGACACAGACCAAACTTGCCAAGTATTTGGGCCTGTTAAAGAAAAAAAAACAGACACAACTCACACATGACATGTGCTGTCTGTTTGATAACAAAACTCTGAGAAACCTCGTTTTTTTTTCTTTTGCATATGAGAAAAGACTGATGAAACTGATGGTAAAACTGACACTGATGAAAAATTGGTCAGTTTTTTTTATGTATGAGAAAAATCATTGTCTGAATGAGCAATAACGCCCGTCCTTCTCATGTATTTTACAGAAAAGTCCCAAATGAGGTCCAGCAGCCAGCGCGGTCACAGTCACGGGGACCCGCTCTATTTCCCAGTGGATATGCAAGAGCAGTTTCCATTTTATTTACATCTCAAAAATGGAGACTTTGGGTAAAAAAAAATAATACATTTGAGTTTATTTACTAAAGATAATTTGTTGGTGCGACAGTATGGTAAAAAAACACTTTGAAGTTCTGAAAATAGTGTGATAAAAACAGAAAAGAGTATACACAGTGATTGAGTGGGTGGAGTAACTCATTCATTGCCAGTATGTCTTGTGTGATTAGACAGTGAAGGCCGCCGATCAGTGATCAGACCGGCCAACTGGACCTCTAAGGGTAAGTGCACACGTTGCGGATTCTGCTGCGGTTTTGCCCTGCGGTTTGACACCTGATCATGGAGCAGTTGTAAAACCGCTGCGGAATCTGCACAAAGAATTGACATGCTGCAAATTAGAAACCGCAGCAAAACCGGGAGGAAAATTCTGCAGCATGTGCACAGCGTTTTTTGTTTTTCATAGATTTTAATGGTACCGCAGGGTCAAAACCGCTGCGGATCCGCAGCAGAATCCGCAGCGTGTGCACACACCCTAAGCCAAGAATAAGCAAGGATATGAATGGATTCTCGTTATACTGAATCTGTCACAAACGTCCAGTACACATCAACCGGCTCAGATGCTCCTTCACTCTAACAATGCCAATGGATTTCATAGCATTTTCATGGTGACAGGTTCCCTTTCAATACAAAGATTTGTGTGGTAAGGACAAATAGCGACATTTGGAATAATACAATTTAGACAGCGACGTAGCAGAAGACGTCTAACTGTAGATTTATCTTCACCATCCAAATGATTCCATTAGACATTTATAGACCGAGATATGGCAATTTTACAACCCAACCATAGAGCATGCCATTGGCATCAGCTATAAAATCAATAAAACACTTGTAAGATAAAGAAAATTGGTATCAATACTAATCAAAGCCCTTTATCAGCCATTCACACACAGTGCACATACTGTCTACAGGCACTGAAAAATACAGAGTGGACTAGCAAGTCTTCATTTATAGGCCGAGGGGGAGTATATATAATTACCCACCTAGTGATTAGGATAATAACGTACAAAATAATGATACTCAAACTTTGTTTGACTCTTCAGCGAGTCACGTGCCATTCAATGTGTTGCCTCCCCATCCTACTAATGTGGTTACATGCGGCCCTGGCTTTAGAGTCAATTTACAACACTCACAGAATAAATTGACAAGCTGCATATTGCAACTCCACAGAGACGGTCACCTGACACTACCGATATTCTTAAAATGTCATACACAGCTCTGCTACATTGGAAAGGGGTTGCATTTTGGACACACACAACCATAAAACATTTGCAATGTACTGTGCAAGGAAAAAATGCTGAAAAATAAGAATGGTTTAAAAAAACAGAAATGTGACTAGTTTATTTTTATCATTTCATAAAATTTAAAGTGAATGAACAAATGAAAAGCATAAATCAAATCAATATATTTGATTCAATTGATAATGGGGAGAGAAAGATGGCAGAGGTGTCAGCAGCAGTTACAGACCGCCAGCCATGCTGCATTTAATACAACAATTACGGTACCCCCGTCTTTTGTCTTTTATTCCTAATGCACTAGGAAGCAGCAGCAAGGCAGCAACTTTCTCTTTTTTTTTAATCAGTGTCAGCGATTTTATTATTTTCACGACTAAATGTTATAAACTTCTGTGAAGCACCTGGGGGTTCAATGTGCTCCGCATGCTTCTAAATATATTCCTTGTTGGGTCTAGTTTCCAAAATGGTGTCAATTGTGGGGGGGTTTCCACTGTTTAGGCACATCAGGGGCTTTCCAAAAGGGCCATGATCTCTGCTAATGATTCCAGGAAATTTTTCCCTTCCGACCTCTGCCGTGCACCCAAACAGTGGTTTTCTCCCTCAAAAAGGGATATCGGCGTACTCAGGAGAAACTGCATAACGAATTGTATGGTGCAATTTTTCCTGTTACCCTTATGAAAATGTAATAATTTGTGCTGAAAACATATTTGTGGGGAAAATTTGTTTTTTTTGTTTTTTTATTTTATTTTTATGGCTCAACATTATAAACTTCTGTGAAGCACCTGAGGGTTCAATGTGCTCATCACACATCTAGATAAGCTCCTTGGGGGGTCTAGTTTCCAAAATGGTGTCACCTGTGGGTGGTTTCCACTGTTTAGGCACATCAGGGGCTCTCCAAATGCGACATGGCATCCTCCAATTGTTCCAGCAAATTTTGCATTCAAAAAGTCAAATGGTGCTCCATCCCTTCCGACCTCTGCCGTGCGACCAAACGGTGGTTTTCTCCCTGATATGGGGTATCGGTATGCTCAGGAGAAATTACACAACAAATTTTGGGGTCCATTTTGTCCTGTTACCCTTGTCAAAATAAAAAAATGGATCTAAAGTCAATTTTTAAATGTTCATTTAAATTTTTTTTTTCTGTGAAGCACCTGAAGGGTTAATAAACTTTTTGAATGTGGTTTTGAGCACCTTCAGGGGTGCAGTTTTTAGAATGTTGTCACTTTTGGGTATTTTCTTTCATATAGACCCCTTAAAGTCACTTCAAATGTGAGGTGGCCCCTAAAAAAAATGGTTTTGTAAATTTTGATGGAAAAATGAAAAATCGCTGGTCAACTTTTAACCCTTTCTAACTTAAAAAAATTTGATTCCAAAATTGTGCTGATATAATGCAGACAAGTGGGAAATGTTACTTATTAACATTTTTGTGTGACATATCTCTGTGATTTAAGGACACAAAAATTCAAAGTTTGAAAATTTCAAAATTTTCCAAATTTTCACCAAATTTCCATTTTTTTATTCACAAATAAACGCAAGTAAACTGAAGAAATGTTATCATTAACATGAAGCACAAAATATCATGAAAAAACACACTCAATCACCGGGATCCGTTGAAGCATTCCAGAGTTATGACCTCAAAGTGACAGTGGTCAGAATTTGAAAAATTGGCCCGGTCATTAATGTGCAAACTACCCTCGGGGGTAAAGGGGTTAATTAAAAAAACACCACATGAAGTCTGTCAGTGCAACAGCCCAATTGAATAAAATACCATCAGTTTATATGTTGAGGTGACTGACTATACTGTATATATATATATAGGAGAAGAAGGAGAAGCGCTGTTTACAGCTCCTCGCTCCTCCCGACTACATAGAATCTTATCAGCACCAGCCGCCATCTCCAGTCTCAGTAATGGGAAAGTGTCTTCCCTGAATACAGATTTTACCTCCGAATTGAGAATTATGATAAAGACTGAACAATTCTGGCAGAGAATGAAGCAGATTTCTCTGATAAGATATATTACAAAGTTGCTTATTTTCACGTGTACTATTTATTTATAAAATAAAAATGACGGTTAGGCTTTAAACAATTGTATTTATTGGCATTTGTTACTCCACTAATTTGAATTACTAGTAGGGCCAAAATATCCTCCTTTTCATTAGTTTATCAAAAAATGCTCAAAAGAATGGACCTTTTATTTCATTTCTATATACAAATTACACACAGGTCATATGTTAAGGCTTTTGAGCTTCTTTATAATGCTTAATCTTTCAAAAAACTAAAGGAATTAGAAGTAGCCACACGTCCATTATTCCGGCATTTTCTGCCAGAAAGACGCTGCAAACTTTACAAAGGAAGTCGATCAGAAGGCTGAAAAGACGTCTGGGCAGGAGACCTGAGGATTACCTGGAGCGGAGCAGGGAAAGGTTGGCTGGTGGAGGCGTCTGACTAGTCACAGAGCCACATCCACTAGTCACACACCCACTAGTCATACACCCACTAGTCACACAACCACTAGTCACACACCGACTAGTCACACAACCCTTACTCAAACACCCACTAGTCACACACGCACTAGTCACACAACCACCAGTCACACACCCACTAGTCACACACCCACTAATCACACAACCACCAGTCACACACCCACCAGTCACACAACCACTAGTCACACACCCACTAGTCACCCAACCACTAGTCACACACCCACTAGTCACCCAACCACTAGTCACACACCCACTAGTCACCCAACCACTAGTCACACAACCACCAGTCATACAACTCCTGGTCACACAACCACTAGTCATACAACCACTTTTCACACAACAACTAATCACACACATGTACCTAGATTTTTTCATCTCCGTAGGGAACTTGAACCTATGATCGTTTGATTACTCATACTATATACTGAAATACTGTGGTAGCTAGATCTCCACAGTAGACCATGATATCTACTAATTACTTAAATACTGAGTTATTGCAGCAATTAGTGAATATCACAGTCTCCTGAGTAAACTGAGCTTCATAGGGGACTCAAGATGGCAGCGATGGGGGCCTTCAGTAGGCAACAGGTGCCAAGGTAATCTATTGGTCATCAACAAGTTTGTTGCATGAGGCCGACGAGATTCAATGTGTGTGATAACCATCATATATTGCATTTAAATGCCACTGGCAGAGATTGATAGCAGCATCTAAATGGTTAACAGTCACAGCTGGAGCTCAGCTTTAGCCATGGCTGTTAGAAGACATATACTGGCTATGTAATATAGCCGGCATCAACCATGTGTGGAGGAAGCGCAGCTCCTGAGTGTCCTCAACGTACTGGGAAGGGGACCTCGCGTAAATTCATGCCCTAATACATGAAGGCATTAAAGACTACATAACATGGAAGAAGCTAGTGTGGACGCCCCTGGAAGAAGCTAGTGCAAAACGCGCGTTGGGGTGGAGGAGGTCACGCCACCCAGCTTTACTGATGCCCGATTACACTAGGTAAATTGCACTGGGTTTATTATATTCCTTCTGGCTACCCCGCTAATTCTGTGGTTTCTCTAGGATTTATATCCTTATTGATAAAGATATAATTTATATGGTGATATTGAGACTGCAGACAAAATACAATCTAAATCTTGTTTACCTTTATACTAATTATATGAATATTTATATTGGGATTGTGGCTATTTGTGTCAAAAGCTGCTAATTTAGGGTTTAGCCTTGCATGATTTTGCTATTGGGTAATCAATTTACCTTACAGACATCTTTATATTTATTTTTGATCTCTCATTTGAATGGCGTTTAAATAGCCTCCTGCTGGGCATTTTGTTATTTTAATTATATTTTAATATATATTAATAAAAGTATTATTTTTGCTGGGTCTCTTTTTCGGCTTCAATATGATATAAGTCCGAATCTTTTTCTTGATAACATGGAACAGACCATACCCATCACCATGCCAGCAGTAGATATGCTGGAAAATACATTATGATATTGGGAAGAGTTCTGTAAGGTGCAGCAAGCACTAAGCCTATAGATTACACAGATGGACAATTCTATATTAAGCTGGAGATCCAAATCTGCACCCTGTGCAGCAAGTCATTACTGCGGCACTAGGGGTAGATAGGAGAGGATGTCTCATAGCCGGTGTAAGACGGCGATCCATCATCCTGCTCTCTAATAGTTAATGGTGACGCCAAGCATCAGGAGGCTTCTTTTTGTAACACTTCATAGACTGCTGTTAACCAAACCCCTCACATTCTGTAATGTTGTAGATAAGCCCCCCGATGAAACCTGAAAGATAAGAAAAAAGAGTTAGATTATACTCACCCTAGCGTTCGGTCCGGTCCGATGGGTGTCTCCGTCCCCTCCCATCTTCATACGATGATGTCCTCCTCCTTGCTTCTCGCTCGGCTCCTGCGCAGGCGTACTTTCTCTGCCCTATTGAGGGCAGAGCAGAGTACTGCAGTGCGCAGGCGCCGGAGCTCTCTGACCTTTCCCGCTGCCTGCGCACTGCAGTACTTTACTCTGCCCTCAACAGGGCAGATAAAGTACGCGTGCGCAGGAGCCGAGGGAGAAGAAAGCAGGAGGACGTCATCGTATGAAGATGGGAGGCGCTGGACAGGACCGCGACAGCCATCACACCCGACTCCACCCCCCGATGAGTATAATCTAACGTGGTTTTTTTTATCTTTCAGGTTTCATCGGGGGCTTATCTACAGCATTACAGAATTCTGTAGATAAGCCCCTAATGGCGGTGGCCCCAGCTTATGGGGCAGAAATGGGGTGACAGATTTCCTTTAAGACCCACGGCAACTGTCTAGCGCCGCAGATCTCTTGACGGTAGTGGTGGCGTTTGTCGTTCGAATTCCGCGCCAATTCGTGGCCGGACTGCGCCGGTCACTGATTGGTCGCGGCCGGCTGGTCACAATCAATCAGCGACGCGGGATTTCCGTTACAAACAAAGAGACAGACAGAATTAGACGATTATTATATAGAACTAGCTGAAGAGCCCGGCGCTGCCCGGGCATAGTAACTAACTGTGGTTAGTTACAACAAATTATAATTATCCTCCATCCCATAGGCCTGTGCCCATATACCCATCACACATCCTCCATCCCATAGTCCCATGCCCATATACCCATCACACATCCTCCATCCCATAGTCCCATGCCCATATACCCATCATACATATTTGCCATCCCATAGTCGAGTGCCCATATACACATCATACATATTCTCCATCCCATAGTCCCGTGCCCATATACACGTCATACATATCCTCCATCCCATAGTCCCATGCCCATATACCCATCATACACATCCTCCATCCCACAGTCCCGTGCCCATATATCCGTCATACATATCGTCCATCCCATAGTCCCGTGCCCATATACCCGTCATACATATCCTCCATCCCATAGTCCAATGCCCATATACCCATCACACATCCTCCATCCCATAGTCCCGTGCCCATATACCCGTCATACATATCCACCATCCCATAGGCCCATGCCCATATACCAGTCATACATATCCTCCATGCCATAGTCCAGTGCCCATATACCCATCACACATCCTCCATTCCATAGTCAACCATTGTGACATCATAATGAGGGGCGGGGCTTGATACACACACAGTTTCTCCATTATGTAGATAGGGGCATTATGACATCATAATGAGGGGCGGGGCTTGACGCGCACACACTTTTTCCCCAGTATGTAGACAGGGGCAAAATTGTTTGGTGAATTGGAACGTGCGGGGTTAAAATTTCACCTCACAACATAGCTTAGGACGCTCTCGGGGTCCAGACGTGCGACTGTGCCAAATTTTGTGGCTGTGGCTGTAGCTGCGACGGTGCGGATGCCTATCCCGGACATACACACATACATACATACACACACACACATACATACATACATACATACATACACACATACATACATACACACTTTGAGCTTTATATATTAGATAACGGTTTAAGCCAAAAAATAGTCATTTACTGTACAAGCTATGCAATATACTGTCTCAGTTCTCCAGAACTCTGATTGGTGACCCATTGTATCACGTGGACGTAAGCACAATAGGGCCATAGCCATACGATGACCGCAAGGGTGCATGCGTCTGTCACATACATTGTACAGGTCTTTCTTCATTTTCCAAAATATAAAATGCAACGTGTTAAAAGTCTTCATGACAAAAACAAAGTTACATTCTTTTTAGTGTTTTTTTTTCCGTTGGGTTACGGAACGTACCCACCTGAAAAAGGCATCATGTGCACGTACTCTTACACATGAGTTGGGGGAGCAAACTCTAGGCTTGCACCAATTGGCCAATTTTTATCTCATTCAGGGCTCGTGCAGGTGTCCGTAGAACTCGGACGAGTGCTAGCCGTCACTTTGACGGAGACAACTTGCTATTCAATGAAACCACGCACGTCCGATTTTTTTTCCAAGGGAAATCCTGGGGTAACCGCTACGTGCTTGATCTGAGTCGGATAATCGGATCGCACATGGACACTCAAGTTTATGGGTCCATGGAGAGCATCGGAACGCATTCAGATGACATCAGAGTGTGGTTTGATTTCCACAGACAGAATGGAGGATGTGGAGAAACCTTTTTTTTTCTCCACATCAGAGAAAATTACAACACGCTCTAATCAAACTCTGAGAATAGTGTGCTTAGCATAATCATATTGATTTTCTCTGATGAGAGATAAACGGTTGTGTAACCCAAGCCTTAGGGTCCCGTCTCACTTAGCGACGCACCAGCGAACCCGACAACGATGCGACCTGGTCAGGATCACTGGTGCGTCGCTGCATGATCGATGGTGAGCAGCCAAACAAGCAGCTTAGTTACCCGCTGTTTACCCTGGATACCAGCTCCCAGCGTCTGCGTACAGCGCTGGGAGCTCGCAGATCATTGGTCTCCCAATGCCACACGCAGCGATGCATGCTGGCCAGCGGGAGACCAACGATAAAAAAATGGCCCAGGACATTCCTGCACGATTAGCGATACCTGGCGGGGGGGCCGGTCGCTGATGCATGCCGCACACAGTGAGATCCCTGGCGAGATAGCTGATGCCTCACAAAATCGGTGACGCATCAGCGATCTCGATAGCGATCTCGCTTAGTGTGAAGTACCCCTTAGAATGCAGCACCAGTGGGCAAGCTCGACTGCCACTATTCACTACCCATGGGTCTGCCAGAAAAAGCAGAGTACGGCGCTCAGGCATCTGTACTGATGCTCCATTCTAGGGAGGGCAAAAGTCCCCCATTCTGACGATCAATGATTGATCCAGCAGTTAGACCACCATTAACCTGTGGTTAGGTGATGAAAACCTCTTTAAGAGTTTAATTCATCAGGCAAGAATGTGAAACGTTAATAAAATAAAACTTTTTCACCCTTTTTGAAAAGTCAAGTTTTTTTTAATAATATATTATTTAAATAGTATATACATACACACAGATATGTTATATCTATGTAGCTTTGAAAAAGTATTTATACCCCGTGATCTTTTCCACATTATTTTCACATTACATCCAAAAATATAGAGACATATTAACACAAAATACCAAATATTAGTGAAGGGTAAAGGAAATGATACACGGTTTTCTAATAATTTAAAAATAGATATCTGAAAATTGTGACGTGCATTTGTATTCAGCCCTCCCCAGGCAATGGTGTGTAGAACCTCCTTTTCCTACAGTCTTTTGCAGTACATTCCTACTGGCTTCGCACTTCTAGAGCAGAGACATCAAACTGAAATACACAGAGGGACAATATTAAAAGCTTGGACAAAGTTGCGGGCCAACCTTGATATTTATATAAAAAAGTCTATAATTGGGGAAGTTTTCCCTTATCAAATATAACAAACTTTTTTCATATGGAAACAAACTGAAAGGAATTATCTCATGAACAAAGTACATTTTAATTAATAGATCGTAGAATAAAATATTATAATAAATATGTTATGTAAGAGCAGTAAAAAGCATGTGGCCCAATGGCCTAATTTACATATGTAATAACAAAGGATAAAAACCTTGAATAATACAGATCGTAAAGTATGATACCAGCAAGCACAGTATGATACCCCAACAGTGAATTCCTCCATAGTACCCTCCACACGCACGGGATGATGACGCAACTGTACACTCCCCCATCCCTCAACCACCCGCAACAAAGAAAGGTGGCACCATCACAGTATGATTCTCCAACTGTAAACCCCACATAGTTCTTCATCCTATATAATAATCGTTTCATTCTGTTTGTCTGTAACGGAAATCCTGCGTCGCTAATTGGCTGAGGACGGCCGGGCGCGACCAATCAGCGACAGGAATGATGCACGCCTCCGCTACCGTCGGGAGATCTGTGGCACGGAGAGATTCTAGAATACCCGATGCGTATTATATATTAATAATGAAATTAGATTATGACATACCCATCATGTCGGCCACTGAGACGCCGCTGTCCAGGGAGACCCCAACGCACGTTTCGCGGTACACCCGCTTTGGGGTTAATATATCGGGCAAATGTGCAATATGCGATTAGATCATTTTCTTTCTACCACTCCGTTTTGATCATTCAGGAGTATAACATCTCCACATGAACCCACTAATTGGAGTTTAGAGAGTGCTGCTATTATGCTCTATGTATATTTTTTGCCATTGTTACAAATGAGTGACTTTTATGTAACTTGCCCTCATGTGCCATTGACTCCACTGCTCAGGATTTTCCTTTTTGTATCCGGTTACTAATGGCATTGTTTCTCTTCATCAGATTTTTTTATTGCCTTCACTTGTGCTGCTCCCTTTTTTGTCTTGCTGCAATTAATAAAGTTGTAATTTTTCATGTAGCTTTGGACTCAGTTTCTCCTTTTTTTCGGGAAGGGAGAAATTAAAAAGATTTTGCGGGGGTATACAGAGGGACTCAGAGGTTTCTATAAGGATTTATATATTTTTTTCATGAGGTTGTTTGATCCCTAAAGTTCTCAAACAAACCTCTGAGGCCTTTACAGAACAGCAGTAGTTACAATGAGATTAAACTGCACATAGGTGGACTCGATTTACTAATAATGTGACTTCTGGAGGCAAATTGTCACTCTGATTTTATGTATTGAGGGGTATCAGACTACAGGGTGTTAAGTACAAATGAACGTCACAATTTCCAGATATATGTTTTTAAAACAATTAGAAAACCATGCATCATTTCCTTTATACTTCACAAATACTTGATACTTTGCATTTTATTGGGATTTTATGTGATATAACTAGCACAATTATGTGTGAGTGTCATATGAAGTCACACCATTGTGATGTCATTCCAGAACCCAAAGACAAGATCACCGAGTCAGACTGTGGTGACATCACAAGTCAGAAGATTCTCAGCCAGGCAGCATGTGAACAGGAGAGCAGCCAAGGTTCCAGAAGGATATGAGAAGCAAGGTATTTAGTGAAGTGTCACCTATGGCAGTTCCCTCACATGAAATGGACATGGAAAGTGGTGGCCAACCCCTTTAGGCTTTACTCTGGGTGTACAGACAGCTCTAGGGTCCATTTTAGGTCATCAGAGCTGAATGCACTAGGCTCCTGAAACCGTAATAACCGCATTAATAAAACACAGTCAAAATAGTAAAGGTCATAAATTTCATTTGTTTCCTTCCAAAAAGTAAGAGTTACAAGATCTCCGACAGGAATGGGGCTCATCACAGAATGTATAACACCCCACTCACTAGCACTGTACTGTGATATATTGTCAAGTCTCTTTGCTAAAATCGGCAACAAATACATTAAATGGTAATATGGACCAAAGTTGTTGTTTTTTTTAAGCCTGGTCAACCTAATTAGAGGATTATTTTTTCCCACCGATTAAGAGCGCTACAGACTGCCCTATACCAGGGATCCCCAATCTGTGGCTCGCCGGCCCATGACGTGCGTCTCCTGGCTGTCTGCCAGCTTGATGCATCAACACCAGGTCCGGTAACAACAGCTACAAAGAGGAGGTCTCCAGATGGTGACCAGCCCTGCCCCATGGAGCAAATCTGGATGCTCATCTACTGGCCTTGTGGTTTTAGAGATTACTAGATTTAATTTACCTGCAAATAACTGTAGACTGTGAGCCCTCGTGGGCAGGGCCCCCTCTCCTTATGTACTTGTGTGTCCCTTGTCTTACACATGTTTATTATACTTGTCTATATTTCCCCTTTTCACATGTAAAGCGCGATGGAATAAATGGTGCTATACAAATGCACAATAATAATAATAATAATAATAATAATAAATAGGAAGATCCTGTCAGTTGCAGAAGGTTCTTTAACCCCTTCATGAGCTTGGGGTTTTCTGTTTTTGCATTTGCTCCCTGTCTTCCCAGACTATAGCTTTTTAATTTTTTGGTCAATATGGCCGTGTGATGGTTTGTTTTTTTGCGGGACGAGTTGTACTTTTGAACGACACCATTGGTTTTATCATATTGTGTACTGGAAAACAGGAAAAAAATTCAAAGTGTGGTGAAATTACAAAAAAAGAGCAATTCCACAGTTGTTTCATAGTTTTGGGGTTTTCTTTTACCGTGTTCACTAAATGCTAAAACTGACCTACCATTATGATTCTCCAGGTCATTACGAGTGCACAGATACCAAACATGTCTAGGTCCTGTTTTATTTAAGTGGCGAAAAAAAAATCCCAAATTTGCAAGAAAAAAATGGAGCCATTTTCCGAGACCCGTAGCGTCTCCATTTTTCGTGATCTGGGACTGGGTGAGGGCTTATTTTTTGCGTGCTGAGCTGTCGTTTTTATTGATACCATTTTAGTACAGATATGATGTTTTCATCACCTGCTATTGCATTTTATTACAATGTTGCGGCGACCAAAAGAACATAATTCTGGCATTTTGCTTTTCTCTTACACTGTTTACCGATCGGATTAATTACTTTTATATTTTGATAGATCGGGCATTTCTGAACAGGACGATACCAAACGTGGATTTTTTTTTTATTTTATTTTAAATGGGGCGAATTGGGGGAGGGGATTGGAACTTTTATGTTTTAATAATTTTTTAAAAGATTTTTAAAAACAATTTTTTTTTTTACTTTTCACTTTCTTCCATAGTCTCCATGTGAGACTAGAAGCTGCATAGCCCTGCTATGTGTAGCTAAACTGCTCATACCGATCCGGTAATGACAACCACAGGGATCTCCTGCAGACCCCAGGTTGTCATGGCAACCCACCGGCGACCCACGGTCATGTGAGACGAGCACCAATGGTTGGCGTTTGTGACACACTTGAGGCGCGAGCATGTTAAATGCCGCTGTCAGAGATTGACAGTGGCATTTAACATGTTAACAGCTGCAGGAGGATCGCGATTCCACCTGAGGCTGTTAGGGGGGAATGAAATCAGCTGACATGTGCAGGAAAGCATGCGGGCTCAGCGCCAGAGCCCGCATAGAGGGCGAGGACACGATCTATGACATGTATATATATATATATATGCGTGAAAGGTCGTGAAGGGGTTCGCAGGAGGTTCTTTAAGCTGAATGTGATAGTGTGGCGGGGGTGTTAATCCAAGAATACTGAATCGTGATAAGGAGACAATCATGGGCTATAAATAAACAGCCTTGGTTTAATTTCTATGGGAAAGCTTTGGCTGTCATTATAAGAGTAATTGGGGATTTGGGTGACCTGACTTTGGGGGAGATCAGGAGCAGGATGTCACTACTCCGATGCAGTTCTGGATGTGGCTGGCGACACTCTCTCAGAGCTGAATGTGGCTCTCCAGAAAAGAAAGGTTGGAGATTACTGCCCTACATGGTGTCTGTAGCATTCTGCCATCTCCAGCAGCCCCAAAACAATAAATGGAGACATAGTATTTCCCAGCGGTCAAACCCCAAAAGAGGAGAGCGTGATCACTTAGAAAGTTATCTATTCACAGGATGAAATGGAACCAAGTATCTGATTCTTACTGCTGCAGTTTATAAACTTTTACAAAAGGGGACAGAATGTACTTACTAGAACCAAGGTGAAACGTGTGTTGGGGCTCAGGACTGCACTGGGTAAGCCCATTTTCTTTACTTGTGTGTATTGAACATGTTTGTTTAAAATTTAGCTACGCCTACAATTGGGTTTCTTGGATCTTACACAGGGCATAGATAATTGATCTCTAAGCACTATGCACTTTTGAATCCATGATTAGGTGCCTTATGAATATACTATGGCAATTGAAAAAATCTCCTCTAATTGCTTACTGGGACATGTATTGATATATTGACTAATATTCAGCACCTCAGCACCTCTCTGAAAGGTAAACTGTGTAGACAAGCTTTGCACCATTCAACCTTAGTAGACATGAGAGAGTTAGTATAAGGTCTGTGATCAGATGACTATATAATGGGTAATTGCACCTAATAGGCTCTGAATTCTGCAATATATAGAACTAGGACACGAGGTATCCCTCATGTATGCCACCATTGGGGATGTAAACTACATATACCGTTTTAATACTTACTATTGTATGACTGTTTCTGTAAGGTGATCCTCCACCCAGTGCAACCCCTCGAGGCAATCATGCTTTTTAATCTGTCTGATATTGTTATTTTAGACATATCTAAATAAAAATTATTTTAGAATTTTTGGCATATTAATTAGCACCAGTTTGCGTCCCTAGGACTTTGGTCTCTGGGAGTTGTTATGTATTATAATTGAAGAGGTGCATCCTATACTGTTACCATAAGTTAATCTAAGGAATGCGATTGGTATAGATTGGTCACTAGAGGGCAATAAAACCTAAATTTATAGCCAAATTCCACACCCTCCATGAATGAATGGACCCATTGATGTATATAATTCATAAGGTAGCAGCAATTCAACATTATGCTCAGCCACAACGCACAAGGAATTCCATGCGGAGTGAAACTATTAACAAAAGACATGGGCGAACTCAAATGGTAAAATTCAGGGTCCGTACCGGACACCTAGAAGACCGTGCACGGACCCAGAACACTGACTTCTTCCAGAAGTTACTGTTGGAGTTTGCAGCCCAAACAAAGCTTGTTGAAAGGCTACAGTGCAACCAATGGACATGCTTCTCCTGCGTGGGCACTTCCGGCCCCATCACAGCCATGTTAAGTATCGGCAGCGTCGGACTGGCCCACCGGAGAACCGGAGGATTCTCCGGTGGGCCCTGGCATCTGGTGGGCCCTGGCACCTGCTGGCATACAGGGCCAGCAGTTGCCTAGGGCCCCCGCTGCTCCAGTGGCCCCCAGCCAGTGGTGTGTCGCACACCATGCAGCTGCTATGGGGGCCCCTTCCAGTGGAGCAGCAGCGGGTGACAGGAGGCAGGAGCCCCTGTCCCCGCTGCTAAAGAGAAATGAATATTCACTGCGAAGCAGTGAATATCATTTCACAGTCTCCACCCCCAGAGGCCCCGCCCCCAGCCCAGTAAGCCGCTCTGCATCTATAAATCAGGGCCGGCGCCGCCCTCAATCCCCTCTGCTCCTGACTCACAGTCAGTGCGCGATGACGTCACTACATCGCGCACCCGCTGTGTGTCTGGCAGAGGGGGCAGCTCCTGACACTGAAGCCGGGATCAGCGTGGGAGCGAGGAGGAGAGGTGAGTATTGTGTTTTGTTTTTTTTTTTTATATCTCTCTCGCTCTCTCTATTTGTCTCTCTCTATCTATCTATCTATCTCTATATATCTCTCTATCTCTCTTATATCTATCTATCTTTCTATCTCTATCTATTATCTATATCTATCTATTTCTATATCTATCTCTATCTATCGCTCTATCTTTATATCTATCTTTCTACCTCTACATCTATCTCTATATCTATCTATCTCTATATCTTTCTATATATATCTCTATATCTATCTATTATGTCTATCTATCTATCTCTATATCTATCTATCTTACTCTATCTATCTCTATATCTATTATCTCTATATTTATTATCTATCTAGCTACCATCTATATCTATCTATCTTTATCTATATATATCTCTATCTAATATCTATATCTATCTATCTCTATACCTATCTATTTATCTATCCGTTATCTATCTCTATATCTTTTCTCTGTATCTGTCTATCTCTATATCTATATCTCTCGCTATCCATCGCTCGATCTCTATATCTATATCTCTCTATATCTATCTTTATATCTATATCTATACATCTATCTCTATCTATCTCTATATCTATTTCTCTCTATATCTATCTCTATATCTCTCTCTATAGCTATCTATCTATATATCTCTATCTATCTCTATATCTATCTCTCTGTATATCTATCGCTCTATCTCTATATCTATCTTTATCTATTTATCTCTATATCTTTTCTCTGTATCTATCTCTCTCTATATCTATCTATCTCTATATCTATTATCTCTATATCTATATATTTCTCTCTATATCTCTCTCTATATCTATCTATTTATCTCTATCTCTATCTCTCTTTCTCTATCTATCTATATCTATTATCTATATCTATCTCTATCTATCTATCGCTCTATCTCTATATCTATCTTTCTATCTCTACATCTATCTCTATATCTATCTTTCTATCTATCTCTATATCTATCTATATCTATCTATTATGTCTATCTATCTAGCTATCTCTATTATCTATATCTACCTATCTCTATATCTTTCTATCTTACTCTATCTCTATATCTATCTGTTATCTCTATATTTATTATCTATCTATCTCTATCTATTATCTATATCTATCTCTCTATCTATTTATCGATCTCTGTATCTCTCTCTATATCTATCTCTCTCTCCATCTACCGCTCTCTCTATCTCTATCTATCTTTATATCTATATCTATCTATCTCTATATCTATCTATTATCTCTATATCTATCTACCTATCTATCTCTATATCTATATCTGTTTCTCTATATCTATCTCTATATCTCTCTCTATAGCTATCTATATATTATCTCTATATCTATCTATATATTATCTCTATATCTATCTATCTCTATATCTATCTATCTCTATATCTATCTATCTCTATATCTATCTATCTCTATATCCATATCTATCTCTATATCTATCTTTCTATCTAACACTATATCTCTATATCTATCTCTATATCTCATTATCTATCTATCTATCTTTCTCTCTTTATCTATCTATCTAATGATCTATCTCTATATCTATCTCTATATCTATCTATTATATCTATCTATTATCTCTATTATCTATATCTATCTATCCATCTATCTAGCTATCTCTATCTATCTCTATATCTCTCTCTATATCTATCTATCTTTCTAACTCTATATCTATCTATCTCTATACATATCTCTATATCTAGCTATTATCTCTATATCTATCTCTATATCTATCTTTCTATATCTATCTGTCTCTATATCTATCTCTATATCTATCTATCTATCTCTATATCTATTATCTCCTATATCTATCTCTATATATATCTCTATATCTATTTTTATTTATAGCCATCTATCTATATATATTTATCTCTATATCTATCTATAAAATTCAAGATTCAAAGAAGCTTTATTGGCAGGACTAAATACACATTAGTTTTGCCAAAGCAGGTGTACAGAAGGGAATTGGGATAGGGACTGTAGGGATGTTGGGAAGGGGCTGTATATATGTCTATATTATTATTATATCTGTATATCTCTATCTATTATCTATCTCTATCTATATATCTATCTATAGCTATCTATCTCTATATCTATCTATACATTATCTATTTTCTATCTATCTACCTATCTATCTATCTATATTTCTTTCTATATCTATCTTTATATTTATCTCTATCTATCTCTATGAATCTTTCTATCTATATCTATCCATTATCTACTTTCTATCCATTATCTACTATCTATCTCTATATCTATCTATTTCTACATCTATCTTTCTATCTATATCTATCTAACTCTATATCTATATATCTATATAGCATTATACCCTATGAGGGGGCAGCATTATTCCCTATGAGGGGGGCAGTATTATACCCTATGAGGGGGGCAGCATTATACCCTATGAGGGGGCAGCATTATACCCTATGAGGGGGGCAGTATTATACCCTATGAGGGGGTGCATTATTCCCTATGAGGGGGTGCATTATTCCCTATGAGGGGGGCAGCATTATACCCTATGAGGGGGGCAGTATTATACCCTATGAGGGGGTGCATTATACCCTATGAGGGGGGCAGTATTATACCCTATGAGGGGGGCAGTATTATACCCTATGAGGGGGTGCATTATACCCTATGAGGGGGGCAGCATTATACCCTATGAGGGGGGCAGTATTATACCCTATGAGGGGGGCAGCATTATACCCTATGAGGGGGCAGTATTATACCCTATGAGGGGGTGCATTATACCCTATGAGGGGGTGCATTATTCCCTATGAGGGGGTGCATTATTCCCTATGAGGGGGGCAGCATTATACCCTATGAGGGGGGCAGTATTATACCCTATGAGGGGGTGCATTATACCCTATGAGGGGGTGCATTATACCCTATGAGGGGGTGCATTATTCCCTATGAGGGGGGCAGTATTATACCCTATGAGGGGGGCAGTATTATATTCTATGAGATGGCTGCATTATATTCTATGAGATGGCTGCATTATACTATGTGAGGGGGCTGCTTTATATTCTATGAGGGGGCTACAACAACTCCTGCTACATAATTAAGACATGTACAACCTTATATTATACCCGGATATTAGCGTGTTTTACCGCATAATTGGTGGTCTGGTATTTAACTCTATGCAGCTACATAGTGGGCCCCAAGAATGATTTTCTCTGGTGGGCCCAAGGTGTTCCAGTCCGACGCTGTATATATCTATCTTTATCTATATATATTTATCTCTATCTAATATCTATATCTATCTATCTCTATACCTATCTATCTATTTATCTATCCGTTATCTATCTCTATATCTTTTCTCTGTATCTATCTATCTCTATATCTATATCTCTCGCTATATCTCTATATCTATCTCTATATCTATATCTATATATCTATCTCTATATCTATCTCTATATCTATATCTATTTCTCTCTATATCTCTCTCTATAGCTATCTATCTATATATCTCTATCTATCTCTATATCTATCTCTCTGTATATCTATCTATCGCTCTATCTCTATATCTATCTTTCTCTATTTATCTCTATATCTTTTCTCTGTATCTATCTCTCTCTATATCTATATCTATCTATCTCTATATCTATTATCTCTATATCTATATCTATTTCTCTCTATATCTCTCTATATCTATCTATTTATCTCTATCTCTATATCTATCTCTCTGTATATCTATCTATCTTTCTATCTCTATATCTATCTATCTTTCTCTATCTATCTCTATCTATTATCTATATCTATCTCTATCTATCTCTATATCTATCTTTCTATCTCTACATCTATCTCTATATCTATCTTTCTATCTATCTCTATATCTATCTATATCTATCTATTATGTCTATCTATCTAGCTATCTCTATTATCTATATCTACCTATCTCTATATCTTTCTATCTTACTCTATCTCTATATCTATCTGTTATCTCTATATTTATTATCTATCTCTATCTATTATCTATATCTATCTCTCTATCTATTTATCGATCTCTGTATCTATCTCTCTCTATATCTATCTCTCTCTCCATCTACCGCTCTCTCTATCTCTATCTTTATATCTATATCTATCTATCTCTATATCTATCTATTATCTCTATATCTATCTACCTATCTATCTCTATATCTATCTCTATATCTATATCTGTTTCTCTCTATATCTATCTCTATATCTCTCTCTCTATAGCTATCTATATATTAGCTCTATATCTATCTATCTATCTATATATTATCTCTATATCTATCTATCTATCTCTATATCTATCTATCTCTATATCCATATCTATCTCTATATCTATCTATATCTATATCTATCTTTCTATCTAACACTATATCTCTATATCTATCTCTATATCTCATTATCTATCTATCTCTATCTCTCTCTTTATCTATCTATCTATTGATCTATCTCTATATCTATCTCTATATCTATCTATTATATCTATCTATTATCTATATCTATCTATCCATCTATCTATCTATCTCTATATCTCTCTCTATATCTATCTATCTTTCTAACTCTATATCTATCTATCTCTATACATATCTCTATATCTAGCTATTATCTCTATATCTATCTCTATATCTATCTTTCTATATCTCTGTCTCTATATCTATCTCTATATCTATCTATCTCTATATCTATTATCTCCTATATCTATCTCTATATATATCTCTATATCTATTTTTATTTATAGCCATCTATCTATATATATTTATCTCTATATCTATCTATATATGTCTATATTATTATTATTATTATTATATCTGTATATCTCTATCTATTATCTATCTCTATCTATTATCTATCTCTATCTATATATCTATCTATAGCTATCTATCTCTATATCTATCTATCCATTATCTATTTTCTATCTATCTCTATATCTATCGATCTATCTATCTATCTATCTATATTTCTTTCTATATCTATCTCTATCTATCTCTATGAATCTTTCTATCTATATCTATCCATTATCTACTTTCTATCCATTATCTACTATCTATCTCTATATCTTTCTATCTATAGCTATCTATCTCTATATCTATCTATCTATCCATTATCTATTTTCTATCTATCTCTATAGCTATCTACCTATTGATCTATCTATCTATCTATCTATCTATATTTCTTTCTATATCTATCTTTATATCTATCTCTATGAATCTTTCTATCTATATCTATCCATTATCTACTTTCTATCCATTATCTACTATCTATCTCTATATCTATCTATTTCTACATCTATCTTTCTATCTATATCTATCTAACTCTATATCTATATATCTATATAGCATTATACCCTATGAGGGGGCAGCATTATACCCTATGAGGGGGTGCATTATTCCCTATGAGGGGGCAGCATTATACCCTATGAGGAGGCAGCATTATACCCTATGAGTAGGCAGCATTATACCCTATGAGGAGGCAGCATTATACCCTATGAGGAGGGCAGCATTATTCCCTATGAGGGGGGGGCTGCATTATTCCCTATGAGGGGGGCAGTATTATACCCTATGAGGGGGGCAGTATTATACCCTATGAGGGG